>NC_063238.1:12500-316666 GCF_020740725.1 Corvus hawaiiensis | reverse complement strand
AGCAAGGAAGGCACCAGCTTGACCAGAGTGGGTGGCAAGAGAAGGTGGTGAAGGCACCCAGCTGGGATGGAGGTTGTCCTGGGCTATGTCAGCTCTGCTGCTGGTACTCAGCCCAGGGTTTGTGCCTTCCTGCTGCACAGTGCCGTGCCACTGCCACTCAGCTACTCCCCCCAGCTCAGTGTCTGCCACCATCCCATGTCCCACAGCTGTTTGGGAGGCTGGATACAAGGCTGGATACATCAGCTAGTACCAGCACTGTCTGCTCAAACTCCTGCTCTCCCCCAGGGTTTAAACTTTAGCTACACTCCAAAGATCTTGGATAATCATTAGCCAGGGAATCAATGCTGTTTGTTGCGTAATCATTGTGAGGTGTTATCTCTGAGTTCTATTTGTTCTAGCAAGTAACAGATAACAGATCTAAGAGAAATAGTTTGATGAAACATTTGAAACGTAGGTCAGAAACCGGCTGGGAGCTGAGACGGGGAGGCCATAAACCCTCCTGCTTCCCCTGCACCCAGTAGAACAAACTTTGCCATGTGGTTTTCCCCCAGCACATCCACATGGATCTGGATGCACTCCTACCATATGGCTGAAGGTGCTTTCTGTTATATATTTCAAGGAAATGAGTTTCAGGGCAATTTTAAAACCAGTGCTGTACATGTCAGTATCTAACAGAAAATAAGTAAATAGAGGGCACATTTGCACAGTGTGAATCCATCTGGCCCTGGGCTTCCCTATCTAATACAAGGTAATGTTAGAAGTTCTCTCACCACTTGGCATGTAAAAACATTTGCTTAGAATTACATAAAAATGCCATTTTCAGCTGTGGCCCCCCGCTGCCATGCCCCCTTTCATTATAGCCTCCGTGGCTCCATGAACAGGTAGCTGTAAAAACGCGGATAATTTCCCCACATACCACCCCCACACAACAGGGAACAGGTGTCCAGCTCTGCATCTGATTTTTTGGCTGCCAGGGTACTGAGCAATATGATGTGCCTGGGAGACCTGACCACCTGCAGGGCTGGCTCCTGGGGTGAGGCCACAAGGAGAAACTGGGAGCTGGTGGCTGCCACTGCTTTGTTGGTTCAAGAGTCACAATGTGCTACATTTATGCAGTTGTTTCCTGCAGTGACTCACTAGTCACAGCGGAAGGTTGGGGCACTGGGCATGGCTTATTAGGCAATCAGGGCCCTGCCCCACATTGGTTTTTTATTCAGTGATTGCTCTCTCTGCAGGGAAAGCAGAACATCATTTCTCCTCATCCGGTCACAACCCATCATTTTGCCTCATAACTTGACATCAAGCCTCTCCTGGATCACACCAAAAGTCCTTGTCACCCAGTATCCCATCTGCAGCAGCCACACAAAGATGTCTGTGGAAGGTTTTCATAACAGGGCTCTCAGCTTTTGCCATGTCTGGAAGCCATTTCTCTGTGTTCAGTAACCCTCAATGCCTTGCTTTTCCATGTGCTTGGGCCTTGAAAAGCTACCTTGAAACTGTGCACGCTCTACATGTTTGATAGCCTGCACTAGCAGCAGGCAGAGGCCAACCTTCCTGCCCATAAGGTAAGTACAGATGGCTGTCAATGCATTCTGAGTTCACTGGAATTCAAAGGCCACTAGGAAGGAGAAGGGGCCAGCAGTGGAGACAGCCAACACCACTAGCTCTGTTACTGCAGTGCATGCTGAAGGAGGATGCATTTTTGGGATGCCTCAAGGCCATAAACACTAACCATCACTCTCCTAGGGATAGCAGCTGATTTACTTAACTTTTTAAAAACTGATTTACTGCTGATAACCCTGACCAGCCTTAAACCTTTGATGGTGGACTATGGTCAAATTCCCAGGAAAGAAAGGAGCCTGGAAAAGATTGTACTGTCTTGTGAAGTCTAACCTAGCTCCAAGTATACACTGAGAGATGACACAGAAATACTTCCTTGTGAGTATGCAGGACACAGGTTGCACCGTTGTTGTGGCAGGCTGGTTCATACCCATGGAGTCCAACATACTCAGCAAGAATTCACAGGTAACATAAATCACAGAAGGGCAGCATGAGTATAATCCCTGTCATGCTGGCATTTCAGCATAACTGTGCTCTATTAGTCTTAGATAAGAAAATTACAGACTTTGCTTTTCCTTTTGAAGTCACAACAAGGCATCTCTCACAAAGATAAGTGTCTGGGGATAGTCCCCCTCTCAGGGTTATCTAGTAGTCAGATGCTAACCAGGACCTTCCATTAATTTGGGTCTGTACATTCCTCCCACCAGTCACTATCGTTTACAAAACACAGCTCCATTAGAAGTGACTGCCTTAATCTGATGGATGCTCTGCCAGCATTAGCACATGCTGATATGCTGATAGCAGCTGAAGCCTTGGTACAAGAGTACCTCAAATAATGGAGACTCACTCGTAATGAATCTATTCAAATAGACTCTTTACAGCACAAGCAGATCTGTGAAAGAAGTTTATATACAAACATTACACAGGGAAGTCAGGATTTCTGTGACACTATCCTGACTCTTACATCTTCTGGATGTTAACAACTGTATGTTCAACACATTATAAAACCGAGGCTATTTTATGCCATGTTGTCTGGAAGCAAAAACTGATTAGAAGGGTTTGACTCAAAGCCCAGTAAATCTGTGGAGGGGATTCTGCATCAAGTTATTACAGAATTTAGAGCATCTAACTGCAAGGCAGAATTCACATTTTTGTCAGAATCTTTAAGTGTTAGCAGTGCACCAACTTTTTTTACATCTGCACCTTTCAGATATTCCTTGAAGCTGTTTGGGAAATCCCAGTCCTCATTCTATCTTTAAACTCTTTATTTGCAGTAGGAAAGCCAATGTTTTCACTGGGGTAGCTGTTTGAATGAAGAAATAAAAAATACAGTAGAGTTCTTTATTTTAAGATTGCATAAACCCACAAAGATACTCTATTAGAAAGTCATAAAAGTGGTGACCACTTAGAATTGCAGGCTTGCTTAGAAGTAAATACACATATTTTAAAATGTAGTGTAAAAGAAAAATGACCAATAGGTCCACGCAAGCAAGTAGTCTGATATGTTTGGAAATGTAATTAATGTAATGGCCCATCTGTCATGGTTGAGCATAGCCATGGTTCCTAGTTTGTATATTTATGTTTTTGAAGCAACTTTGACTATTAGTAAAATGAAACACACTGAGAGCATTTCCAGTCAAAGGCAGAACACATCAGTGGAAAACACAATACTGCAGCTGCAGGAACACTCCAGGAGATGGAGACAACCTGGAAGCTCTGCAGGTCCACAGGCTTTGCATTACCTTATGACCAACTTGCTGATTTCACAGGTATGAGATAAATACGGTACCAATACCTCATCAAAAATACTTCTACTCTGAGAAAACATAAGGAGTGTATGACAGCTTTTCCTGTATAAAATTAACTTCAGAATGTTCCAAATGGCATATAGATATTTACATGTGCATATATACATACTGCCAAACAGTGCAGTGTCTCCTGCTTTTACCACATAAACTTCAAGGAAAGCAAAGTAAACTTAAATGTTGCAGAGCTAAAGGGAGCTTCCCCTTGAGTTGTCACAGCCAAGGAAAGCTGCCATTACACAGCACTGTACCAGCCACTCAAGCTCTGGTACTGAAACCAGTAGAACCTCACACACACCAGGCTGATTTCTCTGTCTGTGAGTTCACAGACATGATTGCAAATACTTAACTGCACCTGTAAATCAGATCCTACAGATGTCTAAGGGCCATAAACTTTGCTGGCAAAGCTACTGACTAAATCTCTGGCTCTAAAGTTAAGGTTAGGTCTTGGCTGTTTCTCATAAGTTAAATAAAGTGGAAAATGTACATGATGAAAATGCTTACTTGTCCAGGTCAGTGTAGACCCACACCAAATAATGGAATTTTTACAATGAAGTGACAAAAGAATTGCAGTTCTCAGCATTTTTGCTACTTGCTCTCTTTAACTGCTGTGGTAACATGCAAGTATTGATTGCTTAAGTTACAAATTCTCATAACCTGAAATTGTGACATCCCTTCAGGAGATCAACACACCACTGCCCTGAAGACACACTAGCTTTAGTGGCCTTGGCTTCTCAGGAAGGTTTCCTAGCAAGGCTCAGGAGGAGCTACCATGGCCCACAACACAATGGCAAACACACAATGAGAAACTGATTCCCCTTACAGGAGGACTTCAGAAACACTCAATAGCAGTTCAAAAACCTAACCTGTGCTTTGCAGGCTACTATCTTTCACTAGATTTGGGACTTTTTTCCTGTTGTCCCACAATTATGCAGCTCTGCTTATGTGGCATTGTTACACTATCTGTATAATAAAAAGCAAAAACAAAAATAGCAAACCAGGAAAAAAAAATGTATTTCCCACATCTTTCCACTTCAAAAGCATGCCTGCCAATGTAACATAACACCAAATTTCCTTACTTACTTCCTGGTCATATAATCCATATTTATACAAACTAGTGCAAATGAGTACGTGTCATTCTGAAAGCTCCAGCAAATTTGGATCTCATGGTAAAGCCTGAGGATGCATGCAGACAGAAGGGTGCGGGACACTGCCACCCCCACAAGGAGCCAGGCTATGAGCGAGAGTACTGCACTGTGCTGTATTTGGTGACCCTGGAAGACTTGCTCAGTGTGGCACTGGCAGGAGGTGGCCCTTGTAAGTCAGAGCCCATCAGATCAAGCGGGGAGTCTGTGATCAGCACATGCTCTTGCCTTCCTGAGCTGGCACCTGTTGCCTGTTCAGCTCTGCTCTGCAGCCTCGAGGCTGTCACCACCCTTTCATTCAGCACCGTGCTGCGTTCCTCTGTCGAAGTGGGGAAGCTGAGCAAGCCCTGCTCGGCAGCGGGCACAAGCACCCTCTCTCGCTCCCTCACCACGACGTACTGGGAGTCAGGAAGATCCTGAACTGTCAGGGTTCCTGGCCCCACACCTGCCGACTTCACCATCCTCTCTGTAACCACCATGTTACTTCCATGGGGCAAATCAGGGATTTTCACCATCCCCTGAATGCTCGATGCAGGTGCCAGCACTCTCTCTGTCACCACTACGTTCTCCTTACACTGGGGGTCTAAAAACACAGTGGCCGAGTGGGCAGGAGCCCCCCCAGAATAGGATGTTTCTGTCATGGTGACATTGGTCTCCGCATGGCCTGTGGGAAGGTGCAGGCCATTGTACTGCCCAGAATGGGATGTTGAAAAGGTTGTTTCTGTGACCACCTCCTTGGACAGGGTGCTTTCTCCTGTGCTACTGCCTGTGTGCATGGGTGGGATGGATTGGAAATGACTGCCTGAGGCAAAGGCTTGTTCAGAGCTGGAAGCATTTTGCTGATCTAAGAACTGCGACTTTGCTTCACTGAGACCAAAACCTGATTCATTCTTGGAGCCACCGTCTTTCAGGTTGATCTGTCTGCCTATACATATTTCTGCTAGAGTCTTAAACTTGTCTCCTAAATCATCAAGAAAATGGTCATCAAGATCCCCCTCAATAAAGCTGCAGCAGCCGACAGAGCCGTGAGGGGAGCCTGATTCTCCCTGGGAATAAATCAGGAGACAGTCTTTTGCAGCTTGCTCTTCATCTTCATCCGCAAAAGAGACAGCTTTCTGCAGACAGAAAACAAAAGCAAGCAAAAGTTCATTAATGCCAGCTCTAGACTTAGTAATTTTGAAAAAGCAGAAATGCTTGGTCAAAAAGGTTGAAATAAATTTAACTGAACCCACAGAAACTGTCAACCAAGTGAGGGTTGTACCTAACGTTTTTTTTTTTTCTTTTTCAAAACTAGTCTGAACTTGACAGTACACTTGATGAGAAGAAAAATCTGAGATTAAATTTAAAACCTTGGATACCATCGCCACATGCTACTGTTCCTTCCAGTAAATGTGCCATTTGTGATACTGCTCCATATTCACAAAAATTGTTCTAGTTTTAGTTCAGTGAATGAACTTCACCTCTAACAAGGTTTTTGTGGGAGAATGCCAAGACCATTTCTGAGAGTATCCTAACATTTAAACAAACATTTAATGAGCACATGCTGACATGTTATCACCTACCGTGGCCCTTTTCACTAGTGCAGCCTACAGGATCACACCCAAGATGCCCAACAGGAAACAAATCAAAAAGTTTAATGGATTGGTGAAGTATGGACGCATAGTCCATCATGTAAATTCTTAGGCTCTGTGCAGGTCATCTGGCAAAAGAGGCCTCACAAGTTCTGGCTACAGGGTCAGCTCAATCTGAAAGCAGCATCTGCCATGGAGCTGCTGCAGTGCTGGCACAAATATCTGTGTATGTGCTTGCATCAGCTCCAGCTCCAAAAGTGAAGGCACCCAAATTCTCTGGGCCTGCTGAACCAGCTTTATCTAATATGGCTTCTGGCTTGCGCTCAGAACCACCTTTCTGCCACATTTGAAGTTCTGGACTGCAAATTAGATCAGGCATCTGTGTAATGTGGTATATAGCCAGACCCAAATTGACTCTGCATGTTTAACTGCATTTGATCCTGGAAGTACGCACATAATCCAAAATTCTGCCACAAAAATCAGCATCTGAAACTATTTGGTTTGGTTACTTATCTGTTTCCCCATCCCTGTAATCTGAGATATTTTAGCCTCCCAGAAGTTGTATGGATACTGAGTATGATTTCCCTCCTTCAGACTTAATCAGGCAGTTGTGATTAAAGTATGTCACAAAGAGTGGAAGAAAAATAGATTCCTATTGTTGCATCTGTTCACCCAGAAGACCAGTAGCTAGAGCACTCTGAGACATACAAGTACCTAAAGCTCAAATCCTTCCCTGGCCTGAGGTGGTGACTCAAATCCGCACAGCTACTCCCCTGCAAAACCGCATCAGCTGCCAGCTGTAGGGTGTGAAGATGTTTTGTTTGTACAGGTGATGGCGCATGGAAGCCAAACTTTCATTACAAGGAGCTCACCAGCCAAAGGACTAATGATGTGCATAATGAGAAGAGAAATAGCTACAAGTAGGAACAACCTACTGGCCAATGATTAGGTCAGTAAACAACCTACTGGCCAATGATTAGGTCAGTAAAAAAAAAAAAAAAGAAAGGGGATTGCAACATGTGCCTCATACACTTTGGATGAATGGCCCTTTACCCAGGCTGCTGGGCAAACAGACAAGTCAGCATCACTTACTACATCAGCTACTTTGAAAATACAGCCCCACCCATTGGTGTGACATCTTCACCTTATCTTTCAAAAACTTGCTCCATAGTAAAACTTGCTCTGTAGCTGACTACTTTGCTCCGTAGCTGTGACTCATGATGAGTCACAGGTGCCTCCCTAGAGACCAGTTTAGTGTGCTTAAGTCCCGAAGATTTAGATCACAGAGTCTTTCTCAGGGCTTTTTCCTGGGCAAGGCGCTCCTTTGCTATTGCTGAATATTCTGGATCCCACCCCAAATTCCTTCCTTGAGAGAAAGGTCTATTTGTGTGACACCTTGCAAGCACTCAGTGCTACAAGACTGAGCATTGTCACACTCCAAGTCCCACATGTGTGGCTAACCCAAAAATCCTTAATGCCCCCTTACTGCACATGCACAATACCAGGACTGTTTATACCTACTTATCTACTCATCTGTTTGTCAAAACATGAACGATATTTCACAAGACTAAGTGTAAACACCAAAATACTGTTATTTTTGGGTCATATGCTTACGTCATTGAAGTAGTCTCTTAAGAATTCTTCATTCATGGCTCCTGCTGCTCCCACAGCAACTCCTCCTCCAGACACAACTGTCCTGCTGTCTGTACCTGTCATGCCTTCAGCCGCTCCAGCTGCCATGGCTCCATAGTTGGCACCAGAAAGCAGATGCCTTTGCTCTTCCCATCTTTCCCTGGTAATAGTGCTGTGATGCTCTCCTACGTGAGAGGCAGAGCTACCTGCTCCTGCTACAGTTTCTCCACTCATTCCTGCTGCCGCTGCTGCTCCAGCTGCTCCGGCTGCTGCTGCTGTTGTTGCTCCTCTCAAGTTCCCAAGCGCAGTGGGTGGAATGAAGCTTAGCACTGGCTACATAAGTAAGACAAATTAAAATGTGACATGAAAGCTTCGCTGTGTAGCACATGGAACTCACCAAACCAGCAGTGGGGCTGGGTGGGAACGGGGAGGGTGCTGTCCTACAACTTGTTTGAATTTGCACTTGTACATGTTGCTGCAAAGAGTAAAAGGCCTCCTAAAACAAGGTGCAGCTTCCACAAACGTACTGCCAAGAAGGTTCATGGAAATGTTTCTATAGATCATTGTTCACTTGAAATTCAGAGGATTGAAAATGAAAAAAAAAAAAAAATACCAAACAAAAAACCCACTAAAAAAAGGCTTGCAAAACTCTAGGGAGCTCAGCTGTTCCAAGAAAAACTGCCCAGTTTTCTTCAGACACAAAATGCGGAAGTATGCACTGCCTGGCCCTTTCTTTTTTTCTAGCAGTTTGGCTTCCCTGTTAATTATCTTTTAACAAGAATTTGGTGTGAGCAGTGAGCATTGGCCCTAAATCAAAGTCTTTTACCTTCTGTTTCTGTTATTGTGCAAAAGCATGTCAGTGTCATGCCCTTTTTTTGAAAACCTTGTTTTGTAGCATAACAATAAAGGGCAAACTTCTCTTGGCATTTATTGTTCCCTCTGCAGATTTGCACCTTTTTCTGCCTTTTTCTTTTTTAATAAGGAATTTCCTCTGTTTAAAATAGGGAAGTAATTTAAAACAGTCCGAAACTTTAAACCAATGAAGGGAAACTCAGCATTACAACCCATTACTTTGCTGCTTTACCTTGCTCCCAAAGGGGTGCAGAGCATTCCAGGCTTGCAAATGAAAATGTTTCACTCTCTATTGGTTCAATGCTTTTCCCACAGTCCTGTCTTCTGCTCAGATATGATCAACATTTGCTTGACTGCTTTCCCTATACTTTGGGATTTAAATGCTATGGTTGCTTTTTCCTACAGCTGCTGGTGGAAGACATCTCCCACACATCCTTCACTGAGCCTCACAGGGTTAATTTTAATTAATTTTCATGTGTTGCTAATATCTGTTGTAGAGCTTTGAAATATCCACCTGTAGCGTGGAAAAGGCCTCAAGTGCCAAAGTGAACACTGGGATAGAAATCAAAGAGAAAGGCTATTAGGGATACATGCCTTCTCCTCCGGAGCTGCTCCTTCACTGTTCCACTCACGCAACATCGCTTCGCTGTGGTCTGGTATGTCAGCAAATGTCTTTGCTCCACCGAATCCCTTTGCTCCCAAGCCACCAGGACACAGCAGCAGTAACAGTGGAACAACTACAGGGAAACAGAAGGTAGCCATTAACTATGTGATTATTAGGGCCTAAGAATACTAACAGCCACTGTTAAGTTTGGTCAGCTCCCATACCCAAATGTATTTTCAATGAGCTAGTGATCAGCATGAGGGCTGACAAGACTGAAGACAGGTTCCCATATAGTCAAGGCATTTCCTAGAAGCATATGCCAGGCCAGTTTTCTGGAGAGCAAACTGAAAACACGTCAGGGCCTGAATCTTGCAGATGACCACACATGTATGTAGTTATGCTTCTATCAAAGATCTCATATACCAAATCCAAGCCCTGGCTATCACTGTACAACCTCAGCATTTCTAACTCCTCCTCTTCTTTTACTACTAGATAACGACATGGTGTCATGTAAATTCCACCTCACCACTCCCTTGACATGCCTAGAGCATTGCCTGGGGGACTCAAAATAATCCAGTTTCAGAAACAGAGATTATTCCTGTGGCATGAACTTTGTTTTATCACAGTTAGATTGCTGCCAGCACAAGCAATAAACTATTGGGAGTTTAAATGCAGCACTGCTACACCTGGCCATACCGTAACTACAAATATTCTTCTCTTATTTCTCTTCTATTTTATCTCACCAAAGAACAATGTCACATGCTGCTCTGAGCAAGGCAGTGAACCTGCAGTGACAGAAAAGAGAGTGGAGAATGTGCTGTGGTTTGAGTAACAAGAGCTAGGGTTCACCTGGGGACATGTGGGAATACCAAAAGCATTCCCCACTGCTTCGCCACCTGTTATTTACAGCACCATAAACAAATATTAAATGTTGTTCACATCAATTTTAAAATGCACAGCTTGAAATCCTTTGAGGGTGAAATGCTGATATTACCAAATTTATTTGGGGATCTGCCATGACTTCACACAAGACTAGGAATTTACACAGAATGTATCAAGATGATAAAACCTGGGAGCTGGACTGTTTCTTTCCTGATGCTTTGCAGACCACATTTACAGTGCTTCTGAGATAATACGAAAGAATTACTTACGCAGCAGAAGTAAAAACGCCAAGATGATTAATGCAACCGCTGCTGGTCCCAGACCCACCGACTTCGCGCCAATAAACTTCTCTTGGCATACTCCATCATCTGCACACTCACAAACAGTCAGCTGCAGTGACTGTGGCACAGCACAGCTGACCCCTTGGAAGTCTTTAATTAGCATGGGAACTTCCGTTCTGCCTGGCTTCAGGTTTTGTGGTACCAGCTGTATGCTGGTGTCTGAGGCAGGAGTGGGGAGAGGTTAAAAAAAAAAGACAAGAAGTGAGCAGAGAGAAAATTGACTCCTGTAAACTAACTAAAATATAGCTGCTACAGTCTTCCAACAAACCCCCTCCAGTTAAGCCCAGCCAATGCAATGGAATTAAGTTTAATTAGCTGCTGCTACAGTATATGTGTTTTTATCAAGTAATTTATGGTGGTAAGTGGGCAGCCATGCTCACCTACAGCCTCAGACAATTGTGATGTTTCACACAACCAGAGACTTCACACGGAAGACAGCCCGGTCACCTGTATAGCATCAGCCACATCATCTGGATAGACAAAGGCTGAACTCACAAAAAAGCAGTTTCAGTCTTGAGGAGATTAATGTGTTGTAGGCCACAGACAGAGATCAGGAGCCAACAAAACACCTGCTCCTGTGGCTGTGTCATGTCAAGGACTAACTAGGCAGAAGATCACAGAATGATTAAGGCTGGGAGAGACCCCAGTGGGGCATCTAGTCCAACCTTCCTGCTCAGGCAGGGTCATCCTACAGCACATGGCACAGGATAACATCCAGACAGTTCTTGAATATCTCCAGTGAGGGAGACTCCACAAGCTCTCTGGGCAAACTGTTCCAGTGCAGTTACTGCACTGTAAAGAAGTTCTTCCTTGTATTCAGGTGGAACTTCCTGTGCCTCAGTTTCTGCCCATTGCCTCTTGTCCTATTGCTTGGCACCACCGAGAAGACTTCGGCTCCATCCTCTCAGCACCCTCCCTTCATCAGATACTTATAGATTAGGTCTCCTCTCAGTTGTCTCTTCTCAAGGCTGAACAGGCCCAGCTCACTCAGCCTGTCCTCATAAGAGAGATGCTCCAACCCCTTAATTATCTTTGTTGCCCTCTGCTGGATGCTCCAGGAGCTCTGTGTCTCTCCTACATCAAGGAGCCAGAACTGGACACAGCACTCCAGACGTGCCTCACAAGGGCTGAGAGGAGGGGCAGGATCACCTCCCTCAACCTGCTGGCAATGCTGTTCCTAATGCACCCCAGGACACCATCGACCCTTTTGGCCACAAGGACACACTGCTGGCTCCTGGACAGCTTGTCGTCTATGCCCAGATAATGCATCACTGCATGTTTTTCGTGAGAAGATGGGGATAGCTTGATTCCAGCATTATTCATGAAATCCTGGTCACCACACATGGTGCATCAAGCCAGGCAAAGATAGTCCAGCTGAGGGAAGCAACACAGCCCAAAGGCCATGACTGGGCTTTTATAACCTTTAGAGAGAAGGGAGCAGAATGCAAATGATGTTCTTAATGCCTAACTCCATATATAGGGTTGTTTTTTCGGTCTGACTCAGCCAAACTGTCAGTTTGACTGGAATTAATAAATTACAACCTTAGGACTTCAAAGAACTGAAAGTAATTAAAAATACATTTTCTTACCATTTCCAGATGCAATTATCCATTTTTCTGCTGTCCCTTGTGGCTCATCAATGACAGTAAAGCTGAAGGGATAACTGTTTGGGTAACCATCCAAATCATGAGCTGTAACATCAACTAGTTTTGTATCTGAACACACTGTCTGCACAGGGTTCACAATAACTGGGCAGTTATCGTTTTCATCTTTAACTTGAATGACAACTGTGCCAGTGACCGTTTTCTTTGGGGAATCTAGGATTTTAAAATATGAAAAATTAAATTGATTTGTGCACAAAAATTTATCTTAAAATAAAAAAACTTAGTATTTTCCAAGACACCAACATTGCTGAAGTAAGTTTAAAGAGATCTTCCTGGAGCTTATGAGAGCAGTGATTCATCCCCAATGTTAATAAATATATTGATCAAGTTCTTCTGAAGGCAAGTTGTTTTATTACTTTAACTTGAAAAAAAAATCCTATATGGTTACAGAGTAACATGCAGAGTATAAATGAAAAATTCTACTTAGATACACTGGAAGCTCAGGGAGTCTTTCTTGCTCAGCATTCAAGAAAACTTAGGACTATGAAGTCTGATGATAGGCATACTGAGATATTGGCAATTCCCACCTTGACAACAGATTTTCCTATCAGACCTATTTTTGAAAACTTTTATGAAAGTTCATCTCCATCTAGTCAAACAGGAGAAACAGACACTGTGGGAACCCATTCCAAAAAATGACTTGCCTGTGTCTCTCCTTTGAATACCGAGACTGCACTTGGTGCCTAACTTTAGAGATAGGTAGGTTAAACCAACTACCCTCGTAGATAGGCAAACAAACCATTTTGTGTGAAAACAAAACCCTCTCAACTTACCAGTAGTTACACCCAACATGGTGATAGTGTAGGTACCATTTACTACATGAGGTGATTCGTAATCAAGATTTTTAGCAAGTCGGATTTCACCTGTGACTGAGTCTACAGTGATCCAGTTTGCGGCATCTTTTTCTTTCCTGTATCTGATGAAAATCACATGAAGATGGACACATTTATAATGAGGAAAACAATCATTTTGTTCAGTAGAAAAAGCAGCTTCACAGTATGTTTACTCATCATTTACAACAGAGACCAAATCCCTAAATCTGAGGTATGATGCTTCTGCCACTGTAATTGGTTACAACTATAAACCTACCCTGAATGTTAAGAGCTGCTTTTCCCTCTAAATCAAAGATTTAGGTATGGATACATTACAGAAAATATAATTAGGGAGTGAGACTGGAACAGGAGATGGAGCTGCACTGCTGGTCACCATCCTCTTCCCCTCCATCCATACTCCCAGCAAAAGCTGTGCATTAGCCACCCGTGAGAAACTGTATTAGAGGTATTGTAAAGGCTGTGGTGGTGGTTAAATAGCATTCTATCTGAAAAGCTATGATTCAAAACCCAAGCACAGACATGCAGACCCTTTCTGTCTGACTGATAAATGTTTCTGCATATGTCTTCCTAATTTTACTGGAGACAATGAAATCAGTTTGGTAAATCTACTCTCAAAAGTAGACAGGTATGACAAACACATCATGCAAACACAGACAACTTCAGCCCAAACACGTCTCACCATATACAACAAAAGAAGGATTTTCATATCACCTGTTTTCTGCATTATAGAATATTGAAGATGAGGATGTTTAAGGTGTGAATTAGCCTTAGTAGAAAATTATGGCCTTTGAAATTATTTCAGTACAACATGCAAATTTTTACAGTAAGATACAACTTCTGACA
The DNA here is from genome assembly GCF_020740725.1 of Corvus hawaiiensis. NCBI lineage: Eukaryota > Metazoa > Chordata > Aves > Passeriformes > Corvidae > Corvus > Corvus hawaiiensis. Next base: position 302,934 of record NC_063238.1, on the reverse strand, counting down.
TAGTCATTTATGATGGTTATAAAAAAATTCTTACGTAATATGTTCTGCTATTTTTCCAGTGTCTTCATCATAGGCTTGATACTGTCCAATAACCTGTTTTATCTGCAGTTTCTCACTTGCTTCAATAATTTTTGTGCCACCAGGAAACACAGGGCCTTCCCGCACATTGATCACCTTAATTTTGATTGGAATTGTTTCTGCTTTGTAACTGGGTTTAATCGACTTGTGGAACTCTGCTTTGTTTGTAACAACAACACCCAAGTTTAGGCTTTGCATTTTTTCATAATCCAGCTCCTAGAGCAATAAAGAAAATAATAAAAAACCACCCAGAATTTGTCAGAATCTGATATCTAGACAACATGCATACATTTAATATTTAAATAATACTATAGCATTCTTTTTTAAGCAATAAGGATGTAAATATTTAAGTAATATTTAAGCAATAAGTATGCTACAGTGGGAGGAAGTTTGTTAACCTGTTAATGTCACTCAATTTTAATGGATGACACCATTGCTATGGCTTTATGTTATTGAATTAAATTACTTTAAGGTATGTGAAAGGAGTCCTACCCATGTATTCTGCCTGTGCTTTCAGTGAATCAATGTTCAGTTACTTGGCTCTTCCAAATTTATGTGTTGGTTTTTTTTTTTTTTTTAAAACAATATCATTCACTTAATAATGCTCAATTTTTTTTTTAATTAATTAGCAGTTTTCAGATAAGGAAACCTGAGTAGGAAATAAAGAAAGCTACTTAGGGCACTATGCATCTTCAGTTCTTGTGGACTAAAGAAAAGTGAAAATTATGAAATAGACATTTCATTAATGGAAAATAATTTTGTCATCATTTCAACTTATGAAAATTCATAAAACAGTCTGTAGCCCACGGCTCATGGAACAGGTGTTGCCTGCAACATTATCAGCGGCCAGGGGAAATAAAGAAATTTATACTGAGATCAACAAGGACAGCAGAAATGTGAAAGTTTACAGCATGTTAGTACTGTTGCCCAAAGGGTAAGGGAACTTCTGCCCGACTAGATATATTTGAGATCACACAGAATGCAAATGGAAAAGCTTGACAAAATTATTATTTTGCATGGAATTACTGAATGCATTAAAAATGCGGCAAAGGAGGAGCATTCACATAATTTACATATTGACTGAACTTTACATATTGACTGAATAAACCCAATTTGTCAAAGCAGATGGATGAATTATTCCACTATTTAAAGCAGATTCTCTAAAATCTATACTTACTTTCACAACAGTCAAAATTCCTTCATTTGTTTGGGTGTCTGTTACAATTTGGAAAAAACCATCTTCATTGCCAGAAACAAAAGTAAAGTTTGCCAGCCAGTTATCAGAAAACTCTTCATCTTTGTCAAATACTTTTATTCGCATAATTTCCACATTTGCTCTGTTTTCTTCAATGCTTCCTTCAAACTGTAATCCAAAAAAAAAAAAATCCACTCTTGGAAAAGATATGACGGTTTACCTCATTTCACCAGTGCAATGGATTTTACACATTGTCTTACTATGGGATACTGGCAAGCATAGGAACATGGTAAAACCTGTGATAATTTTACTTACTGTATGACTTTCAACAACAGGCAGATTGTCATTGACATCCAAAATCTTGATTTCTAAAGAACACGTTGCAGCATTCCCACCTATTTCACCACCACGGTCCTTTGCTTCCACCACCAAAGAATAGCTACTTTGTGCCTGTCATGGTAAAAAATAAAGGTGCTTAATCCAGGCTAAGGATTAAAATTCTTCCTTTGCTAGATTATCTCTATTACATTTTGGTAATATCTGTTATGGTCAATTATAACTCCTCTCCAGTAGAAGTAAATCTCACACACAAGTATCTTGACAGATTCTGCAGGAGTAGAACTGAGGCTTTGAAAAGGATATGGGACTTTCCCATCTTCCACACAGAGTCAGACTGTACTTACACAGCAAAGGAAAAAATTCCAGTGGCCATGAACAGGGACACAACCAGTGACACCTGCATGTTAGGACATGGCTAGAGGCAGAGACATTTCCCTCAGCCACAGAACTAACATTCCCATCACCATCTGCTGGCCAGGGAAAACTCTGCAAGCCCAGGTTGTGTCACTGGTAATATGTGGCTTTCAATGCAGTTTCACAGTAGCACCCATCCTAACTCTTTGCACTGCGATTTGCACAGCAGGCTACAAAACTGCAGATGCAATCAGCAGCTTTGCAGGTGGTGATCTAGGTTATCTTTGCCATACACCCCCCAGCAGAAAGAAATGATGCCTTGTTTTGTGTAAGTGCTGCCCTGGCTGCACGGGAGGGACAGAACGCAGCAGCCATCAGGCTGGTGCTATGCTAGGGAGGTAATGGGGGGACTACAGCCTTGATCCCATCACCTCCTCCTGCAATCCCTGAACGGCATGCATCAGCCAGACAAGGCTTTAATCCCAAGAGAAGTTAAAGGTAAGAGGGCCAGCTCTTTGCCTTGCAGGCAGGGCTGAGGGTGACACGACGGGCACCAGAAAACCATTACTAACAAACATCAAAACTGGGAGGGTATTTTTACCTCTCTGTCAAGGTTTATTTTTGCTACTCGAACCTCGCCAGTATTCTTATCCATGCTGAATGCAGCACTAGGGCTTTGGGAAACAATCCTGAAAGCAATTTTGGAATTTAGGTTATTCGGCTCATCTGCATCTGTTGCATTTATCCTCATTACAATTGTACCTGGAAAATGCAAGCAAAATACACCACTTGTTTACACCACCATGCACTGGCAAATACCTTTATCGCAATGTCAAAGATAAGAGCATTTTGTTAGATACACCGCACAATCTTCTGATGCTCTTGACTTTATTTATTTAATGCATAAAGTTGGAGAAATGTTCCTAAACTCAAAACATTAAAAGTATATGTTCTAGCCAACAAAAAGATTGTATCCACACACCTCTAACTGGTAGAATTCAATGCATAAATTAAACAACAGGTTAAATTCTCTCAATTATTTTGACAGAAAAATGCAAATACCACACAGAGCAGTTGTACAAGCTTTTGAACAATGAGCTACATTTCCCTCACACATTATTCTCATGAGAGCACTGTTAATTTCTCTACTTGAACATTATTAAACATTTACATTAGCTGGAATTCATGCCAAGAGTCAATGCATATGGCTGCTATTGACTTGAAAGATTGCTGAGGTTACTCAATACCTCACCAAGTGGATGGGCAAGAATTTGTCTCTTCTGATTACGGTGACATTGAAGTGGACACACTGCCAGGTATTTTTTAGGTTGTTTTATTCCAGCTTTTCTTATCATCTTGAAAATAATCTGTTGCTCTTATGTTTACTGACGTCAATAAGAAACTGGCCATTAAGTTGTTCAATGATTATAGCACAGCCCTATATGCTTACCAGTAAAGAACCTCATCCAGCCCACAGATAAAGCAGGGCTTTGGATGAGGATGGCAGAGTGAAGTCCCTCTTAAATAGGCTGTGACTACTAGGCCAGAACACAGATCGCATTTCCTGTGCAATTCCTGCTGAAGAACTCTGGTTCCTGGATTTGTGGTAGCTCTGACAACAAACCAAAGGAGCCACAAGAGGAAATACTGTTCTCTCTCGCCCCTAGGGGGATGCTCTCCCTTAATCAAACAACACAGCCTAGCCTAATAAAAACTTTCATTCACACATGGATAACCTAGCTTATGTCAGCGAAACAATGTGCCCTTGTTATTGCAGATATACTGCTGCAAAGTGCATATTCTCATGTCCCCTTGCATATCTTGGGAAAAACTAAAAGAAAAAAAATTAAAAATAAGGTTACCTGTTTCACTTAATTCTTCAATTGAACCAACAAAAATTTCATGTGAAAACACTGGGAAATTATCATTTATGTCCACAACTTTAATTGGGAGATCTATTGGCTCTTCCAGTTTTGCCCCATTCTTATCTAGTGCGTGGCCTCGGACCTGACAATACAGACAGAAACAATAAGCAAATCCAGTGACTGACTGTAACATATATAAATGCATATGCAAAATAGAAATATATCTATTATATTAAAAAAAATCTAAGTATTATAAAAGCTTATTATATAGGCTTATAAATACAAACAGGTATACACACACTAATATCCAGAAATATATATTATTTCAAGCAAACACATTTAAAGAAAATAAATAAAAAATGGACAGGAGGGTGGACCTGTAAAGAAAAAAATTAATTTTCAACTTACAAGCAGAACTGGAGTCTTCTCTCTGTCCACCCTTCCTGTTATGTTCAGGTCACCAGTCTTTCCATTGATAACAAATAATCCATAAGGGGGTTCTGTTACTCCTTGACCAGATATAGTGTAAGTTACTACTATCCCTGTATCTTCAAGATCTGAATGTATCTAGAAGGAATATAACAAATTAAATAGCACTCAGTAAATAAAATCACATTAAAAAGGGCAACAAAATATTTTTACCATCTTGTAAGGAACAAACAAAAAAAATATTTAACAAATTTCACTGCTGTCCTTTGACTGTGGAGATCTTGAGATGAATGCAGGAGGGGCTGCATGTTCTGTCTGAGAATTTGGTGCAGGGAGATGAGGAACATCTGGAGCAGGGAGTTTACCTGGGAGGTCAGACCTAAGGTAGCAAATACGACCAGGACTGGAGAAGGGATAGGGTGGAGGAAAAAATGTCAGATCTGGAGATGAACACACAGAAAAGGCTGCAGAGACTAGAGATTACACCCTTTCTCTGCTGTCAGCAGATATACAAAACATCTGGAAAAGTGTGCATTGTGCCAGCATCACCATCAAGGGGCAACCCAAGCAGAGGGTAACAGCTTGCTACCACCTGTAATAACTTTATATGCTGAATGGACAGGAGTGGTGAATTTAGGTTTCAACACTGGTGCATATCACTCACAAAGGGTTATTTCTAGCTCTGTTTCCTAAAAGACTAGGCATACATAATAATGCTCTATGTACACCCTTCTGCCCAATCACCACCGGCAGATTTGGGACCACTTGCCAAGTTAAACCCCAGCTGAGTATGGGTGGTGGGGTGAAAAAACTCAAAGATAATGCATTCCCAAAAGCTTAATGAAAAATGGGGCTATGAAAAGATGAGAGACTGAGCCAAATCAGGCTTTAAAAGTAAAGGATGAAGAAGGAAATATATCAATCTTCAGCTGGCATTCAAGAGTCTTTTAAAATTAAAAAAACAGTTGTGCATGTGTTTAGGGCAGCCACACCCTTATTTTACATTTTCATCTCTATTTTTATGTGTATTGCATATTAACTCTTTTCTGGGCTTACTCTAGCAATTGGATTCTTATAGGAATTGTCCTCTTCCTCCCGTATGAAAGCTGGAGGGACCGTCCATTCTCGCTTCTGTCTGATTAGGCTGTTGGGATGAGACAACACGCCACTCCTGTAATTTCGATTATAAACCTGTGAAAAGACAAGATGGAATGTCAGCATTACATTTAGTCATTTCAGATAAATGCTTTATTGCTGCTGTAGCCAAGACTTCTAAATAACATTTGCTCTTTCAATAGCTAGTAACTTCAAAATCATGGAGCAGCATCAGCCTCCTGAGTCACAATCTAAGAGCTACACAGTCCTCAAGCTGGTTGAAGAGGAAAACGACACTGGTCTTTTCATCAAGGCAGAATTAGGTAAGACAGGCTTTAAATATATGTGCAAGTTCCCATGACCAGTGGTTGGTGAAAATACACCTGCTCTGGAAGATTTAAATGCTTGTCATCAGATGTGGGAAGAAGCTTTGCACTGAGGCTGTTTTGAGCCACCAATTCTGCCTTACCACCATGTTTATCTTCCCACCAATACTGCCTTGCATATTCAACCTTCTCTCTGAAACAGAATGCATGGAAGAGCAGGCCACGTATACTCAACCCACCCAATGTCTCTGCTATCCTTGTGCAAGCACCCCTCACTCTCACTCTGCATGACACCCCTCATCCTTTTGTCCACCTTAGTCTCTACTGCCTCTGTTGACTCCCAGATTAACATAGCCAATAAAATAGTGGTTGCTTTCATTTACTGAGTTCAAAAAAGCTATCTAAAAATTCAGTGGTTTAGGGGAATTTTCTCAAAGTTCAAAGCCACTCCGTGTGATGGATGTAGGAATCTATTCACTTACTTTTCAGCTTTCATTTCTTTATTCACTATGCAGCTTTCACATTTCAGAAAATGGTAGAATTCAAGACATTTATCAACTGAAGAAAGGCATGGCTTTGACACTCTGCTCAGAGAACCCCTCTTTAGGCACTGATAAAGAAAAAGTTTTCCATTATATCCTACCTTCACGTAGAGCCCATTTCCATAATTCAAACAGATCTGCAATGGAAATTATGATAATCATTATTAATTCTATGTCACTTTAGTAGTACTAAAACTTAACTTTTGTGACCTCCTTCGTAAGAGCAACAAAGCCATAAGGAAGAAGGCTTCTGACCTCTATAAATCAGTATTTATTATTTACCCATAACAGCTTCTGAAAAATTTACCCATAACCATTAACATTAAAAACATACACTCTAACTATGTAATAATTAAGTTTGGCACCTTTTTCCTAGCAGGAAACAGGTTATAAGCAATTAGTATTTTTTTCTAATAAATTCAGACTTTACAGTAATTTTCAAACAACTCCTTTTTTAGTCCTGCACAATGCTTCACTAGTCCGAAACGATGAGGATGCGCCATTGATGGAATCAAGTGTTGGTTGCCGGCAGCGCTTTGGAGAAGCTCCCTCTTCTGGGCAAACCTTGGATTTGTGGCTGTGGCAGGTTACCAAACACATCAGAGAAAAAAAATTGAATAAATAGTGTTTAAAGGCAAGGACTAACCCAAACATCTGCTGAAGTGTATGTGACAGAAGCAGCTGCCACTCAGCACCTTGCTGGGAGGAAAAATGGCACCACTTATTTAAACAAGGCAGAAGTGCTTGCTCTGACAAAACCTTACAGGCCAATGTTCAGTATTGGGACTGCCCACCTCTTCACGCACCAGGACAGCTATGCACACCCTTGAATGACTCAGTTAGGTGACAAATCCTGGCTGGAAGAAGCCAACTTATCAGAGACCCCACATTTATGTCCACTCTCCAGGCACCAAAGACTCTGCAAGTAACAACACCCCTCAAACCGCAAAAAATGTAGGTATTGGGAAACAGCAACAATAAAAAGTAGGCTGTTACAACATGGGAGACCTACAAATCAAGTTTTTGAGCTTTGCACAGGTAGCAAATACTGTTATCGTTCTGAAAACAATTACTACTTATATTTTGCAACTTAGGGGATTTTTTTTAGGCATACTACTGCCTAAGGCAAAGTAGGTTCAGAAAAGGTGGTTTTCTACTCAAATAAGTCAGTCTTTGACTGGTTTCTAGTCTGTTGACTGCGCTCTCCCCCTATTCCTCCCTCTGACTCAGCCTTGATTACTGAATTGATGACAGCTTTTTTTTTTTAAAGATGTTATCTCTTCCCCACATAATCCAGCAGACTGTGTTGAGCAATACAGCAGATTTCTGTTTCAACTTGTTCAACAAAACTGTTTTTCAAATGGTATTTTTCCAATGTATATATTCTGAAGACAAAAATGATCAAGCAGTTAGTTTCCTAATGGATATGCATTGTGAAGGGTACAGGATCTCACACACCAAGCTGTTTTCATGTATGTTCTTAGTCTTACTTGATTTTATAAATTGTATGGATTTTCAAAATTTATTTTCATGACTAATGAGATTCCACCAGCAAGACTGACAGGAGAATTTTGCTTTATAGTCAAGGTTTTCCAACAGAAGCTGCAACTCTTTTGGAAGGTGAATAACTGTCAAGATGTCATCAGAAACATCCTTAGTTGCTCTAACTGGTACACTGGGGGGAAAAGTGCTTCTGCCTCAACACTGAATGGGGACAAGAGGCATATGATGAGAAGTTTCCTCGTATTGGAAACCTGAGAACCCAGTATAAACAAAAGTGTCTGAAGACCAAGAATAAGCAGATCTTCCACTGAGATGTGTACCAAAAACGTGTAAAAAAATCCATTAGTCATTATAGACAGAAAATCTTTCATTAAGATAAGTAAAAATCAATTTGTTTGCATAGTAGCGAATGTCCCTCAAAACATTCTGGATTAATGCTAAGACAGCAAAAATTACTTTTGCTCTTGTATTATTCAATCCACAGCCCACAGGTAGCCTCACAAGGGACATAGAAGACATCTACAAAAAATATTTAAGAATGACAATTTTATTCACAAGATGCATAAATACAAGGAGAACAAATATATAAAGGGATCCTGCCTTTTTACTGAAATTTTTCAAAGGTTCCAAAAATTTTAAATAGGGGGAAAAGCACTTTTCAGGGACATTTTCTTCAAGGGCAAGTGAAATGTCAGAATTTAGCGCCCATTAAACATGTGAATTTCTCCCCCTCTTTTTTTTTAGTATCTTACAACTGCCTTCTGTTAAATGGCTCAGAGTAGGAAACCTCTGTTATTTGCTGTGGGACATAGCCTTGGCTCAAAAACCAGACATCTACTGATGACACCTGTTGATGACAGAGCTGGAAACACATTGTCAGAAGAAAACTGGATGGTTACAAAAAAAAGGTGTGAGGCCTGAAGTAATGAAATTGGAATGAAATACTACAGGAAAGTAACAGGAATAGGCAAGAGGGCATGGGAAAGAAGGGAGTGACTGCCATGTATAGGGAGTGCAAGGTTGCTCTTGCCCAAATCCCTGCTCATCTATAGTCAGGAAGTGACTAAAGGACAGATTTCCAACACAAAGCTCAGATTTAAGCTGTAAAGCTATAAAGACTGAGTAACCAAGAAGGTACATGTCTGTATTTGCTACACCATGAAACAGTAATGCCTAGAAATGTGGTCTTTTCCATGTGCTGTGTGTTAGGAGATTTGGAGCTTGCACCTCCTGTGAGTCAGTTTGGTGTTGAAGACAACATGTGAAGACCTTAGAGAAGCAAGCAGGGGGGACCATCCAAGGTCATCTACTAGTACACCTCCTGGCCCTGGGGAAAGACAAACTACACTCAAATGCTTCCTGACAACTGTTTATCCTGTTAGTAAAAATGAGGGATGGAGATCCCTCAGCCTCACTAACCTAAGGGGGTGCCTAGATAGTCCTACAGATGAAAAGTCTTTGTTAACTTTTATCTTCATTTTGTTATCCTAATTTTTAGCTCCTTGCAAGTTGACCATACTGCTGCTTGCATGAGATTCAGAGTAAGGCACACTAATTTACATATCTAAATGAAAGCTAAGTGCCTAAACTTTCATTATGATCAGCAAAAATATAGCCAATATCAACAGAGATCGGAGCGCTGTTCAACTTGCCCCCAAACCAGCTCAAATCTATTTCTCTCTGGGCTCTACTAGTTGTAAGTATGCTCAGTTTGAAAACCTAACACAGGAGGATTTGTAGAGCAAAGCGTTTGATGAAGAGAACCCAGCACCACGCAACCCATGTTTTGATGGATCCTTCAGACGAGAATTAGCTTGGTCCCACAGATCCCTGCATCTACACGCAGATGGATGAATCTCCCAATGTGGTTTCACCCAGGAGGGATACGATTCATATACTCCTGAGATTTGCTTCAAAAGCACAATTCGATCCAACCAGACAGGTGCACTCAGCATCCACTGCATCTCCATTTACCATAACAGAAACTTAAACACCTATATTGAGTTGTCTTAACCTCAAACCCAATCTCCTTCTTTGTCATGTTGACAATGCTCTCATTGTATGGTGCAATTCCCTTTTTTTCACAATTCCCTTTTCTTCTACCCTTCATGTATCTGCAAACTTATCAAACATCTTACTCATTGTCTTTTCTCACACACCAGTTCTTTAATGTCCCTTAAAAAAATCGTAAAACAGGATTTCGTGACTTTCGATTGCATTTTGTTTTGGCTGTTCTGTAGTCTCTCATGGACAGATTACTTTTTTCTGAAGTCTGGTATCAAAAGTAACACACCACTTCTGTTCAATAGGATCGATAAAATACTAGACCTTATATATTTCTAAGCTGTTTTCAGACCTCACCACAGCCGGGTTTTCCCTCTATTTTGGAACAATATTAAAATGTTGAATCAATCTACAGATGCTTGTAAATACTTCTACCATGTTTCAACGTGTTGCTGGCAACAGAAGCTAGGTTGCTTTGAATTAGCTCACCTCTGCATCATTTTGTGATGGTTTTTATTTAATTTCTTTCTATGACTTCTGAAAATTACCTGCTACTGGCTCTGACTTTACAGTAGCGATCTAATATATTCAGGCCTGAATTTCATCATACCCAGCCTAAGTCTAACATCCCAAACATCAATGAAGTGCAGTCTAAGGAAGACATTCAGAGAAAAAGTGTATTTTGCTACTCCCATAGCAAGAATCATACATCTCTGTCAACTATTCTTTCACTCAAATGCAGGAAGCTTTCTAAGACTTCTTCTGTTGAAGACATGGTGTCCATCTCCTTTAGAAACGACTGAGAAACCTCCCAGTCCAATAATCCTCGATAGCCGTGCCCGCCCGGCATCCCAATGGCTCTGGGTGTGTGCCCTGGACGTGCTCCAAGTCAAGCCCAACCCTTTGGGCGCATCACCATTCAGCACAGCCGAACATTTCTGGAAAAGGGTCAGAGGCAGGCGCCTGGGGAAATCTGCCATAACCTCTGCGAGGTACCCAGGGATGACAATACAAGGATGCAACCTGCAGGCAGGGAGGGAGCACTGAGAGATACTTCCAGGAAAAACTGGGAGAGGAAGAACCTACCATTCTTGATGCTTCTAAGGTAGAAGATGCTTTGCGAAGACACTACTTTTAGACTAGTTTTGTTTTTCAGTAGTTTCTTAAGATTCATAAGAAATAAATGACCCTATTCTAATACTCTCAAATAAGAAACTTGACTTTTTGCCACATGAATGTCCAGATTAGGAAAAAAACCCCAAAATTTCAAAACCCAGCAGTGACTCTCTTTCTATTCTGACATCAGCCAGCTAAGGCAGCTTTATTCACTCTAATATCCTATCCGACAATGAGGCTTTTGGGCACCAAACTGAGTTGACTCTCAGTACATCATATACTGCCCCAGCCTTACCCGAAACTGAGGACGATGAGGATTGAGAAAAATAACGTTCTTCAGTCAAAACTAACAGCATCCTGAACCAGTGCAAGCCCACCAAAACAGACGATGGTGTGGCTTCAGGTATTGAAGAGAGAATACATAAAAACTTTTGTACAAGTGGCACTCCATGTTTTCCATCATTCTTTTGGACAAAACGAGGATAAAAACATTTTCCAACCAAACCCCAACTACCAGCTTGCTGTAAAAAACAGGTTTAACTGTTGCTGGCCAACTTGTGCACAACTGTATGTCTGTATCAAAGTTATCAGGCAACAGGTCTCCAGATAACAAATCTGATCTTGCAGGATACCGAGCTCAGGGAACAAGGTCCCGACCCCCTGCACCTTCTAGTCTGTCTAAGCAACAAGCCATTACTAATTCCTGCCCAGCTGCTCCGCAGCTCCCGGCACAGCCCAGGGCCTGGCCTCCAGCCTCACCTTTGTCTGAGTGGCGGCAGCCCGACTTCCGCAGGCATTCTGCCAGCCTGGAAAGGTGAAAAGCAAAAGAAAATGCCGCAGATACGACAAAGAGTTTGCCGTAAACCAGCTAGAAAGAACTAGAAAGCATCCGTCCAAATCCAACAAACCAAGCATTTTGGTGTCAGTTTGTTACGACACAGTCGTTGCGTTTGGCCTGAGAAAGTATTTTTTAGGATGGGAGGTCTAAGGCTGATGGCTGAAAAATAGTGAAGGCAGGAGAAAGCCTGAAGTGTCCTGGATTGTTACGAATTTTGTGTAATTTTTCTAAGGCGATAAAGACTTCCAAACTTTTTGATTCATCTTCCCTCCTGGCACTATTCCCTCGAAAGGGAAACACAATTTACTAGGATAGATACTATACTGAACATGAAAACAGCAAAAATGTGAACTCCTCACTGCGTTCCTGTTCCTCCCGCCGCCACAGCAACCCCACCCATCCCGGACACCGTTCCTGTTGGGATTTTCTACCTCCACCTGCTTTCAGGCAGCGAACGGCGATGGCTTTTATATAATTCCCAAAGAAAGAGAGAAAAAACCCGTTCCCAGCCACACGCAGCCGGCGTTGGGAGGGCCGCCAAGCCCCGACGGGAACACCCCTCCCCGGCGGCCGCCCTCGGACCCCAGCGGCGGTGCCCCCGCACTCACCAGCAGCGCCAGCAGCCGCACCGCCGCCGCGGGGCCCCGCGGCATGATCGCCAGCACGGGCTCAGCTCCTCCGGCCGCCCACCACAGGAATGCCGGCCGCTCGTGGAGGGGCCACAAGTAGCCGCGGGTGGGTAGAGTGTGCCGGGCGGGAGCCGCGCCGGGACGGGACAAGAGGTGCCCGGCCCCGAGCCCCGCCCCGCCCGGCCCGGCCCGGCCCGGCCCGCGGCGGCGAGTCCCATCCGCGCCCGCCGAGCTCCGCCCGCGGAGGCTGCACAGGGCAGCCCTCGGAGTACCAGGCCCCAGCTTCCCCAGGCCTCCCAAAGTTTGCGGGTTGTTTTCCCCGCTTCCGCCGAGGAAGGCGAGCCGGAGCGCGCAGGAGACGCGCAGAGCAGCTGCGACAACAAACGGATACATTAACGAGTAATTGATGGGGAGAGCTCAGTCTCACGGCAAAATAAAATTGTGGGTGTTTTTGAGGACAACCTTCCCTGTAATCCTCATTTTTATACGCTCCGGGCCATATCCTTCCTACTCCTATCTGGCAGAGATCTTTCCTAGATACAACTGATTAATTGGTACTTACGAAGGTATAACTGATGCTTCGTGATGGCGAAACAATTAAATATGCTTTCTGTACGTCCTCTCTTCTTTGAGGCAGTCACCTAGTTAATCTTTCCAGGATCACACTCAGTTGTGGTAAGTAACTGCCGAACTCGCTGGTTATGATACTATTTGTGATACTTTTGGGGCTCAGAGAGGAGAACCAGCCTCATGGGATTCTTTCCAATCACATTATGTACCTTCATTGCATGTTGTAACAATGCACGATAAATAATTCAATGTCAGTTGCAACAGTTATAATTTTCACGGCCATCATGAGGGGAAGAGATTTACCTCACAAGTTTTCCTGAAGTCACATATATCTTTGTGTTATCTAGTTAGACTATCCCAATTTACAGAGTTTGCTGATACCCCTGCATAAAAATAGTTGTCTTAATTTAAAGAAAACAAAAGGCATAAACAAGCTAATATATGTGAAATGCACAGTATTAAGGGGGTTTGTATTCTTTCCTTGTTCTGTCACTGAGTCACTGTAACCAATCACCTATCACTTTGTAACCAAACAGAACTGTGCACGTTCACACAGCAGTACACACTGAGATCCTGTGAGGATCTTCTTCGAGGTCTGGAGGACAGGGATGTATTTTGGCCCAGGTTTGACAGCTATTGTAGCTGCTGCAGCTAATGGTAGTAGAGGCACTGTGGAGTTTTCTTTTAGTCGTTCCTGTTTGAGATAAATGAGGCAGAGCATGTCTCGGAGAGCATTCATATTACAACCCTTTTAATATGGTGATTTAGATGTAGATTCTGCTTTCTGTTACGTTTCCTAGACGGTTAAGTACTTCTTTGCATCAAAAAGCTATAAGAGAAGAACCTTGATTTGAAACTTTCTTCTTAATCTGCAGATTGCTTTGTAGAATTCTGAAACAGTTTTTGGTTGCCAATCCAGTGCACTGTTAATGAGGTTATAGTATATATATATATTTACAACTATTTGCCAACTTTAAATGCCAATACGATGGAGTAAAAGGCTAAATGAATTTCTTTTGAAAAATCCTTAGCATTGATTTCCCTTTGAAGTCGCATGTGCTTACAGGAGACATGAATAGAATAATCTTTTCCCAGAGCTCAATAGCACAGGATACAGAATCTCTTCTGCAAATTATCTTGCTAGAGCTTAGATGTCTGTTAAGTTGCTTATAGCTTAAGTGTGGGCCAGCTACATGTCTTGGACATCCTACAAGAACCTCAGCTATCATAAAAATGTTGTTTGTTGTTTTTTAGTTTCTTTGACTTGGCTCCCTTGTATGAAAAACTTCTGTTATTCATATTTAACAAAAATAATTTGCCTGCTGTTACAAAAAGAATGTCAAACAGTATCAATTTTGTTTTAAAACAGCTAGTAAGTGTGTCAACAACCACTGAAGCCTAATTTATTTCTGCCTTTCCTTCACTTTAACCTGGGAGCAGCTAAACACTCCTCCTCCCACAACCAGGCTGCAGTTCTGTCCCTACAATCAGTTTGCACTGGAGGATCCATTGAGCATGATCTTTGTTTTCCTGCTGGGGACAGTAGCAATTCAGAGTTCACCGACACTGCAGAACAAAGAGAAAATTAATCTTTGCTTTTCAAACCGTACAAGCCGCTGAGCCCTTCTTGATGCCTGGTGAGGGGAGTGTGTTTCAAGGTGTGAGGCATGTGCCAGGTTGCTGTTGTCTCAAAGTACAAACAGCTGTCTAAATTCTCTTGATAAACTTTTAACAGCAAATTAGTTATCATCTGAAACAACCTAACTTTTGTCAGGAGTGTTTGCTTTCAGGAATAAGAGTGGTCAGCACAAGTTACTAGCGAGTTATTATCAAACCCTTGCTGTAGTGACTGGATCTTGGTGACTCCCCCGAAACCTTGCCTTGCCCCCACCTCTGCCTGCCACTCCCTATTCATGCTGACTAATCTTCCTTACAGCAGTGCTAGGAAACTTCTGGCTTCCCTGGGGTGGAGGACAAGGACATGCTTGATCAGACCAGCAGAGTCCATCTCTGCTTCTTACAAAAGCAAGGTTAACTTTACAGCAATTGTATTTTTTGGGTTTTTGTTGTTGTTTTTTCTAGAACAATACAGTTTCTTCTTTTAGAAAATTGATTCAACCAAATGAGACAAGTGCAGTACCTAGTGAATGGTGTTAAGCTGGAAAACCCAGTGTATATTCTTAGTAATGAAATGTTGAAATTAATTTATATTCACATGAAGCTATTATACAAATATTTTGCATTGTTTGAGATTATGTCATTAATCTTTTCTGCATTGTTTAAAGATTCTTTACTGCACTGTGGTTGCAGATGGCACTCATTTTTTGGGAAAAGATCCCAGTAGAAAGCAGTGTATCAGGGCATTGCACAAATATATCAAAAGAACATTTAGTTATTCAAAATAAGTAATGAATAATGCATATTCTGTAAAAAATTATACACGTCACAGATGGTTTCCAACCCCCAGACAGCTCTTGAGACTGGAGCAATTGCAATAGGTACAGTCACCAGCTTCAATGTGCTTGCATGACCAAGCACCTACATTTTTTTTGTGGGCAAAAATCCTCTAACTGAGGAGAGAAGTAGATTAGCACCAGAATTTGATACTTTAAGCAAACACTTGGCATTCTAAAAATGGAGTCATTGTTGTTCCTGTGTGCGTTAACTATGTTTTTGATTCTTCATGCCTCCTGTCATGCTCCTTAAACAAATTCAAGCAGGAATAATCCACCCCTTTCTTTTGCTTTGTCTCCTCTCTCTCGCTCAACTGCTTTCTCCTTATCTTTCTCTGTTCAGCTCTTTCCCTTATATGCATTCTCCTGTTTGCCACTTGCCTGTTTTTTGTTGGTTTTTTTTTCCTTTTCTGGTGTGGCCAGGTTGTTTAACTTTTCGGGTGCCAGGTGCAGCCGTGGAAATGAGTAAGCCTGATGAGCTGTGAGCTGTGGGATTGGCAGAGCTGGAAAATAGCCAGGCCAGATCCTTGCCCTGAACACAGGCGTTTTGTTACTGACAGTGTGATATACCGTCTTTTATGTGTGTGTGAAACAAGGCGTGGCAGAGTAACCCTGTTGTTGCTTTCCTCTGCATAGCAACTGGCACTGCTGTGAAATTGCCTGTAGACTTTTTTCAAGGTGGTCTAGCTCTCTTTCTGGGAAAACTCACATGACAGACAGCATTTAGGTAGATACAAACAAACACTTGCTCTGCTGTGCAGCTAGTAGAATAGAATAAAAGAGCTGGAAGAGACCTACAACAATCAGTCAGTCCAACTGCCTGACCCCTTCAGGGCTGACCAAAAGCTACAGCATGTCATTAAGGGCACAGTTGGAAAGCCTCTTAACTGTTGATAGCTTGGGGCGTCAACCATCTCTCTAGGAAGCCTGTTCCAGTGTTTGAACAGCCTTTCATTAAAGAAATGCTTCCTGATACCAGTTTGAAACTCCCCTGGTGGAGCTTTGAGCCATTCCCACATGAACTGTCATGGATACCAGGGAGAATAGATCAACACCTCCCTCTCTACTTCTCTTCAGGAGGTTGTAGGGAGCTACGAGGTCACCCCTCAGCCTCCTTCTCTCCAAACTAGACAAACCCAAAATCCTCAGACACTTCTCATAGAACATTCCTTCCAGACCTTTCACCAGCTTTGTTGCTCTTCTCTGGACACATTAAAGGATGTTCACATCCTTCTTGATTTATGTGGGGCCCAGAACTGCACACAGTGCTCCAAGTGAGGCCACACCAACACTGAACACAATGGGATAATTTCCTTTTAAGACTGACTGGATGTGCTGTGTTTGATGTCCCCAGGCTGGGGTTTGCCCTCTGGGCTGTCAGGGCAATGCTGACTCCCACTGAGCCTCCTGCTGGCCAACACCCCCAAATCCCTCTCTGCAGGGCTGCTCTGCAACCACTCCTTTCCCATTTTATGCTTGTGTTTGGCATAAGTGGAAATATTAGCCTCTTTTTGGTCCATGCATTTTCATCAATGCTGAACCACTGAACTGTATTCAGCAGAAAGATAATTTGAAAAGTTGCACCTTAGAAACAATCTCTTCTGATCTTACTCTAATCTGTCACGTCCAGTATCAGCTGCAATGGTACCGTGTAAGTTTTCAGGGACTGTAGAAACAGGAATGTGGCATTTCCAGTCTCAGAAGAAAAAGAGGATTATTCTGTCATTTTTTTCTGTCACAACTGAGGTACATGAGCTAATAAATATAAAGTTATTGTGTGTGCCTCTGCACTGTGTCAGTAGGTAACCTTAGAAGGGGTTGGCTTAGAAAAAAAAAGAGGGCTCCATTTAAAACTGAAGAACGATGCAGGCACAAAACCAGATATCGACTGACCCGAAGTTTAGGCTGGAAATTGGAGGAATGTTGAACTCTGATTGGTGGAGTTTGGAGTGTCTTGGTTGGAAATTCAGGGATGAGAACTCAGTGGGGTTTTGGGGCAGATTTCGGTCAACTCAGAAATTCTATAATGTTTTTGCCAGTTATCAATGGACTGGTGGTGATAACAGAAAGTCATTTCACATTTTTATAGAGTCATAGAATAGTTTGGATTGAAAGGGACATTTAAAGGTCATTTAGCCCAATGCAATGAACAGGAACATCTTCAACTAGATTGGGTTATAATAATATAATATATTAATAAGGTTATTCCAAATTAACAAAATAAAAAGACCCTCAAGATGCAATATATATACATATTCTCAGATTTTCTAAGTCTTTGATATATAAAGTGAGAAGTGCACTCAGGAGGAGTCACATGATTCAAGCTAATAAAGTGGTCAATCTGAAGATAAAAGGCAATCTTGGTTCCTATGTCCTTACAGAGTCCAATAAACTTCAGTAATCACAAGCCCAGGAGATTGGACTAGATAATCTTTTAAGAGGCCTTCCAAAACAATCTGTTCTATGATTCCATGATTTTTAAAAGGTGCATTAGAAAGGACTTATGTGCTCTCTGCATTTGCAGAGGATAACAAATTGCAAAAAAGGAAGATTTAAGTAAGCTCCCAGTTGAACTTTCCAGTAGGAATTAAAGGACAACTGGGAGCCTGTTGAATCCTCATCACTAGAAATTCTTAGGGTTAGGATGGCCATTTGTCAGGAAAGATAGTGGTAGAATTGATCTTCCGTTGAGTCCCTTCTGTTCCCATTTGCATTAGGCAAGTTTGACTGAATAAAACACAATCAAGTTAGATGGGACAGTGAACTCCAGTCCTTTGAAGCACTGGCCTTTAAAGCATCTCCTGGTGATATGAGAGGGGCTGCTGATGTAGTCAGGTGCTGTTTATTAGTGATTGGGGATGTAGAATCACAGAATCTTTTGAGCTTAAAGATCTAGTTTCAACCTCCTTGGATGGGATGACTTCCAAAGAGATCTAGATAGATTGGAGCATTGGACAGTGATTAATGGGATAAAATTTAACAAGTCGAAGTGCTGGATTCTGCACCTTGGACAGAGTAAAACTGGGCACAAGTATAAATTGGGAGAGGAGTGACCGGAGAGCAGCCCTGCAAAAAGGGGCAGGGACACCTTCCACTAGATCAGGTTACTCAAAGCCTCATCCAGCGTGGCCTTGAACACTTCCAGGCATGGGGCATAGTGTCTCAGCACTCTCACAGTAAAGATTTTCTTCCTAATATCCAATCTAATATCTAATCTAATCCTGCCCTCTTTCAGTTTAAAGCCATTCTCTATTGTCTATTACTACATGACTTGTAAAAAGTCCCCCTCCATCTCTCTTCTAGGCCCTTTTCATGTACTGGAAGGCTGCTGTAAACTCTGTTCTTGTAACTTTGTGTGCACTTGATTTTTCTTGTAATGACTTGACTGGATGGTGCTGTGGTCTAAAGCACTTCCCAGAATTATACTTTTTTCCCCCCTCTCTTTTCCCCTTTTGTCCCATCACACCCAAGGAAAAGGTCTAGATGCTCTTTCATCTTCTCTTTCTCTTTTCACCTACAAATCAGAACAAGAATATATGTTGCTAAGACTTGGCCGTGTTGCCTAGTTTTACATGAACTTTGCACCTCAGCCCTTGTTCTCTTGAATATTGCTTGTGGGCTTTACAGTGAATCCTAGATTCGCTCTTCACTTATTTATGTTCATACTGTAGGGGTTTCCTGTGACCAATTAGAAGTGTTTAAAAGTACTCACTGATGACAAAAGTGGAAAGAAGCAATGCTGTGAAGAAGACTCATGCCTGTCACCAACTATTAGTGTCAAAGGCCTGTCACAATTGAATCTTAGCTAAACTAAATAACAAAAGATTTTCAGGATAAGTGAGGAAGTAATACGAACTAGTTTCAGGATCTTAAAATATCAAGAGAGTCAGTCTGGACACAGCTGATTTCAACAGAGAGCTCAACTGATTGTAAAATTAGAAAATCAGCAACAGTTTGCTTAGTGGGGAGAAAAATTGCTCTCAACATTTTTGACATTTTTCATACCTCAGTCTGAGGGAAATCAGGGTATATTGTATTCAGATATTTCATTGTGTATGCCAGCTTCCTCTTGCAAGCTCTTCATTTATGATATGTATAATAAAGCCATTGAAACTTTTGAGATGAAACCTTTGCTGATGATTTGCTCTGTGACATTTGTGGTGTGTGGTAGGGCACAGTTTGTGATATATTACACTGAAGGGCACATATCTGAAGTATTGTAAAGAGCTGCAAGTCTGTCATGCTGGCCCTGTCATTTTTACTTTCCAGTGGGTTATGCAACTACTAAAATTGTAATCTTTCTGCATAGGTTTTTCTTAGAGAAATGAAATATTAAGGATGATGCCGAAGTAGTTTTCACACATTTGCCTTAATAATATTTTCTTTTTGAAATATAAAATTATGTTGATAAAAAACAACTACAGAGTTACTCTGTGAATCATGAATGGCGATAGAACGAAGTAAGAGCTGGCTCTGCTAGGAATTCTGTCAGGGAGAGCCATGGACTTCTGTGTGGGATGGTTACAGGATGTGTATCCCCCCACTTCAAGACCATTGATATTCTGTTGAATCAAAATATGTTCTGATTTAAATGGCAAAAAGAAAAAATAACCCAAGGGCTGCATTCTATTTTTTTTTCCCCAATAGTTACACAGTTCTGAATGTGCAAACCATATTGGTTAACATCAGTGTTGACTGACAACTTTCCATTAAGACCTGCCTGTTTCAGATGCTTTCAGATAATTCCTCTTTAAAAAGGGAAATCTCCTAGAACTGAGACTAGACAGCTTTTCAAATGTGATAAAGAAAGCTATTTGCAATCACTGGCAATACTGCTGTATTTTTAGTTTAAATTCTGAACCTAGGTATAATAAAATTTAAAGCAACCCCCACATGACAGTGGAGCAGAACTGATTAGACTTAGAATAAAAATGGGTGTATTTCTTTTCATTTTCTTTGAGAATGGCAATGGAAGATGCCATTTAGGAAGTTGGTACAAGCCTGGACACTATTTGCAGTCCATCCCCTGGTACTCACCCAGATGGGTCTATTTAGTTTGTATTTGTTGACCGGTTACACATGAATTTCTCCAGTCCCTTTGTAAGGCTCTTGGTGCACCTACAGCTTACCATGGTCACTTTTATAAGGTAATATATTAACTGAGAAGATCAAGAAGATAAAAGTCAGATGTACATACCCAGAAACAACACAAGAAAAGCATTACCTTCCTACTAGTGTTTATAAATTTTGCATGTCCAATAGCTGTTACTTCGCTATTTATATTCAAACATTTGATCTAGAGTGGATTTTACAGTCAAATAACATTCATTACAGTAGACATTCAGCATCAAAGATGTGAGAAGTGTCCTCTGCATGTGTGCTACAGGTGCATTGCTGACAGTCTATTTATAGGGATTACCAAAACACCTTAACACCTGAGCCTCTTACAGTCATTGATGAATTTGTACTCATATTCCTAAGGGGAAGAGATTAAGTTGCAATTCCCCCTTTCAAAGACAGTTTGTTGAAAATTCAGAAAAATTAAACAACTTACCGAGATCCTATAAGGAGTCCTGGGGAGCCTTTGTCTCTTGAGTCCTTTTCTGGGGTCACAGTTCACCTCCCTGACAACCTGAGCCTGCAGTGACTGGCATAGGAACAGACCCTCACCTAGATCTTTGGTACTGGATCACTGTAAAATCAAAGCCTGCAGGTGAAAAATGACTATTTATTTTACCTAGAGTTTGACTGGCTTGAAACAAATCTTTAATGAAGGAGCTGGAGGAAAGCCTGGAAATAATATAGGTATTTTTTTTTTCATTTTTTAGAGCTTTCCCAAAAAGTAGGAAAAATAAAACAGTTAAAGAGGTAACTATCTAAATTTGCATGTAGACCCAACAGTGCGTGATGAATGTCAGAAGTCAGGATACATGATGGATGTCAACTAAGCAGCTTTTGCTTCCTAAATTGTCATTTTGTGACTGTTCCATTTCATAACTTTTTGCACTGTATCCTGAATTACAAGATGCTGTTTAACAACTTGTCACGATAAGAAAATATAACAAATTCATCATTATATAAGTGTGCATCCAAAACTGTCACCAATTGTAATTTTGTCATTTTTCTTCTTTTTACAAAATTTAAGTGCACTTGGAATATGAAATAACTTTGTCTACTGAACCATTTTTGACTTGTACCTGTGCTCCCATAGATTTCAACTAAAGTTGATTGAGCATAAGAACTAATGTTGTGTAACATAATTTTGGTTCATTTCCATTTAGGCAGGTTCTAAATGCACAAAAGATAAATGATAGATTATCTTTGTTGCACTGGAATTGGCACTATCATCAGACTGATAGCAAAGCTGCTTTAAATTTGAAGATGGACAATTTTTTCTTCTAATTTCCTGAAAAGATACTTAAATCATTATCTGAAATATGTGTGAATGCCAATAATCATTCTGTATGAAATACTGAAGGAAAAAGATGTCAAAATGTTAAGGCAAAATAAAATGATAGATTAGATGACATTTGCTTAATACATGATACTATTTTTAAAAACAGCCATTTACTGAGTTCAGATAAAGCTTTTAAAATAAAAATCTCTGTACAAAAAATAATTATTATCATGAACACCAGTCTGGGACATTAGAAAGAAATTTGATTTTAGAACCAAAGTGGTTTTGCTTGGTTCAACTCATATTGACCAGTTTGCAGTGAATACCTGTGATGTCTGTTCTGCCCAAATACTGTTTCTAGAGACTTCTGCTCTCCTTCTTCTCTGTGGCTTGTAGTCCAGCATTAATTTATAACTCCTCTAAAGCACTGTTTCAGAGTTGCAGGATAGCAAGGTATCACAGAAAAGGCTGTCTAAAGAGAGAGAATAATGCAGAGAATGATGGGTTGAGGAAATTGTACTGTAATTCTTGTGAGACCTGACACACATTTCTGCTTGACAACCTGAAACAAAGTATTGTAGTCAATTTGAATCATGAACTAATTTTGTCTTGGGATGACCTGACTTCCTAAATCAACACCTTTTGTTCCTTTTTGGGTTTTTTTTTTCCTGAAAGAATGATATTTTTTCTGAAAAAAACCCATCAGTTTTAAGGAAACTGTATTTCCTGCTGATAAATGGAAAAAAAATATCCCGAGCCACTCTATGTAAAACATGATGTTCCAAATGATCATTTATTGTATTTTATCAGTGCCATTCAGAAATTATTACAAACAAATCTCTAATATTTTTATTTATGAAAACACAAGCCCACAGTAATATTACTTATATTTTAAATGAAATTAAAATGATGCATTTGGTGACTCAATAGTGTGGAGGATTTGAATTATGCAGTTAAGTTAATTCAAGCAAAACAGCAGAGTTTTAAAAAAATTGTTGCTTAGATTGTGTGGTCTTTTCATATTGTGCATAGTAAGCGCTGCTCACAACAGTTTAAAAGTGTTATTTATTACCACAGACTTAGGACAGAGCAAAAAGTATTGAAACTTGCGGTTCAAATTGAGACAGTGCTCCTAAGATAGAAATCTAACGAGACCCTCAGCTTGTGGCTCTGTTTTCTTCCATGTCAGTATACTTGTCATTGTGCTAAGGTCTCAAAGAGCCTGTTTAAAACTGTAGGATCCTACTCCCAAATTAACCCGAGTTAAAAAAACAAAAGAAAGCGATACACTTGGTGTTGCATGCTGCTGACTCTTGAGTAAGAACATTTTTCTTGAACGGTTTAGAGCAGAATTGATATCACTACAGTCTTTCTTCCCTGAAAACCATTCCTACTTCATTATTAAACAATATGATTAAAGGTAAGACAGCAAACAGGCTTCTAAACTACTACTGGAAGAAAAGAAACAAAACTAATTTCTGCTGGTCAGAATTAAACTATATGTTATTTTTTTTACCAATAAGGCTGGAAAAAGAATTTGCACAGAATTTTTAATGAACCAAGTATTTGTTCACATCTTCAAATACATTTTTTTCTTCCACAATTTGTAGTAACCTAAAAAAATCCTCAATTCACAAAGAAAACAATTTTTAGGAAGTTTGTAAAAATTACACATCAATAGGAATTAATATTCAGAAGTGCACTGGAAATGCATTGGGGGATAATGCAGTTGCTGTTTGATGTGAGAAACCAATATTAAAAGATGCTAGAAATATTTAAAGAAATTGTATTACATAATAATTGATAATTAAAAAGTTGGTAAAAGATAGTACTATGAGTAGACAACCACCACATAACCAAAATGTCCTTTGAAACAACATTTTTTTCTCTATTTTTCTATTAGTTTTCTATTTCCCTAGTTTTTTTTCTATTCATTCTTCCCCTATTTCTAGACATGCAAGAGACCATAGTTCAGACACTCACACTTCACACAGCATTCCTGTTCAAGGAATTCAGCACATGCTCCTGAAGATTAGTTTCATTACTTTGAACACAATTCAGAAAAATATTTCTGATTTTCTTAAGATGATTATAGAAATATTTACACAAGACTTATTTTTTTTCTTTACATTAAAATATTTTTTTGTGGGCTTTGGCTATATTGCATAGGCTATTTATATATCCAGATAGTCATATATATTTAAAATATTTGGTTTTTTTAATGTAAACAGATGGTTAGCAAAATAAAAGGGAGTTTGTCAGCATTTTAGTGAATTTCTGCACAAATTCTCCAGATATGAAAGGATACAGCTTTATATATTAGTACCTATTTTCCTTCTTTAAAGAACGGTTCCAGGAACCACAATTACAGTTGGTACATAACTTATAGGAAAGACTAATCCCTTTGAAGTCAACGCAATTTTAGTGACACTTAAGATAATCAAGGCTACAGAAAGAAGCAAAACCAGCAATACATCAGATTTTATGGGGAGAGCATCTGGCATGCTCAGCTGCTGTAGAAAAGAACCTGAAGCTATGGAAAGGACCTTTTCTGGAGGTAGCCTTGGATTTGGTCATGACTCCTGGGGATTACTCATGTTAATGGCAGTGACATTGACTCAGGAGGCACTGCAGGCTGTTGTTGACAGCAGATCTAGCTGCATTTCCAAAGACATCTTTAAAAAAACCTTTTCTTGATATCAGACTCAGAAACCTGTCACCCATTTCTTCTGAGGTAAGTTAGTCTGGATACACAATTGAAAGTCTCTTTTCCATTTTATAGAGTGGAAGGTTCACAGACAACTCTTAAACTTTTCACTAACCTGTCTGTCAAAGCCAAAGAAGCAAAATTTGCGGGAAAACTACTGATTTGGTGGTCTAGCAAAAAAAACTAGTCCCTCCCTATAACTCTATTTTATTTACACTGAAGCAATATTGGTTATGCTATGGTTACTATACATATGATACAGAAGTAAAATGAGATAGAAGTTATATTTCAGTATTTTGTTCCTTCAGATCATATTTTAAGACATGTTAAGGTATTATTAGAGTAACAGAGTCAAGTAGAGCTGTTTTTGTTGGAAAATAAAAGCCAGATTTAATTAAGTTTATAGACTCATAAAGACTTTTTCAATTAATACATTCAAATAAACTTTCAAAATATCAATGCAAAATACACTGACATATGAAATAAAAATTCTCTACATTGCTTATTAGCAAATCTATATTGCTTCCAAGTGTTTTTTTCTTTTCAGGAAGACTTCAGCTACCAGTGTCAGTAATACAATACTTGCTATTGCCTCTTCATATCACAAAGCTTCTAAGATTTTCTTTTCTTATCAGTATTTGAAATGAGAATTGGCATGGTGTATTATAGCCCTCTTAATATAACCTGACACTGGCAATTTAAATGGGAGTCATAGTTTGGCACAAAAATCTGACTAAGAGTTCCTGGTTGTCATTGAAGTCCTTTTAGATTTAAGCAAAGCTGTAAGCAATGGAGAAAGGATGAAGCCAACATCTTCCTGGGTGACAGTGTCAACGAGGCAGCACCAGCTGTGACGAATCGCTGGTCATGCTCCTCACCATGACAGTAACAGCATGGCAGGCTGTGGCAGAGTGTTTGTTTACTGAGAACTTCAGAAAGCAATGGAAGTGTATTATGTTTATATAATTATTATTTATAACTATTGTTGGTGATGGGAGAAATGGTTGAAAGTGCTGTTTTGTAGCGCTTCTTGAATTACATGCAAAGTAAAATGATGCATTTGAAAGTGCTTATTTAGTCTTGAGTTGACTAATTATTAACTACATTCTTTTCCTCTCTTGTCAGTGAGGGGCTATTAACCAAAATCTGCTCATTGTGAGAGATCGCTCAGCTGCACAGTATTTTAACATGCTTTTGTACAACATTAATTCATGCTGGAACTGTGTGCACGCAAGGATCCCCTCTCACTGCTCTCCTCGGTCATCAGAAATCTCTCCAAAAATACTAGAGTCTGTTTATACACTTGCAGTGCTAGGTGGAGAGAAAGAAATAAATTTAAAGCTAACTTCTACTTGACCTCAAAATGGGGCACCCTTCGGAGATCCTCACATAAGTAGGAATCCCTGAAATTTTAGCGCTATTTCTTAGTTATAAATAATAACAATATTCTTGATGGGTGGCAGCTAATGAGTGTCGGTGCAAATGGCGATTTCAGCAGGAAGGGGTGCCGGCAGAGGCCTTACTGACTGGAGTACTGCACGGTGCTGTACTTTGTCACTCGCCTCCGGGAGGTGCCTGGAGACGCTGTGCCCATTCCCTGGCCAAGGTGACAGTCAGCACTGAGCATCTGACCCGTGCTGCTCAGGCCGCCCAGATTTGCTCCCCCTAGACTTGTTCCTCCCAGGCTGCTCATCCCAGACCCTGACACTACTCTTTCGGTGACCACCACATTGTGGGCATTCGATAACTCTGAGGGAATATTTATTAGGCTGCCCGGCATTCCGGAGGCAGGCCTGAACACCCTTTCTGTCACTACCACGTTTGACCCATCTACCAAATCAGGAATGCTGAGAGATGCCGGAAGTCGTGAGTTAGGTGCAATTACTCTTTCCGTGACGATAACGTTGGAGCCCTCTGTGAGATCGGGGATATCTAGCATGCCACGCAAATCAGAGGCAGACGCAGGCCCGACAACCCTCTCTGTCACAACGACGTTGGATGCGCGCAGAGGGTCAACGGAAAAAGAGGGGGAGCTGGAGGTGTAGGTCTCGGTCACTGTCATGTTGCCGTGGAGCAAGGGATCCGGCATAGGCCTTGGGGGCTGTATGGTTGCACCAGATGTGTAGGTGTTTTCGGTAACAACTGTTGTAGTGCCAACTGGGGCAGGCATAGGTGCACTTCCATTGACAACGATGGTGGTACCAGGTGGCGGGAGGTTTAGATCACTCTCAGGGCTAGGGAAGGCAACGTTGACGCCTGGCCAGGGTGGGTTGACATCAGGGAAAGGTTCAATCTCTTTGCCCAGACAGATCTCTGCTAGGGTCTTAAATTTTGGTCCTAATGTATCCAAATATGTTTCATCTGTATCTTCTCCAATAAAGCTGCAGCAACCCACGGAGCCAACAGGTGTACCAACTCCTTCATGATCATAGATTAATAGGCAGTCATTTGCTGGCCGACCTTCATCTTCATCTGCATACACAAATGCTTTCTGTAGTTTGCAAAAACAAAAAAAAGAAAAGAAAAAAAAAAGAACAGAAGAACAGAATTCATTTCGTCAGGTTTTTAACCATGAATACTCAAACCACAGTAAAGTTTCCCTAACCACAGTAAGGCCCAGCTGACTTGAAACATAGGACATCAACAGGACAGACTATACCATCAACATTTTTTAACCTTGAAATAACTTCATTAAAATATTACTGTATTTTATTCTTGTTTCTGCCAGCATGTAGCATCTCAAATTTGGTCTGTCATCAGTGGTTCTGTCTGTGGGGCAAAAGGGACAGGCAAAGAGATGCCTTCTTTGGGCAGCAGTTTCTGAACAAAATGGTAGGAAGAGGAGTGGAGCAGGGTGGCGAGGGGAGCAGTGGAGAGACCAGGATTGAGGAGATGGGATGGAAGATGGTCACAGTGGGGGAGACTTGGTGAGTGCAGAGGGTAGTCCATTTTGAGGAAGAAGGAAATCGCCAGCTGGAGATGATGTTGGGGATCCTGGAGTGGTCATTACAGAGAGATCAGGCAGGAAAGAGGAGAATTTAAAACAAGTGCAGCATGAGGTTGAAGGAAGCAGGAAAGGGTGGAAGGGGAGGCCTGGGAGGGAGAGTCAGAGAGTTTGGGGATTCAGATGGTCCAGGAGGATAACAGGAGTAATATGTGGAGGCCTATGGCCAGCAGACAATTAATACATAGGGCTCCAGGCGAAGGCAGGAAGATTGCAGTCTGGGAGAAATCCATGCTCAGGATGTCAGTGGAGGAGAGAACAGACTGCTCTGTTCTCTCCTCTACTAAACCTTGTTTAGATTTTGAAATATAGCAATCCTTATATCTTAATTGATATTTTGGTGACAGGCAATTATAATATTTATGCCTCACAGTTCATGCATATGAATAAAAATATAGCCCATGAAACCATTAATCATGTAAATTCCATACTATTTTTTTAATCCCATATGTAAAGGCTAATTAAGGTGTTGCCAATTGAAAAAACTGCATATCGGTGTCACTGGCAGTTCACAAGTCTTTTAGGGAGCAGAAAGGGCAATAAAAATAAGGAAGAATGGATGTTTAAAGTTCTTTAAGGATTAAAATGACTTCATCAAACAAGCTGTACAGGAAGTAGGAGGGAACAATTTCACCAAGATATTATATATTTATACACTGAAACAGGTGGAAAATACATAAATTTGGTTGCTACTTATGAAGCTGAAATCATTTAATTGCTTCCTACTCATACCTGCAGTGTACAAATTTTACAAAATTTGTAATTTTAAAAAATTTTACAATAAGACTGTTGAGTAATCAATCTACTATGGCAGCAGCTCTAAGACAGTACTACTACTAGTGTTGTAACTTTTCCTGTCAGTGTGGTCAACTTTGCTCTCACAGCAGAATAATATAATGGAAGTTTCAATTTGAGTAGAATTAATTTGGATTTCCACCATGTAACCTGTGGAGGAGAATCTAACAGAAAGTATGCTCACAGATGTAACTCAAAGAAAACAACTAATTACCTCAGAGAAATAGTTGTCTAAGAAGGCCATGTTCACTCCTCCTTCTCGATACTCTTTTATTGTTCCTCCAATTGACCCTTTTGCTTCCCCTGTTCCAGAAATTCCTCCAGCTGTTCCGTAGCCTGTACCAGTGCCGTAGCCAACCCCTGTAGTTTCTTCAACACCAGAAGCTACTACTCCTCCTCCTCCATATGTGTTATTATATATTTCTGAAAACAGAAAAAGTTATCCTTCCTGTGCTTTGTGAAAATATACACACAATTTTTCAGTTGCTTTTATAAATGCTGTAAGGAAACTACTGACTTTCTGATGGTATTTTAAATCAATTTCAGTCACAGGTACGTGCATAGGTACCAAACATTTAAACTGCAGTAATAATTACATACATATTAACAGATACCTAAGCCTTTGATTTTATTCCTGGCTAGGCAGCATGTGCACATGTGTTTTAGAAAATCAGTGATTTACTTCTATTATTGGCTGGAAAGATTATTCTGTCTAGTGTATATATATGCTGTCATGGGATTTGTGTTAGAAAATCAGATAATTATGGATATTTATGAAAATACATAAATGTATATTTATGATCACATAAGCATAGAAATTTTTTTCCCTTACACACTTAGAAAATAAAGAGTTTTGTAAATCCTAGAAAATAAAGAGTTTTGTAACTCCTTTCACATTTTCTAGTAGTGAGATTTTTTAGGGGAGAACAACAATGGATCATAATAACCACCAGTTTAAAATCCAGAATGAAAATGGTCTTTACAATAAGTTATAAAGTAATACTTACAGGATTTTATCTTCTCCAGATTTTTTTAATACATGATAATAAGGAAATAGTTTTCTTAATTATCAGCACATATTATAATAAAAGAATTGCGTACAGTAACCTTGACTATGGTTACACTAGGAAACAGGCTAAATTATATATTCTTTTCCTTTTTATGAAATGAGAAATATGAGAACTTTTTTGTATAATAGTCAGCAGAGAAATTGTCTCGCAGAGTAGCATTTCTTCCTGTCAGAAGCTAGTGAAAATGGATCTGTGCCAGCATGCTTCCTTCCTCTTCTGAAGTAAGGAATGGGGGAGAAAGTGGCACTGCACAGCTTGACTTATTCACTATGATCACTGACTTCCTAGAGGAACCTTATCTCAGAAGCATAAATTTTCTGTGCTATGTTCCAGCTTGTCTAGGTTAACACACCTAGACAGTCAGTAATTAACTAGCTATTTGACATGCTCCCTTATGGGAAGCAGAGCCTGGAATCTGGGAAGAATGAACCTTTTACCCAAGTTATGAAAGAAATATTCTTATTCTGGCTCAAGATTGATTTCTGGTGTCTTGAAAAGACCCTCCATTCAGTAGCTGCACTGATAAAAAAAAAATGCCTGGGATTTGAAAGCCTTGGCAGATATTTCAAAGTAAGTGTAGTTTGCTGAAATGAATCTGCTCAAAAGCTCAAACCCCAGATTCTTAATTCATACTGGAGGTCCTACCAGCATTAGTTTGACTATGTGCAGATGTAAGATTGGAAGAGTTGGGTTATAGTTAGGAAACCAAAGGACTTCATGGATCAGAAGGCATGAGGTTCTGAAAGATAGATTTATGACAGCATAAAATAAAAGATTTAAGGATCTGCTTACCAGAAGGTTCACCAAAATCACCTCCTGCTGCTGTTGTTGGGGCAAGAATGTGCGAGACATCCTGGAAAATAACATTTTGACTCCTTGAATGATTACCTTGAAATTCCCATATGAAGACCAAGACTTTGTGAATTATGTTAAGGAATTAGCAGTCCAAACTGTTAATGACAGTTATTCATTATCACCATCTCCATTAACAAACAAAACGAAACAAAAAAAGAGACTACAAGGTTTTTCCTTGTCAACACGAACAATGATCAGTGAAGATGATTTGTGTTCCCTTCTCCTAAACTTGCACTGAAGAAGCTTGTTAGTTATTGTTTCATTGTAAGTGAACATAAGGAATAGTAACACCAAGCTGTTGTGCCAAGCTAACTGAGCACAACTTTAAACACATAAACTCCATCAGCGAATGTAATTAAGAATCACCTGTCATATCTGCCTGGCAATTATTGACAATGCTAGACTTGTTTTAGATGACACAGTGCTACTATAGTTAAATGCAGCCTTCTCTCTAAATATGAATTTCTTCTGATTTTAGAAACATGGGATGTACTGACCCTGTCTTCAGGCTGTGCACCTTCTATTCCCCATGGATGAATTGCCCCTTCTGTGCATTCAGGTACAGGTTCAAATCCAGTTCCAACTCCACCTGCAGCGCCAGGTCCACAGCCACAACAGTCGCTCATTGACATCAAAATTGGTATCACTTAACAGGAAAGGAACAGGAAACAAGGATTTAGTACATCTTATTTAGTACAGAAATAGCTGCTTTCCCCAGAGGGCAGGTGCTGATGAACTTTTGAAAATATGCCTTTAAAATGTTTCTAACCAAGCAGCCTGTAAGTCTGGCTTTCAGAATCATTAGCTGCTTATGGGGATGCATGTATTTAGAAATTCAGAATAATTTGTATCTTTAGTTATAGCAGAGCAACACAGGGGAGGGTGGGGCTGTTACTCCAAATTTATGCTTGTGCACCTGGGAATAGACTTTGATCTATCTCAGCTGAACCAATATAAATTGCGTACATATGAAAATTAAACAAACAGGACAAGTCTTGCTATGTATAGCATTCAGTGCTATTCTTCCCTGATATATAAGCATACATTTGTCTCTTCAAGTATAGTAATTGAAAAGTAATACACGTTAGTAATAACAGAAATATGCGAATCAGTGGAGAATCCACCCACTACAGTGATCTTTGGCTAAGGCTCCAGTTGCAATTTTCACATCACGTATGCATAATGTTTGATTTGAAAACGCAGTAGGGGCAAATCCCAAGCCCTAGTTTCACCAAATGTTTATGTAGAGTGAGTCAGGTTTCCCAGAGTGCGGTATTATACTTAGTAGTTTAAAGAACTCAGTGCTGGAAATTGCAGAATGC
The DNA here is from genome assembly GCF_020740725.1 of Corvus hawaiiensis. Taxonomy (NCBI): domain Eukaryota; kingdom Metazoa; phylum Chordata; class Aves; order Passeriformes; family Corvidae; genus Corvus; species Corvus hawaiiensis. Next base: position 271,448 of record NC_063238.1, on the reverse strand, counting down.
TGTAATGGCCAGCATCAAAAACACTGCTTATTTTAGAAAGGCAATGCAATATTAATTCATAGAATCATAGAATGGCTCGGGTTGGAAGGAATCTTAAACACCATTTCGTTCCAACCTCTCTGCCATGGACAGTGACACTTTCCACTTACCAGGTTGCTCAAAGACCCATCCAGCCCAGCCTTGAACGCTTCCAGGCATAGGGCATCCACAACTTCTCTGGGCAATATGTGCCCCTGTCTCATCACCCTCACAGTAAAGAATTTCTTCCTAAACTTACTCTCTTTCAGTTTAAATCCATTGCTCCTTGTCCTGGCACTACCTGCCCTTGTAAAAAGTCCCTCTCCAGGTCTTTTTCAGTCCCCCTTTAGGTACTGGAAGGCTGCCCTAAGGTTTCCTTTGGAACCTTCTCTTCTCCAGGCTGAACAGTCCCAACTCTCTCAGCCTGTCTTCATAGGAGAGTTGCTCCAGCCCTCTGGTTTCTTGAACATCAAAGTGAAATGAAAATGGGAAGGGGCTATACCATGTACAAAGTGCTGCCTCATGCTGCATGACTAAGGACATATTTACTCCAGGCTACCAGGGGAGATTTCCAAAGGCAGAGACAGTCTGTCCTGTAAGATAAACCATCTGGGAACTACAAACTGAACAGCCTTTTGAAGCTTCAAGATTTTGTGTTTGTTTGTTCCTACTAAACAAAGATCAAAACCCAAACAAAACACCCCTCCTCAAAAAATCAGTGGAAAACCCCTCAGTTTCCTCAAGTTTTGTAGTCAGTATTTCTTCAATGGGAAATTTTGGATGTTGATTACTTGATGCCCAGGCCATGAAAGAAGGTTGATCACCTATGATTGTGGTGGTCTGAGAAATAATTGCTTATATAAATTCTAACTTGAATCCATGAAGCTCATAATTCTTTATGAATGCTAGGACAAATGAATTAATGTTCTGTTTTGATCCTGTTATCATAAATGCGACTTGTTTTTTATTAGATGTAATGTTTGGACGGAGTAGCCAAAAGTTTCAAAATCTGAGATGATTTACTGTTCCACTACTGAAATCTGGCTTTGAGTTCAAAGGAATCTTGTTCTTTAGATCCTTTCATACCCAATTTGGAGCTGATAGTTGCACATTTCTTCTAGTAGTGTAATGGAAGTACAAACTGCAAAATGTAAGTGACAGGATAGCTCTGTCTAAGAATTCGATAACAGGTCTTAGAAAGGAAATGGTTAATTTTGAATGAAAAATGTAGGTATGTATAACATAAAATATATAGAAATTCTTTTAATTTAAAAGACCATTTTTTTCTCTGTCAAATGGCCAATACAAGCCCATGGATTAACAGTCAACTGAAAAAGCAACCTCATTTTAGACAAATTAAAAATTCGTCTTTAGACGAATTAAAAATTCTATTTACACTATTTAGAAAAGTAATAAAATTTTTTTCTTAATTTTATACTTACAAACAAATATTAATCCACCGAGAAACATCAGGCCAATGGCAGCACCGCTAAGTGTGGTATTTGATTGGTAGTCTCTGCCATAATTTTCATTTCCAGCATAGCCGTCATCAGTGGAGGCAGTATATCCTTCCTCACCTCCATCGTATCCATCAGTATAACCCTGCCAGTCTGTGTGGTCCTCAAAATCTCCTCCAGGTCTAGTCTGACCACCATAATCACCACCACCTTGTTGTCCTCCCTCTTCCCGGCCTCCTCCACCAGTGCCACCACCACCACCACCAGTAGTTCCACCACCACCACCAGCGCCACCACCACCGCCACCAGCACCACCACCACCACCAGCACCACCACCACCGATGATAATTATTCTTGTGGCCCCACTGGTGCAGTAATTCCGACTATCACACTGGCAAGCTTGCACAGGAATGATATGTGGTCTAGCGCAGCGTCGACCTTGGTTATCTCTCACAACGACATAGATCCTATAAAGGTAAAAGTCTATGTTCTGGCCCACTAGTTCTGCAGAGGAATCTTTGAGGGGGAAAAAAAAAGAAGAGAAAAATATTTAGATGAATGTATTGACTTAAATGTTCTACAAATCTATACTACTTGTGTGTTATATTCATAGAACAGAATGAAACAAACTGTTCCCTTTCTAAGCACCTCAATTACTTATGCATCTAGAGTACTTATGCAAAGCTGAAACATATGATAGTCATCTATGCCTGGGTTTTTTTGTGGAAAACCTGAGCCAAATCAGTCTAGTTATCACTTTTACACTTGAGAAATACAAAAGGGGAAAGTGAAATTTTTTATTTCCACTGCTGCTTTTCCTGAATTTTATTTGCACGATGGTAAATATAAAAGTTGAAAGTTTTATGCATTTCTTTTTCCTCTCTCAAGGAGCTCATATATGTTTTTCAAGAAGTTTTTCAGTAGGTTTAGAATATTTAAAACTACATATTTGCAACTGTTGAGGACAGGTAGGAGACTCAAGAATACTCGCAATTCTGATATTTGCCATTTCATGTAGTCTTCTATGTAAACAGTAAGTTATGCAAATTCTGTCAATTAGTAATGCATGAGATTTGATGAACTCATTAGTTTGTCATGTCCTATTGAAGGAAACTGGCATAGCTTCACTGGACACTGACTAAACCAATTTTCTTTAAAATACGAGTAGGTGTGATTGCTACAATAAATTACAAAAGTTGTAATCTTAATTTGCCATTTTCATATGCCTCTCATAAAAGTAAAGCTCTGCTAACTATACACTTCATATTCTAACACAAATGTGAGAGTTTTTTCGTATGCTTACGATTTTTTAGATAACATAGAAATAAAAAAGTATCAAATTACTCCTTTTGATTTACCTCATTATGTTTAGACCAGTAAAGGCTCTTGTCATAGTTATACTCAAAGTACAGATTTGCTGCTCTATTTTTATCAGTAATTTTTCAGTTTCCTTTAAATGATAACACATGTAATAATTCTGATTCTAGTTGTAACATGATTTGTAGATATATGTATGCATGCATATGTTCGAATTTGGAGTAACTTCTTAGATTCATATTTAACTGAGATTTGAATAGATTCTAGTAAGTGTTTTGTTTTTTAATAAAATAACATCCTAGTCAGATATCTTAGATAAGAGCTTATTCCTGTGATTTATTCTGTTATAAAATGTAGGTTAATTTACCATTTATTCGCCTGATAATCCATGTAGTCTGAGGTTCACCATGTATGCTGAATGTAAAGGGAGTAGCATAGAGATCACCATCCCTATGCTTTGCTGAGATAATCACCGACGGGGAATGCATACATACTTTCCTCATTTCAGTACTAATAGTTGGGCAGTTGGCATTGATGCCATCTATTGAAAGCACAACTGTGCCAGTAGCAGTGTATCGAGGAACCCCTGTAAAAATAAGATATTTGTGGTCAGGAGGGAATACTGACACTATAAATAATGCAGTTAGGGTTGGAAAACTAGAAACAGGAAAAACACTGAGAGAAATCTGGAACAGAAAGAGTTTATTTTGCAGAACTTAATCTCTTTTCTTACCTCGGGTGATAGCCAGGACCTCTGCTTGGTACTGCCCATTGACTACATAGACTGAATCCCGGTTAATAACTTTGTTCAGTGTGATTTCACCAGTGTTTTGATTGATTCTGAACCAGGCAGCTGGATCACGTCCTATACTATATCTGTGTTTGGTGAAGTGAAAATACTCAGCATTATGCTATGAATATAGGTGTTACATATTTATATTGCAGATGAAACTTGGCACTTTGGAACACTTTTCTTTAGGCTATGCTAAGTCCTATTGCATTTCACCCAGTTCAAGCAAAATCCACACAGACTCCAAAAGAAGTAGACTAGAAAAGTAATTAGGAATAAAGCAAATGCATAGAAGCCCATTTTAGTTTGAAAGTGGCATCATAGTCCAAAAGTAAAATTTTTTTTGATCCTGTAAACCTTAACTAGAACCATTGTTGACATCAATGTTTAAATCCACAGCCCTTCCTGTAACACTATACATTTGTATTTGCTGACACATTTCTCTGTTTTATGAATTTTTTTTCAAATATTTTTAAATAGGCTGTATTTATTTCTACATACACTGTAAAGCAAATTATGGTCCCACTTATTATCGTTGATTTCAAGAGAAATAAGTGTAAATATTTTTTTAACTGTAGAATGAACTGGTAGTGACATCTTCTATTCTGATTGGATAATATTGACCATTATTGGGATTTTTTGCCTGCTTTTTTCAAGATGCTAAAGAATTCCCTATTTGTAGCAAAAGTTTCAAGAAAACACATTCTTAGGCTGAGTAAGAAACCTCCCCTGTTCTAATTTATTCGAGTTACAGCCTGTTAGAGAAATGATATTTTCTTTGTCTTGTACATAAGGCTAAGGAAAGTAGTCAGGAAAGAAAAGCAATTATAGCACAAAAAATGGGCTATATACTATTCTATAATAATATAGAATATAATACTATATAATATATAATATGATACCATATAATACTATTCTATTGCTATTTTTTCTATTGCTAATCAATAAACATTGTTTTTTAAAGCATCCTTTAAAATACCTATTCCTCATCCTATTGAAATATCAAAAGAATTATTCCATCCAGGAAGTTAAGCAGAGCAGAGCTTACACAACATTTGATGCAATAGTTCTAGTGTCCTCATCCATGGCTGTGTACGTTCCTACAACATAATTTGCTCTTGCACCTTCTGCCAGGGAAAACACAACTGAAGATGGATGAAATTTTGGTGGTTCAATCAAATTTTTCACTTCTACTGTGAGGGGTGTTCCAAATATTTGGTACTCATGTGCAACAGAGTGGTGGAAGGCAGCTACGTTCCTGACACCAATCATCAGTGAGTGAGTTCGGATATGTTCAAAATCCAGCTCCTAAAAAGTAAACCACAGAGAACTAGATAGTACATAAAAGCTCCTTTAATATTTTAAAAATATTTTTTATTTTAAGTGGTTGAGTGACAGTGTTTTTACTGCCTGTTTAATTCTGTTACAATTAATTAAAATTTTAAGATGACTATTTCAAGAGCTGAATCACAGTATTTTTCCATACCTTAATTACTCTAAGGATTCCTTGATTTGTAGCTCGATCTGTAACAATTTCAAAACAGTTATCTTCATTACCGGATATAAAGAAAAACTCTGCTAACCAATTGTCTGTAAACTCTTCGTCAGCATCCAGAGCTTGTATTCGTAGCAGTTCTGAACTGAGTGAATTTTCTGAAATACTTGCTGAAAACTGAAATGACAGATAAATACCTATTAGCAAATATCAATATATATATAATGTGAGGAAAACACAGCTGTCTGAAGAGGTTCTTTTGAAAGCTGTTCTTTCAAAAGCACAGTCCATGCCAATACAATAAAAAAAAAGTCTTCTGGGCAAATTGTGATTATTGTTACAGATTTGAAAAACTGTATCAGCTCAAAGGCAGAGGCATCATAGAGTAAAAGGATTTGTGCTTTCCATAAGAAATGATCTTCCAAAAATTGGGTCAATCTACATAATCTGGCCGTATTGCAGGGGTCTGGGCACCTGAATGACAGGATTTCTCTGAATACAAAGAAGTCAGTCCTGACAGTGTCTGGATTGACATCTCTGAATACAAAAATAACCTATGTGTATGTTACCAGAATTGGTGCACAAGTCATGGATTGTATTTTGAGCTTGCTTCAAGGGAACAACCATGTTATTCCAGTGGACCATGTAATTGTGAAAGTTCTCTATGGGTTAGTAAGGGCCCTGTTATCAACGGGGCTTTTAAACAGGGTTTTAAATCAGTGTTGCTGCTTTTGTTATTGGAAACTTACAGAGCTTTGAGCAAGAGTTGGAAAGTTGTCGTTAACATCAATAACTTTCACGTTACAGCTACAAACGGATGACATTCCATCTGCAGCCCCATCCCGGTCTGATGCCTTCACAACAAGAGTGTAGCTACTATGTTGCTGTCACAAAAAGAGAAATGGGTATGTTAGAAGACCATCTGTGCATCTTATAAATAACTCATGCTTGCTACTATTTCCTAATGCAGGACTTAGACATTTTATTGTAACACATTGAAACCATGCATTTCTCCATTAATATTTGTAAAAACCACAACCTTTCTCTTCTATTTTTTTTCTCACTCTCATGGCACATTTACATCACCATGTATCATGTTATTTAGCTTTGGAAGGGGAAATGTTACCTCTCTGTCAAGATAATTTGCAAGATGGAGTTCTCCTGTGTATTTATTCATAATGAACATGGGTGGACCAGAAGGTTCCTGACTCTCTATCTTGAAGGCAATTTTAGAATTCAAGTGGTTAGGTTCATCTGCATCTGTTGCAATGATTTTCATCACCAGTGTGTCTAAAAAAAAAAAAAAAAAAAATAGAAAAAACCCAATAGAAAATCTCTTGAGTTCCTGCAAACAACTCATCAAGACAGTGCTAAAATTTACTGTGTGAAAATGATAGAAGACTATCTAATCCTTGACATTTGCAAAGAAAACCAGAAGTTTAGTTTTGTAATACTGATTCTGACAATGTTAATGATTTTAAATGAACTAAAAATCAAGGTCAGAAGGAATGCAGATGTTCACTGAACTTCTTTAAATCACCATAGGGAATATGAAAATACAGCAAGTACTGAGCTTGTAGACATTACTGTAAGAAATTTCCATAGCTTTAAATGAGAATTTCTAGAATGAAGAAAATGAGTGTTAGGCACCATTGCCTCAGTGCTATTTGCATGTCTAATGTTGATTGCTGTACTTTTGGCAAAAAAGAGCCATTTTAATAGTTTAAGTATGGAATTATTTAGTAATAATCCTCTGCAACTACAAACACAGAGGCTGCAAGTACAAATATTTGAAAGAGAAAAATGGGGAAAAATGTGTTTTACATACCCTCAAAGGAAATAAGTGTAATGATATTTTTATTCTAATGAGAAGGAATGAAATAATTTATTTTACATTTTCACATCTGAAGGAATTTGCATGATGGTATGGTTAGAAACTGGAACATTCAACACTCGTGTGGGAGGAAAGGGAGAAGGAAGCATTGCTGTTTAATTTATAGCAATTAGCTCAGGCCCTGGCTCAAAGAGCACTTGCAGAAGCATCTGCTGCTCCCTCCTCTGCAGTGGCCCTGACCAATATATGTCATTGCCTAAGAAAAGCAGAAAGAGCACCCCAGGTTTATATTAACTGTATTCTGTGAGGTTCACTAGCAATATTGTAAAAGGCATAACATAGTTACTTACTGTCCATGCTGCTCTCTTCAACAGATCCTGTAAATACAGTTTGTGCAAATACAGGAGCATTATCATTTATATCCAGAACTCTGACTCGAAGTTCGAGAGGTGGTTCCAAATCTACACCCGTCACTGAGTGTTTAGCAAAGCAACGTATCTAAATAAAAAGATTTACTTGTTTTAAAACCAAAAGGTAAGTAAGCAAAGTAGCAATCTGAAACAAACGAATTTGCTGTCTTTTGCTCTCTTTGCCCCAGCCTGGATCCATAATTATAAAGGTAAAAAAAAAAAGACAGTACTTACAACAAAAACTGGTGTTATTTCTCTATCCACTACTGATGTTATATTAATTTCTCCTGTTCTTGGGTTAACAACAAATATTCCATAGGGTGCACGATCAATTCCAACTCCAGAGATGCTGTATGTGATTGGATTGTCTTCTTCACAATCTGATCGGATCTGCAGTAACAGACAATAATAATTTATGCCAGTTTACTGAGGACACCTGCAGGGTTTTTTCTCCTATTCTTAGTTCCTGTAAAAAATTCTATATAACTTCAGTTTCTCAACCATTTATTACAAGTTGACAGAGAATCAATAGAAGGGTCTTTTACAAAACGTTAACCTAGAGATCCATCTCCCCTTAAGGGCTGGGTAGGCTTTCTATTTCTCCTAAATCTGTCAGGGAGGTGGAGAGAGAAATCTCCAAGGGCGTCACACTGTGGTTGGACCTCCGTAAGGGCATGGTCACGGTGAGCGAACAGAAGGATATTTTCTTTTTTCTGTTTCCCACAAGTCATGTACTATCTTTGAACTTCTGCTCAGGGGTTTTTCAGGAGGAGAGAGAGAGAAGAAAAATGTCATGATCTAGAACAAAGACACTGGTTAGAGCTGCCTGGGGAGTAGACTCATGGCAATGTTCTAGGAAGCCTCTGGTCACTCCTCAGCAGCCACACAGCTTCACTTTATGAGACTGTCTCAGCAGAGCTGGGACTATTGCATCATCTTTCTTTTATTCTACATTCCTTGCTTTGACTACTCTAAGCATATATATTTTTACATCCCTCTGCTTTTATCAGCCTGTCTTTGGAAGAACTTCCTTGTCAGTGAATACTTGTGGGTTTTTTTCTACTTACTCTGGCAATTGGATTCCTCTTGGAATTATCTTCTCCTTCTCTACAAGCTGCAGCAAATTTGATCCACTCACGTTTTTGTCTTCTAAAGGTTTTCCATCTTGCCGTTCCGTTTTCATCCCATTCTTTTACCTTTGACAGAGAGTTCCAGTATCATATGACCTCAATCCATTTTAAATAAGTACAGACAATTATAATTTCCAACAGTAAGGAGAAAAGAGATTTTTGTAGACCATATGCTTTTTTACGTCTGAGAGTCCCAAACTCTATGACTGTACATGTTTATTTTAAAATTACTCATTTGTATGAGATACTCATTTAGATTTAGGTGAGTTTCTCTTGAGAGGGTGAGCAGGTTATTACCTGCAGCTGTTTAATATTTAAATATGTTTTCAATCTTCAGGTTCAGAAGCATCTTAGTTCAGTATTTTCCAAATGATTTTTTTCATTGTTACATTTAAATTAATCAGAAAAACAGTTTCTCAAGCAATATGTATTACCTCTACATGAAATCCTGTGCTGAAATCCAAGAGTACCTGCAAGAACAATAATAAGATTGTCATGTAAAAATGCAAGGCAAAATGCAGCAAGCAAAACCCAACTGTAAGACATTGCTATACTGCAGGCCTGGAGCAGTACTTTTCTTCAAGCCTATTGCAATAGCTTATCTAGACATTAGCTACAAGATTTCCACAAATGACTCGGTGAAATTCAATTATTTCTATATCCAGCACTTGAATTCCTTGACAGTTAAGACCTTCAAAATCCATTCTGTCTTTCAAGACAGAACTTTGAGTTTGAATGGGTACACCAGAGAAGTTTTCAAGCTATACCTTCATCAAAATAAAGCTTTCACACAGATTTTTAACACCTTAGCTGAAGAGGGAAGTGGTTGCAAGAGTTGTTACCAAACTGTCTAGGAAACTAGAGAAGTATTTATCCTAAATAATTTATTCTTTTTTTGTTATTTTTTTTCTTATTTACTAAGTCCACAATAAACCTGGAGTACTTAATTGTGTAATTTAACCAAAAAGAATGAAAATGTATTCTTGGAACTTCCCAGTGAGATTGAAGAGATTTAATGTAAGATGGAAACCCACCTGCAGTTTTCAGGCAGATTTCCCTGGAGTACAGTAGATTTTGATTTGAGACCTAACTATGCAACTAGTCTTGAGTAAATAAAGGTGGCAGGATCAGATGCAGTATGTAATTACTTTAAAATTAAAATTTAAATGAGAGAAGCCTCAATTTCTTGATTAGCACAATTTAAAAGAAGGCACAGTTTAATTAACTTTATTCCTAAATAGGGTGTGAAAATGAAGTTCGCTTGGTGAATGTACTTCTTCAGAGCATCTCTTTCGGGTTTAAGATCTTCTTCTGCTTTCTTCAGACAATAAAGGGTGAAGAATGTGGGATTTGCAGGACTGGCTGCTTGTTTCATTCATCATTGGAAGAAACAAAATATCCAGGTGCCTCAAAAAGTATTGCAGTGTTTCTCTTTTCTCAACAAATTTTAACGGCTGCAGATATGAGTATTTCACTTCCTTATAATTTCCAATTGATTTTTGTTTTGGTTTGGTTTGGCTGCTTTTTATCTGATATGTTTTATCTGTGGGGTTTTATGTCAGTTACACTTGGATAAAATCGGTGACAATCTTTTATCCTATCATTACATCATGGGACTTTCCTCACTTCAAATTTATTGAGTTTTACTGGCAAGGCTGGAACATGGACACAGAATGTTTTCCACTTACTTCATGTTAAGACAACTTCTTACTTGCAACAGAAGAATGAACAGCAGTTTCACCTCCTTCCTCTCTCTCTCTTTTCCCCATTTACCTTTATGCTGCAAGAGTTTACCATCTGTCATTTACAAAACAATGTTTCCAATGATTTGGTTTTGCCCAAAACATTCCCTGAAACCATGGCCTACAACAGATGCCCTAATCTGCTTCTGAATGAAGGAGTTTAGACTGTGGATTTGCCCATTTGATGTGCATATAGCTTGAAATTTATTGGACTCCACAGAGTAAGGATTTTTTCCTTGTTTGTTTGAGCAAGCTATTGACATAAATGGTTAAGAAAAGTACTCTGCAGGAAAATCACTACAATATGTTCATGTTGTGCTAAAAGCATCAATGCATCTTCTAATTGACATTGAGTTTATGACTATTTAAATCTTCAGCTTCAGAATAGGATTCAAATTCATGTGCAGCCATTCCTCATCTCAGAAGGGACAATATCAGACTCCATGTGAACAGCAGGGTTTGTTTGCCCCAGTGGGAGCTCAGTCCTCTTCTTTTATAATCCCCCTTGGAGCATGGGGAACATGGAAGAGTCAAAGGGGCAGACTACACTAGAGAACCTGAGTGATGAGGTCCACCAGAAATAACACTAATCGAACATCTCTTATCAGTCTATCCCACAGGCAGGGCCTCCTTTGGTGAGCACAATGAAATCCTCTCCACCCTTAGGCTGAAATCCCTTCTGGCATGCACACAATTGTCTTGACCTGGCAAAGTATGGGTATATACCTGCCAGTGCAATGTTAGTGAATCTTGTCTGCTGTCTGTGTCCTATGGCCTACCCTGTTACTTAACAGTGAGAATAATACCTCACACCCAACCACATCACTCTCATACTCTGAAAAACTATTCTGAGTTTTTCTGAAATAAGAATTATGCCTGTAAAGAATTCTATTACTTAAGGACATGAATATTCATAAACCTCTTGATTCCAGCCTATAGGGAGTTCTGTTTTCAAGCAGTGAAAAATACATATTTTACACTGCAGTCTCATCCTTTGTTTTTGAGCACCTGTAATGGGAATGTCAGGAATTTATCCATTGGTGATGCTGCGGATTGTAAATTTAGGCCCTGTATTTCCACAGTTGTCCTGTGATAGCTAAGGAAAACCCCATTCTGCTACTTGTTGGTAATGGAAGATCTTGAATTCAGAGTCTTTAGTACAGTTTGTGTTATTATTTGAAATGGCTGATCTGATGAGCTTGATGTCTGTGTTTGATATGTCTCTCTGTTATGGCTGTTGTATAGGAAGGAGGGCAGGCAGACATCAGACAAAGATGTCTAGTTCACCTGAACAATTTTGAAATTGCATTTATCCAACTTGATCCAGGGATAGATGTTCCTCTGCCTCCCCAGCTAATGCCTTCCAGTTCTCCACTGTCACCAGCAGTTAGAAGGCTTCCCCTAACCCAGTTGTCTATTTCTAATATTTTTTCTGGGATGCAAATATTTTTTTTCTAGTGCTATTTCCAGAAGATAAGTTCTGTCTCCTAGCAGCTAACTCCAGCAAATTTCTAGGTAGTTAAAAAAATTCCCTTCTAAACCAGTATCCAAGTACAGTACTTTCCATAGACACAGGGATAAACAATAATTAAAGCAATAGGAACCACTGGAATGTGTGGGATGCATCCTGAGGACCTTGGGGTAGGCAAGCTGGTCAGAATGATACCAAGATTTGCTGTCCTGTTAGTCTCTGAGAGACTGTGAAAAAAGGAAGCTGCAGAGAATCTAGAGGCTGGTTGCACAAGCTGTTTCTCTTTTGGGTTGGGAGATGTGCAGGCAGGAAACAAGTCTGTGGTTTCTGTCATTTGTGCAGTGTCTGTCTGAAAGCTTGTCTTTTATTATGTAGTGATACCTGGACCTTGTGTCCAAAGTGGCAACTTAGAGCCACACTGGAGTTATTCTGGATTTATTCTGATGTACCTGGAGACAGAATTAGGGCCATAGGATGTGTATGGTTCTTCGCACCTTCAAAGCAATTTACAAACAAGAATTAACTAATCATTAATTGAGTACCAAGCAATATCATATGTAATTATGGAATCCTCCCTCCTCCACCTACTCAAATCTAAATGACTGAACACGCCTTTAACATCTTCCCAGCATTATTCATATGGGATCTGCTTCTCTCTCTTTGAAGTCAACAGTGGCATTGTTGTTGGCCTGGATGGGAGGAGTGCTGAGAACTCACACGTATTGTGTTAGTCATCAGGCTGCAGTGGTAGCTCTGGTACTGTCAGCATTTTGGGACTTTTACATCTTTCTTACTCATCCACAGCCCTGACTAGAAAAGGGTTGCAATAACGAACCCTTCCCTTTATTCATTCTACATCTCTTTAAAAAGTGATACATCAATGCATATGAAATAATGAGAAGCAGAGTTCAAATGTAAGACAAACACTCATATTTTAAAAATATGCAATTTGATCACTTTTTAATTGAAACATGGTTTTCTTTTTCTATACTTTGCCTTTTCATATGTCACTAATGAATGTAGTTTATCCAATTTGATCACTTTTTAATTGAACACGATTTTCTTTTTCTATACTTTGCCTTTTCATATGTCACTAATGAATGTACTTCATCCAATTTAAAGGGGAAGATTTTCTAGATGATTTTTCTGGCCTTTTGTTTTCTGATTCAGAGGAGGTAAGGTGTTTCCTGTATTAGCAATACTTTGAATTTCACCCAGGATGGAGAACCCGTTACTATTTCAACAGTTGTGAGAGGAATTATTCAGGAATTATGACAATGCTTGTGTCAGGCTGAAGAATATACTTTGAAGTTTGATTTATTTTAAAATAAGTTTATTGAAAGAACTGAACACTTTGGGAAAGATTCCACTGAGATTGTTTCTGTTGTCCTATTGTTATCTTTTATTGTATGTAGATACAATACATTTCCATAGAGTAACTGAGCTTAACCATTAAAAAAATGAACAGAAAAGTAATTTCAATATAGGGTGTATGCCATTATCATTAAAATTTGAGTTTTTCAAATTAGTCATGCTAAGTGCCCTTAATAAACCTCCCCAATAAAATCTGAATTCTGATATGACTTTGAGTGTTCTGGCTGCAAATGCATGTTTGCTTAACGGCCATTTTACTCAGGAATGTAAAACTACAGGCTTAAGTACCTAGTCTTAGGTGATAATTCCTGCATCTGGAATTGCTTTAGTTTCTATTTCTACAATAAAATTTTTGGCAGAAGAACCTATAGGTTCCTGATTCAATTCTGGCAGATGTTTCATATGAATATACATGGAGAGGATTTAGCTCCTGACTATTTTTATGTGCAACCAAGTTATTAGTATGATGCGTAACCATAGCCTAACAACCAGGGGGGGAAAAAAATAAGCATAGATAACACATGGGAAAATGTATCCAGACAAAAGTGCATAAGAGATGTGGTGAATTTAAAATTATTGGCTGTCACATGATAGCTGGCAGGAGAAGAGTCATACCCGATCAAACAGGTTATTTCCATAAAACGTGTCTGTGCTGGTATCACAAACAGAACTCCCTTACTCATGAGAATAATGCCTTTGAAGTCACATGAACAAGGGTTGCAGAATCAGTCCCACCAATGGTGAAATCCATAGAGAAAATTATTTGTTTCAGGGCTGGTAAGTTTCCTTTTTTTTTTTTGACAATGCAGTAGTGTGCTAAAATATGTATAACTTCATGGTAATTTTATTTGATGCAACTTATTAACAATATACTAACCAGACGCACCATTCAGACAGGTGATTTTCATGAAAGATTAGTCAAGCTGAAAGTCAAAATCCTTTCTCAGAATACACTAACACTGGATACATAAATTTATAATTTATATCTCTACATTATCATTATAATTTAATGATCTCTACAGTTTGTCTGCCACCTTTCTATAAAGTGCTGAAAGATGCTATTAAGCTGCACAGGCCATCATGAGCATTGCTGGGCAGAGCAACGCATAACAAGAACAAGGCTTTCCTCTGGGTTGTAGAAGTTCAAATATTTGATAGTCATCAAAACACAATGGCATTTTTCAGAATCCCTCCTTTTTTCTCACCCAACACCTACCGTCCATCACTCACAATTGTAACAATAATACACTGAAAGAAAGAAAATGGCTCCAGAGTTGCTGAGAGGAGTAAAGCAGTAAAATCTCTTTTGAATGGACAGATCTTAGATGCAACACAGTCAAACTTTTTGAACCTCGACACACTGGGAGTGTGCATCACCAGGTAACTGAGTAAAATGAGTAGTTACTAGTGCTACTTGAAAATCCGGAAGTGTGAGTGTGGTGTGCAACAGGCCAGTCTCAGACACCTCTGTGCTGCCTTGAAAAAGCAGAAACTTATCCGAACCATAACTTGCTTTTGCCAAGTTTTGCCCTTGTTTGCTTGGCAGCTACTCTGTGTTAGTTCTACTTTACTGATTGCAGAGCTGTCACCTAAAATTAATGGATTGCATTTTCCAAATGGTTTTAGGATTTCTTATTCTATAACACAAACTTTTTCTCAGACTACAACATTTCTAGAAAAGTCAGTAATGAGAAGTTAACAAACATTTACCCTTACTAATACACTGTGTAAAATGTAAAATTGCATGAAAACCACAGGGCATAACTATAGTAGAAATCTCACTCTTCTCAATCTTCAGGGCCTTAAACCTCTACCTAATTTCAAAAGGTCAGCACAGATGAGTAAAATTAATCCACACAAAAATCAGATTGCAGGAACAGTAGGGCACCCATAGCCCTTTTAAGTCCCTTCTGGGTAATTTCCATGCCTTGATGAGCACATCGAACAACTATGCCACTTGACCATAGCCACAACTTTCCTTTTACAGTGAGAAAAACAAACCCAAAGAGTAACACTTTCATCATGCACTCACTTGCTCAGCACATGGCGGCTCAGACACTAATGCACTACAACACAGGAACCCTTTGCAATGTGAAATAATAGGCCAAGTCTTGATTTTTTCTCAACTGAGATCTTCACTAAATTTTGTCATTTTTTTCTCTCAAATATAGCTGTAGGATTTGGTCAGCTCTGAAACAGTCTTGCTAATGAGTTTAGAAAAAAGAGATTTGAATATTTTAGAAAAAGATATTTCCTCAACTGATAAAAAAGTAAAGACACAGAACCAAATTGTATCCAAACATTAAATTTTTTGTAATGACGAGCATTTTATTAATAATTGTGACCCCTAAATAGTAGCCACAGAAAACATTTGCCTGAAAAGTCATACCGTAAACATAGAAAGTCACATCTTGAACATCAACAGATTGCCAATAGTCTAAAAAGAAACATTTGTCAGTATTTAATGAAAAGCTAATTTAATTCTATAAAATGTTCAGAGGGGCTGTTTAGAATGAGCAGAGCTTTGATTTTTATGGTAAATTTCACAAGATATTTTTGGGGAATAGTTTACACTGTAAAATGTAATCGTCTGCTGAGACCAAACTACTGTAGTCACAGAATTTACAAATAATATTTTAAATTCTGACTTACCAAGAAAAGGAACAGAAAAGCAGCTGTTCGGTGAGGGAGCCAATCCATGGCATCTGACTTCTCAGAAACAAGTCCAACTGAGTTGTGGTTACAAGCCTGTTCCTGTACCCCTCCCCCCCCCAGCTCTTTTGACTATTTAGAAAGACGCTCCGTATATGTCCTTATACTCGGCCCTTCAAGGTGTCTCTGCCTCCCTCTGAGGGAAGAACTGAAGATGCTGTATAACAGAGTGTCTTTCCCCACCCCAAAATCCTGGGCTGGTCTCACCTGAAACGCTTGACAACATCATTATTGCTTGCAGGTAAAAGCTAGGAGACACACCTAAATTCTTATTGCACTGAAACCCTTTGTTGGATACGAGAAGGTACATTTTAAAAACAGAAGGCAAGCTTTGCTGAGAAGATACCGAGTGATTTATAAATTACTCACAACATAAGGAATCATTAAAATGGTAACTTATCATTGCTTTGAGTGCAACTTCCAGTTTTATCTTTGCACCTTATATAATAGAAGAAGTTAATGAATATTACCATAAAGAATATGGACTTTAAGAAATTATTCGTTTAAATTAGAAGTCCATTTGTTTACTTCCAGGCACAAAGAAGTCAGTTCCATGCACCTTGTTCACAGAAGGGAAGCAGTCAAAGCAGAATGGGGTTGTTGCTAAAGAGGTATCATATTAATTTTGGGGAAAAAATAGTGCTTTATTCATGAGGCCGCAAGAATATCTGAAGCAGAGGAAGAAGATTTTCTGCCTTTACCATCTGCAAAGCCTCCTCATGCCACACTTCTCCCTTCCAATGGGCTGTGCTCTTGCTGACACAGTGGAGAGGGAGAATGCCAGATAAACTGGAGAGCTGCTCAAAACAACAGGTAGTGGAGCTCCGGGAGAGAGGATGTTCTGCACAGCTCTCTCGTGGCCTCATTTTGGATGGCAGGAGCACAGTTTTGTGGGGGACAAAGAAATCAAAGGGGATTCCCCACTTTGCTCTCTGTTGTGCAGCAGAGGTGTTATAAGCGCCTCCTTTTGTCTTTGGGACACCTGAACCACTCCTTAATGGACAAGAAAAAGTCAGAGTGACCTTCTGCTCTTCCACTGAAGCTGGGAGGGGGGTGCACACTTTGTCCCTGAAAGTGCAACACCACTGGTGTGCTTCTGAGCCTGCTGAGCCCTCCATGGTGCTTGGCATCTCCCAGGGCTTGGCTTGAGCTGGGAAAAGAGGGCTCAGCACCTCTGTGGCTGCTCAGCCCCTGCCAGGGTGAGGTCCCATGCTCCTGCTGGGTAAGCAGCTTTGCAGCACGCTGCGTCCCTGTGTCACTTAGCATGGGTACTTTGCTGTCTTGCAGCTGGCTGGGGCTGCCAAAGCCAGTCGTGCATGTCCCCATGGTCACTCAGATCTTGGTGCTGAGCTCAACATGCCCAGCAGTGAGTCAGTGAGGCAGACTGGGACAGGCTGTGTTAAATGGATCATATCTGGATTTTCTCTTTTCTGGGAAATTCTCAACAATCTGAAATTTGATTTTGGATTAAGTAAAAAGTTAATTGTTTTGCATATAAAATATGCATATTCCTTTATGAACCCAATTATCTTATTTCAGAACTTTTGCTTAATCATATAAATCATCATTTAAAAAAAAAAGTCAATTTAAAAACACTTTTTGTTTTCGATTTTTCAATTGTTCTTTTTGGATGGAATTTTATTTTTTTGTTTGCAGAATTGAAACATTATTTTTGTATTTTTTATTCTTTCACATCAGACTGATAGCCAAGAAACACTGACAGTATGTATCACTCAAAACTGCTCCTGGCAATGCTGAAATTCTGTTTTGACCACTGAATAGAAGAAGTTATTTCTTGCAAATGTAAAATAGGCATGTTCTTTTACAGACCAAAATATCCCTTGCTGTGTCAATTTTTTTTTATTATAACAGAAGACAATTTGAAAAAGTTGATGAAATGCCTCAAACAACTATAATAGCCTCAGCAGAAGTGAAACAGAAGTACCAGCTGTTACCACTGCCTCTTTCTGTGCCATACCTCATTATGAAGAGTACACGTGGACATATGAGAAAAGATAAATAAGAACAATTCTTCAGTGGGAAAACTTGTCATGAAATTTCAAATAGGATTTCCAAACAAATGCTCAAAAAATACAGTTTGCACATTTACAATGTTTTAAAATGAGTTTATTCTAAGTAAAAATGACTAAAAAATTGATGCAGCTTGAAGAAGAAATCCTAATCTGCTGACTTTACCCTTTTGGAATATGGGAGTTAATAAAACAGTACCATTGGCATCCACCTAACAGTCATTTTGTGCTCTTGGTGCTTTTCTCTCCTTTATATTCTGGATGAATGTTTTTGTGCTTTTTTCTCTTACCACTATTAGCACCTTACAAAACAGTAGAGGAAGGGGCCATGGATCATTTTGGAAACAGAGCTACATAATTTAAAGTATAATTGGCACATAATGCAGTTAAAACTTTCATTTCCATGGAAAGATTTTTAAAATATTTTTTTGGCATCCAAAAATTCGACCAGTGACTTACTGATATTACAGAGCTAGCTAAGAGTCCACATCCTAGTGACTCCCATTTGCAGGAATTATCTGATGTATTTGAGTGCTTCTGAAAGCACCCTTTCTCTATGGTAGTGGTCTTGTTACTTTTAAAACACGGTTCTTGAGTCAGTTTTTTAAAATGGGTCTCCAATAGTGCAAAAGCCCAAGCCTGCAGCTGATTTCAAACCTGCTTCATCCGTATTTGATGCAGTCTACTTTCAGACAAATATATACATATACACACATTTCCGTCAACTTTCTGAACATCTCACAGGAAAATATTTGGTTCTCCACCCCTCCCTGGCACAGCCCCTCTTGTGAGGTTTGGAGAGGAGGCTTTTGATCCAGGTCAGCAATGAGCAATTTCCCCCTCGAGGGTCTCGTATCTACATGAGATAATAATGAACACACACCCTAATACTGCACTCTCAAATTAACCTTCCTGTGTGGGAAGTGAAAAACCCCAACAACAGAAACAATTAAACTTTTCTGCTCTAGCTTTACCCTCTTGATGAAAGGAAGCATGTTTACCCAGCAGTTACCTAGGGAATCTGTCATACTTAAGTTAACAAAGACCTCCATTCTGAAAGAGAAATCCAGCCTAAATCCCGGACTATCTGTTTTCTGGCAAACACCCAGGAATACGGATTTAAATTATATTATCAGTGTTATATTCAGACTATATGGAAGACTACAAAATAGAGTTTCTGTAATAGAAGGGGAAGGCAAATGGGAAATGCCATGAGCTCTGTCAAAGCAGTGTGTGATGAGGTTGGTAAGATTTACCTTGTTTTAATATGAGGAACCCAAGGGACAGCAAGATGCAGTGACTTGTCTGAAATACCTCAGTAAAGCAGGGACAGGACTCTGTCTCACCTGGTGCACTTGAAGATAACTTATGAGTGGCATATGGCAAAGCACTCACCTCTGATATACCTTATTTTACATTTATGGAGCTGAAGCTCCTGGGACTTGTTTTACAAGTAAGGCACACAGACACACTTTGCGATGCTTATTATACACAGGTTTCTGCTTCATCATATACTTATGTTTTGACATATTTTGAGAATCTCACTTAAATGTCAGCAGGACCACTGGTTTTTGCTGATAAAACTTTTATGCAGTATGGGCTTCTCCTGCTAACATTATTTCAGATTGCTAAGCATACGTATCAGTCCAAAAGAATTTCTCTCATTATATTATCAACCATCTGTCTGGGTATGAAATTGAATGTTAAAATTTGATTTTCACAGAATCATGCCAAAGGCAATTTTCAGTTTCCTCAGAACAGATGATTTTTGGAGCCTATTCATTCAGCTTACTGCTGCTAGTGACAGTTGATAATAATAATCATGATGATAAAAATGTCATTTCTGAGTTGCTGAAAATGTGTGGGGCAAACCTAGAAATATAATCAGAAAGACAGCCTTGCAACTAAACTAGAAAATGTATATAAGAAAAAAGTGTGCAGAAATAAGAATGATTAGAGCAATGCAATCATGAAATTGCTCACTCTCAGATTATGCCTGTCATCTCTGTCAAACCTTTGGATTCAACAGCAGCAGACAAATATTTGGATTCATAAGAGCCCTGAGTCACAGTCATCTGCTATTTTTTCAAGCAATTAGCATCTCCTGGCTGCCTTCTTATTCTCCCATTTTGGGGCACAATCTTCCTTTTATTTTTAATGAACAGCTAGTGAGTTTCATCTTCTGCTGAAGCCAAGTTCAGTGGCTCAGGGGTTTGCAGTAGGGTCTAGGCTTACATGCAGGTTAAGGATGCCTGAATGAGTTACTGCCACAGGTCCCCCTAAGTGACGAGTCCCACCACTGAAAGACAATCTTGTCATCTCTCTGCTATTACAATCATGGGAGTACTTCCCAGCTCCTGGGCCTGACTGCACAGCCCAGGATCTCTCCAAGGCCTATGTCCAAACCATGCTATTCCCTTAAGTTTTCTGTGTAAGGCAGGTCTGCAGTGGTGGAGCACAGACTTCTGGTGTAAAATAGAACATTCACTGGCATGGCAGCATCTGGGAGGTGATATCAGAGAATACACGATGTGCTGACCAGAGAAGTTCTTCAGAGGTCTTCAGGTGCCATGTTGGAAAGTCAAGAAACTCTTTGGAGACTATGGCCCTCTCCATCTCTCTCAAACCCCAAAGTTGTCCTCTGTCTTTCATTATTATCTCCTAAAAAGGAAGACGTAATTGAGAAGGCAGAATTCACTTACTACTGAAGTCGTCCCAAGCTTCCTCACTTTCTTTACCTCTTAGAGGGAAAGAGGCTAGGCAGATCTTTTTTTCATTCCTTGAGTTTACTTAGCCTATCTTTGGTGCCTAGAAAGGAAGAACTGAAGACAGGGTAATAGACATCAGATAGACTCTGGAAAGCAGCAGCAATCCAGGAGCGGTAAAGATCAACAAGATATTTGCTTAGGTAGTGAGTTCCATATGTAGTGGCCAATCTCACAAATTATTCCTTTAAAGATGGGGATGATGATCACCTTCATTTCATTTTCTAGGTTTTACTGCTGATTGATTACTACTGGTTTTAAGAAACCAAATGCAGCAGCTCCCATTCCCTCCAGTGAAATCTAAGGGTGCTTGGCCTTGGCTTTGTAGCTACCTGGGTCTCCAAAGTAGTAGACACAGTTGTCTGATTTCTGGTATTTGTCCAGACTAGATTTTGCTTTTGTTTCTGGTGAAAGAGTATCGGTTTGTGGGGAATGGACTCTGCCTTGATCTTATCTCACTTTCACCAGAGAGAGCAACAGACAGGATCAGGATCATTGCTCTGAGCAGGATGCAGAAGTGCTGCAGATAGGTGAAGGCAATGGCCTCCTGGTACAGAGAGAAATTCTGAATGCATCCAAGATGAACAAAGTTTGGCCTAACTGTTACTTGAAAGTCAAAAAAAAAGAAAGGAGACGTTCAGAAACTTCTGCAGTTTTTACTCAATTATCACAGAAAATAAAAATCCTAGAAACTTATGGTTCATATTAATGAAAGGTGAACATCTTGTATTCCTGGTGGGATTAGCAAAGTCATAATGAATTAATGCCTTCACAGGCTTTGGCCTGTGATGGTGATTTTAGAGCTGATTTTCTTGAAGATGTTTAGGTATGAAGGGAAGCATCCTTGGAGAGGGGAACTGAAACCAAAGGAGAAGCACAGTCCTTGCTGACTTGAGGGAGAAAATGGTCTTAGTACAGGAAAGTTAGACAGGTCAGTGGCAGGACCAGTGTGCTGCTTTGCTGCAGGTTGCTCGTATCTGCGATGCTGCATGTAAGAACGTAGCTGCCTGTATGGTGGTCTGCTTTCTCCTAGTTTGCTAAATAAAGAAATAAAACCAAAACCTTCTGATACAATAGGAGAGAGGAAACCTGTTCAGTTCAGACAGTAAGCAAAGCTCATGTGAGTGCAAAATAAATGGTTTATATTACTGCTTTTTAAATATAATGTTTAAAACATCACTTGCAACACATAATTAACTTTCTTCTTGTTAAAGAAAGACATTGATCTAACAATTTTATATGAAGGGCAGTCAATTTATTAATGTATCTCAGCTGACATTTTGCCTGACTCGCTTTGGGTATGGGTGAAATTGGTGTACTTCCCTGTGCTGTGCCAATGTCTTGACAGCATTTTGAATATAATCCATTGCAAATTTCTATTTGGGTGTGGGGTTGGAGACAAAGAACCACACTCACAATTCAGGAACAAAGGGGACACTGCTATTTTACTTCACAAGCACTGGAGAGCAATCAGTCTCTTCCCTTAAAACACATGAAAAAGTAAAAAGCAGTTTCATAAAAAAAGGATATGAAGAAACCCCAACGTGCTTCTGGAATTATTTCATAGAACACCTTACTTCATTAAAAGCTATTGGAAAGTTGTTCTTTGCAGTACCTGTGACATACATATTGGCAGCTAGATAAATAATGAAAGATCATCAGAATTGAAGAGACTATAATGTTAGTTGAAACACCCATCTGAAACCAGAAACAATCTACTATTTATATTGCAAATATTTTAACATTATTATATCTTTAATTATTTATTTCAGTTTTTTGAATCATCAGTGTTAAGTGAAAGATAATTAGTGGTATCTGATTACATTTCTGGAATTTCAATAATGCCAAAAGATTACATTATATCTCCAGAGGTTAAAAAAAATCCAAGCAACCAAAAAACCCAACCCCAAACTAAAAACCCAGTGAAGTACATGCGAGGGAAGTTAAGGTTAGTTTGGCAAAGAGTAGGATGGATAAAGCAATGTGGATAAATAAAACTCTGGCATAACGTTTGAAATATGTTCTATATTTTACGATTTAGTCCAAGTTTTTCAGTGCCTAATGAGTAAAACATTAATATTAATTTGGAAATTTTGCTTTTACAGTTTATTTTGTTTAACTAAAAATAAATTAGAAATCTCAAGAGCTATCCTGCTTACAGATAAAGAAGAGAACTTCTGTGCTGGGACAAAGAACATTTATAATCCTAGATTTAAGGGTGAAAATGCCAAGAAAGTATAGGTCTAGGAGGATAGCAGCAATATGGAGCTACTCAGGACCAATTTTGTGACAGGCAGAGGCTGAACTTCAAGCAAAATCTCTTACCAGGTAACAGAATCATGAAGTCACATCCAAGCATCTAAGTGGCATGACATTGAAACATGTCAAGCACCACCAGATTAGTGCTGCTAAAATCAGGCCTGCTAATTAGAAAACCCTGTTGGGTAACAGCATCACAGCATCACTTCAAGAGAGGATGATTTTGAGTCCAATTTCAGCAGTTAGTAAAAAACCCCAAACAAGCACAACAAACCAACAACCAGAAAATCTTGACTTGTAAAGCTGAAGCATGAACCTTTATACTTATGTCAGTTAAAGGTGAATTTGATTTAGATGGTGAAAGTTAGGTATCAGTTTCAAAACATTTGGCTTCAGGTAAGCAAGTGGAAGAGCAGAAGCATGTCTGGGCATAACGGGAAAAGCTGTAAAACTGTGTCTGGAGCCCTTCTTCACTCTTCTGGTGATCCTCCCTCAGCTGACTTGCTAACTCTTTGTAGTTGATAAGAAGATAACAGCAAGGATAAAGTCTGCATATAATCTTGAGAACCTCAAAGTTCATGACAGGAAAATTCAGATTTTTTGGATAAATATTCATAGCTATATATTTATATATTTATATTTCAAGTTCATGTTCAGGCCCCAAATGAGCCAGGAATGTATGTCTAAACTAACACAAACAAACTCACCATCTCTAAATATATTAGATTAAAGCATCCATGGATTTGAAACCCTGAGCAATGTTATATTTTTATTTGGTCTTAATGCTTTCAGTAGCCAAAAGCAAGTAAACTGCAGCATAGTGCTCTCATCCTGCTTTTACTTTCAACTTTTTTCCACTCCAGCCAAGAGACATCTCATTCCCATCTTTGTTCAACCAAAGTCTTTTTTTCTGGAGAGCTCTGTTATCTCTGGTACCTTGATGTGTTTCCTTCCCCCTGAAAACTGCTAAGCAGGATGGGCAGATGAGAGACAGGCAGAAAGACAGATAGGCCTGCTCTTAGTCCAGCTCTCACTGCAGCGGAGCTAGAGGAGGGGTCGCAGGAGTCTTGCTGGCTGGATGCTTCTCGCAATGCCTTCAAACGTGTTGCAAGGAGAGTTAATCCCTTAACGTCGCCTCCTTCCTGAGAAGAAGGACAGATGAGAGAAAGGAAAGCAGTGCCTTTCCTTCTAGCCCTTAGAGCCTGTACTCTAATTAATGGGTATGCCTGGTGATTAGAGAAGTCCCAGTGCAGCCTTTTTATAGCAATGACCAGGTATTTGTAGATGCTGCTGCAGGGCATGGTCAGCAATCTTCATCTGCTGCCTTTGCTGAGGCTCAGGGAGCATTTGCACTCCCACAGCACTAACAAACCAGCTCTCATGGCAGTACTGGGGAGTGTGATCGTTTCTTTTCAACTGACTTTATAGTCTAGGTATGTGAGCTACAAGCAAAACATGCAGTTTCTTGTCTAATCTGACGGCTCAGGCAGTGATTGCTGTGTGAATTGCATGACTAATAGCACAAAGATATTCTTGATCCAGCCTTAATCAAGTATGAACTGGGTCCCTGAAAAAGTAGCCATTTGTTTGGATGTTTTTACCATTTTAGTCATCATGACATTGATAATGACTTCAGGTGGTGCCCTGCCCCTCCAAATTATTTTGGTGCATGGACACCTGTGTCTTTTTTTCAAGACATATCTTTGTGGTGCAGCCTGCATCTGGGTGTTAAGGCACAACGAGAAAGTGGAAGTCATAGGGTTCAGCAATCATCATTGCTGTATTGCCATTGGCAACAGTAACCAGTAAGGTTAATATCACCTCTCTAACACAGTGCTTTATTAAAAATTAGTAATTAGACATGAAAGTCACTAAGTAAAATAAAAATATTTTAAGAGGTCAGATTTTTTAATAATTTTCTGTGTGAAAAAGCCAAAGTGACAGGCTTAAGCCTGGAATATGTATTTTAATATTTTCCATAACATAATACTTCTCTTTTATATTTTATTTACATAACATATTACACATCAACTTCTTTAGTGCAGTGGCATTGTTATTTTCTGGTTTTATATCAGCACTGGTAATGTCGGCATCTGAACTTTTTTATGTTTTAGACAAAGCCTGTCGAGCGTTATGTCTGGCTGAGGATCTTTGTATATTCTGTGCTTGCATACTGAACTTATGAGAAGATGTCTTAATAAAGATATTAAGTGGACACAATGACATAAATATGTATCACATCACTAGCCATGGATATCAGACCATAGTTCCCTTGCCTAACAGCTTGAATCTGAGAGTGGCCAACAGCAATTGCTTGGTGTAATAGCCAAGCTCAGAAAGGAACTCATGAAAGAGGGTCATTGGTGGTTAGGAACTTCATGAGCTGGAAGTTGCATCCATACAGCTAAGCCTAACAGTATTTGATGCACTGTTAATGCTTCATTAATGGAACACTTTTATACCACCAAAACACCCTGTGGCAGTGAGTTCCTCCAATTTGGTTGGGTGCAATGTGAAGAAGTTCTTCCTTCTGTTGTTTTAAACATGAGGACTTTTTCACTGAATGCAGTCTGTTGTGAGAGCAATAAGTTGTCGTTCATTAGTCGCCTTCTCCAGGTCATTTACTGGCATCTTACTGAATGATGGGGCCTTATACAACAAAATAAAGAGCATACCTTCTAAGAATGACAACTAAACTTCTCTTTTAATCAAGAGTAAGCCTTCCCTGCAAATAACCATCATTATGTACTATTAAGGATTAATGTGGTGCGTTGCTGGAAATAAAGATCAGCTTGTTTTATCTCTCCAGTTGTTCTGGATTCTGTCTTTCATCTCTGGGAAGTGACTGACCCAGAGATTATTGAATTCATGGGAATGGATGTCTCTGAGTTCCCTGAACTTTGGAATAGGTCCCATGAGGGGAAATCTGTTTCTGTAGGTGAAATGGGTTTCCCCATATATAGTATAGCAAGAAGCATCTCTACAGGAGGTTTGAATCCCCATCCATGAAGCTAAATTATGTGAATCAGGCTTCTAATTTATTCTCCTGATATAGGCACTTTTGTACACCTGTCTAGTTTGTTAGGCCTTGCAAACCCTCTGTTGAAGAGCAGATGGTGGAAATTTCTCACATCTCTAAGTCCAAGAAATAAAACTCCCCAGGGTGTAAAGGGGATCACCTGAGGCTGGAGCAGCATTTAAAAAGCTGTCTACTATTTCCCATGCCTATCATACCTACTGTGTGGACCAGCTTTCCCTTACATCCCTCCAAGGCCTGGGTTCATATAACCTGCCTAAGTTAAGCATTACAAATACCTCTATTGTCAATAGAGTGTCACCTGCTCCAGACAGATCAAAGATGAGCCTCGAGAGATGGCTCTTTCTGACTCTTTAGAAAGTTGAAATGACTGTGCTTCTAGCATCACACTCTGTGGTGCCTTTGTTGGGCAGGCGCTTAGTCAGACAGGTGGGATTTATCTGTGCCTGGGTTCTAAACTCTGTGTGAACTGAAGATGTGACCAACCCTTGCGCTGGTCACTTGGTGATGGGCAGGCTCACAGTGTGTTATTCCATTGTTCCTCTGTCAGCTTCTGTTGCAATCTGGCCCATGGACATTTCAGACAAGTTGCTGAAGAACATCCAGACTGGGTTGGGTACTTATTACAAGCCTAATTAAAAGGAAGCAATTATTGGGATTACATATACGACTGAGATTCTGTGCAAGCAAATATCCACTTTGGTATTTATTGAAGCTTCTTTTTAAAAATACTTCCTACAAAATTATTTGTCTATTAATTTGCCTTAATTATGTATACAATACAGAGATTTAGATTTCTTATGAAGTTCTGCATTTTATCCAGATCTGTTTCCTTTTGAATCTTGAGAGGCTAATTTTCTGTTTTGGTCACCATCACATGGAGGAAACTCTGAAAAGTTTGAGATCCCACTTCTCTCCAGTATAATTAACACAACTTTTACTACACCTGTGAAATCTCCCTGCTTTCTGTTGTCTACTCACAGTTTTCACAGACACCACAACTCCCAACACCCATGGAGACAACAGCGCTGCCTCTGAGCACAGGGGGAGCCAACAGGACTGCAGAGACTGATGCCAAGTGCTCACTCACCTTGTGTATGATATCTAAAGGACACATGAAAAATTTTAAGTCATGCTTAGTTTAAATCATTTGAACAAGCATTCTAGGTATATGACAAAATCTCAGGAAATAGGTATTCTCCATGTTGACTAATCTAGTTTTTGTTTGTTTGTTTGGTTGGTTGGTTAGTTGATTGGTTGGGGTTTTTTTGCTATTTCCCCCCCTCTGGGGGTTTATGTGGGAAAATTGCCTCTAGGAAACCCTTTTAAACCAGCTGATATGTATTTTTCTAATTTTGTTTGTATGGCATTTTGGCTAAAATGCTTCAGACCTGAGCCATACAAATCTAAAAATGTGTATTTTTCCACTAGTGCCTGGTACACACCCCCAGTGGCACTATGAATTTGCAGTACTTGTAGGGACTGGTGCTGAGCCCCTTGGCATCTTAGGGGATGTCTCAGGGGTGTCCCTCAGGGCAGACCTTGTCACTGTGGTAGATCATCCCGTGGTACCTGCAGTGGGGATTTTCATTCTCCAGACCTTTACCATGCCCTCCACCCTTCCCCACCTGCAGCTTCCTCCATTGCTGAGGAGGGCTCCCTTGCTGCTATGAAAGATACACAAGTTTTTCCAGGTGCTCTCTCTGATCATTTGGTATATCTAATCCATGCATGAAATATGACACTGTACTTGAAGACACATTCAGAAATTTATCAATATGATGGGAATGTATAATCACCTTGCATCTGCCAAAAGATGTTGAGATACCCATGCAACATCAGACAATATTACGTTGTCTGCCATTTCACTGAACTCACAGTCATCCCCTCCTTGCCTTTCCTCTGCATCTGTTACTCAGCTAGAGATGTTCTGAAATTTGACCTTGAGACAAAGCTGGCTCTTGCAGCAAATTTAGAAAAAAACACAACCCCCCCACATGCTGTCTTTGAGCTTCCAGGATATTTTGGGTTTCTTTTACACAAAGACATAAGATGGGAAGGTGGAGCCAACAAAAGAAAAGCAGGTATTAAGAATAAGTCTTCAAATGGATTTCACACTAGTACTTAGTTCTGTAAAAAGGTAAATCATTACCAGCAGTTTATACCTTTATGACTGTGATGCATAAATGATGTTGCCAGAACAAGCAAAGATTAAACACTAAAAATGTCTCAATCACTGTTAAATATAAAACTGATGCCTCAACAACCCCAAAAGAAAAAAAAAAAGAAAAAAAAGAAAAAAAAAGAAAAAAAAAGAAAAAGGAATCATGGTCATAATATTAGCAAATTATCCAGTTGGTTTCACAAGATATGACAGTGCACATGTAATTAGACAAGGAATGAGAGTGGTGAAAATGGAGAGGTGTGGCTTTATAGTGCACTGAGTACTGGCACACACCTAAGAAAACAACCAGTCACTCAGGAAGCTGATAAACAGTTTCTGTACCCCACATCCAAGGTGATAAGCTGAGCTCCAGCAAGGCAGAACGCTTCATCCACTGATTCAGCTGTGTACCTGAGCAATGCAGGTTTGCCAAACTAGCTTTAGAAAAGTGTGTGAAACCTAAGTCTACTTCAACCAAGCACTGACTTCAAGTTGACGGGGAGAGTGCAACTCCAGGAAGCAACACAGAGGGTACTGTGTGTTCTGCAAGGATAGGCTACTCTGCTAACCATATATACTCTTTCTGCCCTCCCACCTTTGGACTATGGGCTGACTGTAACTGTGTCTATTTTTTTTGTTAATTACTGGCAAGTGTCTTATCACAGAATGGTTTGACTTGAAAGCGACCTTAAAGATTATCTAGTTCTATCCTCCCTATGGATAGAGAAACTTCCATGAGATGAGGTTGTTCAAAGCCTTATCCAATCTGGCTTTGAGCACCTCCAGGGATGATTCGTCCACAAGTTCTCTGGGCAACCTATTCCAGTGTCTCACCACCCTTACAACAAAGAATTTCTTATATATCCAAACTAAACTTACCCTCTTTCAGTGCAAAGCCATTCCCTTTAGTCCTATCACTACATGCCCTTGTAAAAAGTCCCTCTCCAACTCTCTTGAAGGCCCTCTTCAGGCACTCAAAGGCTGCTATAAGGCATCCCTTGGAGCCTTCTCTTCTCCAGACTGAACAACTCTCTCAACCTGTCTTCATGGGAGAAGCCCTCTGATCATATTCATGGCCCTCCTCTGGACTTTCTCCAACAGTTCCCCATCCTTCTTATGCTGAGGGCCCCAGAGCTGGATGTAGCACTCCAGGTGGTGTCTCACAAGAGCAGGCAGAGGGGCAGAATCATCTCATTTGACCTGCTGGCAATGCTGCTTTTGATCTAGTTCAGGTTGCGGTTGGCTTTCTGGGCTCATAGCGCACATTGCTGGTTCATGTTGAACTAAAAGCTCCAGGTTGTTCTCCTCAGGGCTGCTCTTAATTCATTCTCTGCCAAGCCTGTGTTTGTGCTTGGAATTGCCCTGATCCAGGTCCTTGCATTTTGCAATACCTTGCACTATGCTTTGTTGCACATGGGCCCACCTCTCAAGCCTGTCCATGTCCCTCTGGATGCCATCCAGAGGAAGGCATCACTTCCCTCTGCTGATTGCACACACAGCTTGGTATCAGCAGCAACTTGCTGATGGTGCACTCAATCCCAGTGCCTGTGACACTGACAAAGATGTTAAACAGTGTTGTTCCCAGTATCAGCTCTGAGTAATGCCACTCATCAGTGGTATCCATGCAGACATCAGGCCACAGCTGACCATAATTTTTGATTTGTGACCATTCAGCCAATTCATTATTGACCAATTGACCATCCATCAAATCCCTGTCTCTCCAGTTTAGAGACAAGGATGTTGTGCTAGACAGTGTCAAATGCTTTGCACAGGTCCAGGTGGATTACATCAGTTGCTCTTCCTTTATTCACCAACTTTGTAACCTGGTAACAGAATACCACCAAATTTTTCAGGCATGATTTACCCTTAGTGAAGCCATGTTGACTGTTATCAATCATATTCTTATTTTTCATTTCCCTCACCACAGTTTCCAGGAGCATCTGGTCCTTAGTCTTGCTGGGCACTAAGGTAAGACTGACTGACCTGTAGTTCCTTGGGTCTTTCTTGGTTATCTTTTTAAAAATTGGGGTTATGTTTCCCATTTTTCCATCAGTGGCAACTTCACTGGACTGCCAGAACCTCTCAAATATGATGGATAGTGACTTAGCCACTTCCTTGTCCAGTTCCCTCAGGACCTGGGGATGTGTCTCATCAAGTCCCATGGATTTCTGTACCTTCAGGTTCCTTAGTTGTTTTTGAACCTGATCTTCTCCTACAGCTGGCAGTTCTTAATTTTCTCAGTTCCTGTCTTTACTTTCAGTGACTTGGGTGGTGTGGAGGGAACAACTGCTGATGAAGATTGAAACCAAAAGTCCTTGAGTACAACTGTCTTCTTCTTATCTCAGGTAACCAGATCTCTCATTTCCTTGTTGAGAGGACCCACATATTTCCTAGTCTTCTGTGTATCACCAACTTACCTATGGAAACTTTCCTTGTTGCCCTTTATGTCCCTGGCCAAATTTAATTCTCTTAGGGATTTAGCTTTCCTAACCTGATCTCTGGCCACTAGGACAATTTTCTCTTTATTCCTCCCAGACTACCTATCTGTGCTTCCACCCACCATAGACTTCCTTCTTGTGTTTGAATTTGTCCAGGAGCTCCTTGTTCATCCACACAGGGCTTCTGGTGTTCTTGCCTGACTTCCTTATTCCTGAGCTTAGAGGAGGTTATCATTGAATATTAACCAGTGTTTTGGAGCCTCTCTTTCCTCCACACTGTATTCCCTGGTGCTTTATGAAGCAGATGACTGAAGACGCCAAAATCTGCCTGATGTGAAAGGTAGGGAACTTGCTGTGCACCCTCCTCACTGCTGTGAGGATCTCAAATGCCACCAATTCATGGCTGCCCCAGAGCTTCACGTTCCCTGCCAGCCCATCCCTGTTTGTAGAGCAAGGTCCAGCACAGCACTGGTTTTTGTTGGCTCATCTGTCACTTGGAGAAGGAAGTTACTATTGGTGCATTCCAGGAGCCTCCTGAATTGCTATGTTGTCCCTCCAACAGATATCCTGGCAGCTGAAGCCCCACCATGAGCACCAGGGCTTGTGAATGCTCCTATCTGTCCATAGTGAGTCTCATCTACCAATCTTTCTGGTCCCATGGTCTGTAGCAGACCCCCACTATAAAACCACCTGTCCCTGCCCTCCTTTTAATCCTGACCATTAAGCTTTTGGTGGCTCTTCCTCCATCCCCAAGCAGAGATCCATGCACTCCAACTGGTCATCCACTTAGAGCACAACACCCTCTCCTTGTCTTCCCTACCTGTCCTTCCTAAAGAACCTCCATCCTTCCCTTCCCTTCCAACACTCCAGTCGTAGGATCCATCTCACCATATCTCTGGTCTCCATTATGCCAGCAAGATCATAGCCTGCAGGCATGTGCACATCTCTAACACCTCTTTTTTATTCTTTGTGGAAAAGAATTTGGGTTTAGTCATGTTCATAAAAAACACAGTGTTGTATAATTGATTTATAGTAGTAGCAGTATTATTAATAATGGTAATAAAAATGGGAAATCATAGAATAACAACAGCCTGAGTTGGAAGGGTTGCACAAGGGTCATTGAGTCCAGGTCCTGGCCCTGGAAACTTGAAAATTTTTGTGTGGTGTGCAATAGAATCTTCCTTTGAAAGAAATATTTGGGGTTTTTTTCCCTCCAAGCAATTGCTCAGATATTTCAGACTTGAAAGGAGCAGCAAATAAAACCAGAAATGTGAAGAATCTATAAAAACAACCTTGTCAGAATAAAGGAATGCTGAATATATCAGATAATGGGACTAGGTGCCTATAATAAGCTTATAGGAGAAATTTGTACATTATGAATGCTATTGGTTCCCTCTGTGTGAAACACATGATCTTCTAAAATAAGCTGACGTTGACTCCGGCGAGGGAAGACATGCAGACAATCAATGTGATTGATAATGCAAGCTTTAGTTTATTGAAATCAAGACTTTGCTTTTATACACTCAAGTATGCATACTTGTCACTTCTCTATTGTCTATTGATGCTGGGTAAAAAACTACATTTTACACGTATTGCTAATGTTGCGATTCAGGGTTCCTCCTCATTCCTCATGGTCAGTACATCTTGTCAGCATGTCCTGTTGTCTATCTATAACAGGATTGTCAGGAACACTGCGTTTGTGTCCTTGCCTTCTTTCTTTATTCTCATGATTTCTGTTCTCACGATTTCCTTATTCTGCAGCTAGCAAGAGGCTTACAAAGGCCTGCTGATTTCTGCAGTTAGCAAGAGGCCTACTTATGTCAAGCTAAAAAGGTGTTTGCTTGTACAGCTCTTCCAGGGACCTGCGTCCCTGATCTTCTAACCATTCTTCAACAGTAAGCTAATAGTCCTTTTCTTAACAGCTGTCAAAAAAGCTAAAAGAAGGGTAATAAGTCAACCTCACTCTACTGGTACAACCGGATTTAGGAAACGGCTGAGAAAGACACTGACACAGTTGGTAGTTTGGCATGGAAATTGCTAAGAAAGCAAAAAGCAGACTGTCATCCTCTTTAATAAACACAGCTCTTTCCACTTATACCAAATCCATAGATTAGAGGGAGGAACAATGTTTCTAAGAATCCTGTTAAAATTCAATCATGATTTATCATGAATAAAAAGCCAATTCTTCAAAAACAAGCCCTACCAAACCCACCAGCTCCCACTATGGACACTATGTCAGCTATTCTTTGCTGTTGATCACCAGAAATGGCTGGAAAAATCTTATCTGATGCATTTCAGATAAGAAATGGCACAATCATGGAGTTTCTCTTTTTATGGAAAAAAATTAACATTTTACCATAAAGTTTAAATGATTTGAAGAAAGGTCATCAAAACCTTCAATTTTTTCTAAATCACATCTGATTTTATTCCTTACTTCAGAAAAGTATACAGTGCATGTTCAACCAGTTTTTGAGGAGGAGGAAGCTATATGGAAAAGTTTGAGGAATCTGCAAGTAAGTAGTTTGTGGTGGGTGCTGTGAGCTGAGTTTGCACTTGAAACATTTTCCTGGTGAAGAAAGCACCACCTTCATAAAAGGTGGCACTTGGACAGACATAGGATGCAAAACTAGAGAGCTGGACCACCAACACCAATGGAAGAACATTCTCAAAACCCAGTTTTCACTCTCAGTTGTGATTTTCCAGATGCTTCTCCTGGTCGTCCTGCCCCAGCTGGTGCAAACCGCGCTTGTTCAGAGAGGAGGATGAATGAATCCTCTCTCTGTGCTGGTCACTGTTGCCTTTCATTAACCTACCATACCAATTTCCTCGCAAGCACCTTTCCTTTGGGGCGTGGTTTTAAGAGAAGTGGCTGGCGCAATAAACTCCTTCTCCCCTTGGCCTGCTGAGTTAGGTTGCTGCACCAGAGGAAGCAGTTCATAGTTTTAAGGCTAGAGGGGACCATTACAATAATTTTACTTGTCATGCGTTAGAAACAAAGTACATAATTCAGAACATATCTGGTCCTGATACAAAGCTTTTACATGCTGGAGATTCCATTGCTCCCCATGGTTATTTGTTTAATGTTTATTTTACTTCCATCTGTAAAATTGGTACTGCATTTATAGCTTGTGTTTTTCTAGCATACAGATTTCAGCTTTGGATTCTTGTTTAGTTTAGTGAAGTTAGAGAATCCTCTAATGACCAAATTTTCTACTCATGTACATAATTATGGCCTATGAAAATATCTATGGACCTTTGTGCCCCCAGTCACAAGAAGTAACACCAGCAACAGGTGCAACTCGCTGTTCCTCCTGGAAGTCATGAGCTGCAAGACATTTTCCTCAGTCTCCGTTTGCAAAAGCAGTCTCCATCTTTTAATCAAGAGCTCCCAGTTTTCCTTGTCTTTGAATCTAAAATATGCAATTAGATTTAAATACCTAGATGGCTGATTACATGCTACCAGCAACAGACTTAAAGAGGAGAGAAAAAAGAGGTAGGCAACAGTCATTCAAGAACTCTTTGTAACTGGTTATCGATGTGACAGAGTGATTGATGAGGGGATGTTGGACTTGGTATCCAAACACTCCCTTTCTACCCACCATAAATCCCCTGAACTCCAGGCCACAGTCTGCTTTGCTCATCCTTCTCCCTTCCTCATGCAATCAGCCATGCACTGGAAAAATGATCCTTTAGAGAAACTATGTCTCCCAGAAAGAAGTAACCAGAAAGGCAATATGCATATCTGAGGAGGAGTAGGAGTAGTTTTTTTTTCTCCTTCCACCTCCTAAACTGAATCCATCAGTAAGGGTGGAAACTCCAGTTGTAGGAGCATAACATCTATGGCTAAAGAGGAAAGGAGCTGAGTGGGCCCAAACCATTCCCAAAATATTTGGGGTAAAGTCTTAGTGCAGTTGGGGATAACAGTAAGAAAAATAAACCTGTTTATTTCTCTGAGAAAAAGATACTGTGGCCAGTCTCATTTGCAGAAGGGAATGCACATATTTTAAATACAATTTCTGTGTTACTTGATTTCCAGGACAGAAAAGGAAATTAAGATGGAAGAAAACACTGGAATTTCCCTGGCTAGTCTGGAGGAATCTTTAGCTCATTTAACTTTAAACACTTAACTTGGGTAAAGCAAATATGAGCACTGCCTCCCTGGGCAGCCACTGGAGAGGAAGTCTCCTGTAGATGATGAATCAGAGCGTCCAAGTTCTCAATTACTTGCTGGAGATACTTATCTCCTCCCAGTGACGACAGAGGGAGCACAGGGTGATGACATTTGGCAAGACAGAGCATCAGCTGAAGCCCTACAGTGAGTTGGCTTTCCATCCTTCTGAAGAAATACCCAGTACATGTATTTCTCCACTTACAGAAGTTATTCCAAATGGTGTGACCACAGAAACAATGTTGTATGACTTAAGTGAGTGGCATGGCAGATCTACTTCTAAACCTTGGTTTTTGGGTGTTTAAATGAATTCTTCAGCAGATTTTTCAGTCACCTTGCATTATCAGATTGCCATTTTGGCTAAATACAAAGGAAATACACAAATAATTAAACCACTCTTAAATCTTAAGAAGTTTGTAATACAGGCTGTTTACATACAGTATTAGCTGCAAATTTGTTGCCTAGTCATCTGCAAAACTTTGTGGACACTTGGCACAGAGCTAACGCCGACACCTAAAAAAGGAGAAGATTCTGTGGTTAGGGTGTACTTGTGGCTCATTCCCTCTCCTGTTACCCTTCCCCTATGACACAGTGTCAGGTATCTACTCATGATTCAGCTTTAGAGCTCACACTACCCATTCAATGGAAAATATTGTCCTTTTCTAGAGCAGTTGCTAGAAATCATAATGTAGTAAAGCACCATCAGGGTTCAATCTGGTCATGTACAAGATCAATTGTTCACCCCTTAAAGTATTTTCAATCAAGATTTTTCTTGGTGAACACAAGTTTTCGAACAGTTTTTATAACTGCAGAAGCTCTTACTCCTTTGCAGCTTCTTTCATCTTTCACTTCGTCACTTTATAGCTCTAATTCATCAAGCAGGACATGTAAACTTCCAGAGATAAACGAATACCATGCATTCCATCAGGCTCATGCTCTGTGGTCCTTTCAGTGCCTTAAACACATGATAGTTTCAAAGCTTTGACAGCTGGCTGGAAAAGAAGCCTCAAGGCTTATGCTGTGTTTAGTTATGCTACCAGCTCACTTCTGCATATCTTGCAAAACAAGCTCTGGTGTCTATGCTGCAGCTGAATTTACAAGAAATTCCACAGAGGGCAAAAGAAAACCTATCCTGTCATTTGCAGATTACAAATTCAGCCAACAAGGGGGCATTCATGCCTCTTAAACTTGGAAATTAACCATATGAGCCACAGCCATGGCAGCTGGATTTTTTCTGGCTTAGAAGTCATATATGTGTGTGAGTTGAAATATGCTGATATTGAGCATGCTTTGAGACATGTACAAGAGAAGGATGAATCACCCCTGAGAGCTGGCATAATTCAAACTGCCCTGGCTGGTGTCAGCAGTAGTCACTGAGCCTGAGGGACAGCTGAGCTCCTTAGTGAGGGGAAAGGAGCCTGCACGGCAATTCTGCAGTGGTATGCAAGGCAGGGGAAGTTTGAAAGAGTTGTGCTTGCAATTCCTGCATGTCTGGTTGCCACAGCTCCATCTCTCACAAAGTTATGTCAGTAGTCTGCAGACACCCTGAAGATACACAGGTGACTGAGGGCATGGCATTGCACTGGAGTCCTCTGTTGGGAAGGTTATCTTCACCAGGCACTGCACAGCAGACTTCCTTTGGGTTGCGTTGTGGTTTCATACAGTAAGAGTTAAAGCAATGTTTCCCTCTGCAAAACACAATCCTGCTTTTCCTCCTCCTGCAAGGAGTCCCCTGCAGCCAGAGGAACAAGTTGGGCTTGTAGGTTGCATATATATCAGCCTTTGAACTGAACTCTACCTTCAGTTACGGCTCCGTGAGTTAGAATAAGTCTTGCCCTTCACTGAAACTAGCTGGGAAGTTTCATCGCTGATGCAGAGGAAAGATGACAGTTCCAAGAGAAATTTCCCAGTACAACAGCAAAAGGCCAAGTGAAACAAGTTTTTAATATTGTAATCATTAAGTCACCCTTGCTTTCTGAAGACAAACCTATTCAGAAAATAAATTCTTAGCATACTTCTATAATACGGTATTCATTTACCCGAACTGAGCTACAGCTTTAAGTAATACATTATATTTAGAAATCTAAGGAAGTATAAAAAGCATTTATCAGATTTATTGACCTTATAATTTTAAATTTAAAAAAACCACAAACGAACAGGACTTTTCTGCAAGAGAGAGGTACAGTTTTTCTTCCATTTGTGGGAAATAAAAAGTAACAAGGCTAAAAAGACAAACAAATGAGCCAGTTGTGAAAATTGTGATTTTGCTTGTTTTCCCTGAAGCAAGGGCTTTTAAGGCAGTTTCTGAAACAAATGTTAGCGAAAAATTATTTAACAGGGAGAGATACATTAGCAATAAGTTTGGCTGAGAAGAGCAGAGGAAACCTGTGAAGCGAGAAACAACAGTTCATGTAGAAACTTAGTTTTAATAAGATCAAGTTTTGCCCTGCTGTTTTGAAACTATCTGGAAGAGCCTGTTGCCTTCCACAAAGAACAAACACAGCTAAAATTACTAACGCAATGACTCTACTTAACAAACAACTTAATACCTGAAGACTTTCTAACTGGGTGTGGAGGTGTAATTTGCTCTTTTGGATATTTCTGCTTGGACGGGAGCCAGTGTAAACTCCCAAGGCAAGTCATCCTGATTTAAAAGCCATTTTCTGAAGCTCTCAGTTCCCATGAAAGCCTAATATCTACTTAATATTGGCGATTCAGATACAACTGAAGCAGTTCATACGGAGGTTTTCTCTAAGTCCGTAATAGCAGTACAGACATGCTTTTGAAAACAGAAATACATTTGCAGTACACTTTGTTACTTCTACATTAATAAAAGGAAATATTTACAAATTGAAAATATCTGTTTATGTTTATTAGATCATCAAGCACAAGCATCTGCATTAAAAAGATTTTTTTTATATGAAGGTTACATTATTCTTGCAGTATCTTTCCTCATAAGGTGTTATTTATAATTTTAACAGGAAAAAATCTCTGTGATGAATTCCAGCCACTTTCATATTGTCAGAAAAATATTGTGAATATTTTTTGTAGATTCAACAACGAGGTGTAAAGGTAAAGCTTTCTATTTGTGACTAAGATATCATGCACATTTCCGTTTACCATTTTTTAAAACAGCCTTGGACATCTTTTAACCTCTGAATGCTGGAAAAGCTTCATTGTGCAATTGTGTTGACTTTTTATTCCAATAAATTAGATTAACTTCCACTTATCAAAATATTATGAGCACGAACCCAAAACATACTAGCCACCACGAAGAAAACTAACTCAACCCCAGCCAAATCATGTACAGGGGCAGAGTTTCATCTGGCATGTGAAAGAGGCAAAACTTCAAATTAATTTAAAAATACAAGGATTTGAATAAATCATTGGAAAAGCCTTTAAGCAGCTAACTTGACAAACTTTCATATCACTCAGCTAGATCTGAATGGTCTGTAAAGTATTTATGGCTTATCTACTCATAGCCTCAGTGAAAGCTCAAGGTAGAGAGAAAACAGATTTCTGAAAGTATCGCTCTTTAGTGAGAGAGGAGTGGAA
Source organism: Corvus hawaiiensis (assembly GCF_020740725.1). Taxonomy (NCBI): domain Eukaryota; kingdom Metazoa; phylum Chordata; class Aves; order Passeriformes; family Corvidae; genus Corvus; species Corvus hawaiiensis. Next base: position 233,282 of record NC_063238.1, on the reverse strand, counting down.
GGAGGAGTAGAGAGCTGGGCTTCCCCCCTTTGTGTGACAGTCACCAGACATGAGTGGACACAGAGGTAGGACACAGACAAGCTGCCCCTGCAGAAGGGTGCAGAGGAAGGATTCTATTCTAGTGATTGACCCTACTGTGTGTGGGCACAGCCCAGTCTATACTCCCTGCTACACTCAGGGCTCTTCTACAAGTCTAAGCTTATTTCAGAAACAGAAGGAAGTCACAGGCCTCATTTCCACTCAGTTTAACTTTGCTCTTTGTTATATATATTTCTCCTTGAAATAATTATTTTTATGCTAGTAATTACTAAGAATGGCAGGTCAATAACAATCAGCTGAGGTAATGCCACTCAGCTACTCCAGTTTTCTTTGCTATAAACTCCAACATGTTGTCTTCATATCTCCATCTCCAAGCATGTCTGGAGGGCAGAGTGGCCGAGGTGAAAACAAAACCACAGGTATAATACTGACAGTCATGAAACCACACAACGGATGAGCTAATTCTGCTTTGGCAGAATTTTACCTTGACTGGGGCCAGAGGTAATGCAGTGGATCTCTATCAGCTGCATTTTTGCCAGAGAGAACTGACAAAAAAAATTTTTGGAGTGAAATCCTGCATCACAAACTTCCCAGCACAAATAACAGCACCAGTGTCATTTCACCTGTGCTAATATTGCAGAGCACATTCAATAGCAACTATCCCGACTTTACTGAGGTTATATACACATTTTTACAGAGCTGATGGTTTAAGTCCTCCTCACTTATCTGTTAACGCAGGGAATGTTTTCTGCAGGAACTAAAAATAATGAGGGTAAATTGCAATACTAAAATTAAGCAGAAAAAAACCCTTTTGAAGTATTGCCCTGTAGGACTAGCTTAGACTAGTTTGGTCAGGTTTGGGAAGTGTTAGAAGATGGAGAAGCTGAAAATGTGGTGAATCTTGCTTCTGACATGACAGAAAAGGCATTTTACCCATCTCATCACTGAGAGATGTAAGACTGAGCAAGACAGAGACAAACCCTCTAAAGGATTTTGATGTGGAAAAAACCATGACAAGCAGGTAAGCTAAGTATTATTCATACTATTTCAACATTTTTTAAGACGTTTTCTCCTAAGTGCTTTTTTTTTCTAATGAAATGGTATGTGCTTTATGGAGCTGGATGGCTGCTGGGTGCCTCTGAGGGAGCAGCACGCTGGGAGAGGTGCAGGGAATCCAGGCCACTCTCTTCAGCCATCAGGTTCCTGGAGCAGAAACCCAAATACAGAACACTGTCTGAAGGTTTCTGCTCCAGGAACCTGACAACCAAAAGCCTGTGCTCCAGCAGGGAGAAGGTCCTGTCAGACTGGAAAATATGCTTTGCATACCAGAAAATGGCCAAGAAGAACTAGGGGGTAGTTTGCAACATTTAGGTGTAGCCATTACTAAGGAATGATGTAAATTCTTCCAGGAGGAAGCATGAGGGAATGTGCCCACATATTGCTTTACCTTGACAGAGCAATGCCATCCTGCATGGGGTGGTTTGCCCTGCTTACCCAAATGTGAAAGCCTGGACTTACCCTCTCTGAAAAGCCTGTTTTTTCTGAGTAGATGGGGGTGAAGTAGAGCTTGTCTTTCTCTGGGGACAGAGTGAATTTCCCTCTGGCTATCCCAGAGACTTTGCAACAGCAATGTGTAACTCTTCTAGGCTTTTTCTGATATGAGTCTAGCCAAAGAAAAGTTTTATCCCATAATCTGTAAGCTTAATGGAACTTTTCTCCCATGTTTTCATGATGATCTCTTGTGTGTGTTACTAAAGGCAATTAAAAAAAATTTGCTTATGTAAAAATGGTTGATTCATGCCTCTGTATATATACAGACATGGGTGGGTGAAACCCTTATCCCTTATTTTTTTGTAACCAGTCAGTCTACACAGGCATAGGTAGTAACTACGAGGAATAAAGTGGAGGAAAAAAACCCAACAAAAATAAACAAAGCCCCTTGCAGACAAATAGAGACTCGCTAGAGTTTTCATTTCACATTATGAAGAGGGTTTTAAGGTGTACAGAGAAGACAAAACTTCTGTGTTATGGCTGCTTTTACTTTCCCTGTGTTATGTAGAATAACCTTTGCAAAACCAAGAACCAGGCAAAAATATTCCGAATGCATAATTTCTTGTATGCAATTCTTACATTAGTTAATGAAGACGAGCAGCTTGAAATGCTAAAAGACATCTAAGTGGAAAAAAATGTTCTTTTTAAGTTTTACAGCTCAAGAGAAAAATATGGGAAATACAACTGCTAGCACAGAGCATACTCCCAGTTATATGTGTTAAAAGGTCATATGTGGCACTACTGTTAAACTAACACTTATAATTTCATGGTCATATTCTAGGGTTTTGCATACTTTGAAGTTTGTGTATAGGTTTAGCCAGGATACTGCCACCTTCAGGAATTAAGTTTTGTGTAAATTTAAGGTAACTGCAGTTGTAAAATGAAATAATTCTGGTGGTAATCTTAGTTTAGCTAATTTGCCAGGCATGTAAACCACTGAATCCCCTGATATATATCCCCACTGAATATAATGAAATATATCCCTATGTAATTCCCTGTTCATTTGATAGTCCATCTCTGAATTTATCCTTTGTTGTCTAAGGGTAAGAAGTTCTAGGGCAATCTAAGGCTGGTTTAATTAGTGTGCCAAGGGACTGGGTAAGGGTGTGCCATGTTAAGCAGATAGCAAAAAGCTATATGAATGTGTAAATTACAGTCAGTCAAAACCCCTTTTAAATAAGCCCCACTCTGTGAATGCATTCTACCAGTTGGATTAAAAGTGTTCAATGTTCAATTATGCTTTGGAGGCACACACTGTAGCAGAAAGATGGTATGGAACTGAAATGTGCAAAATAAATATTTTCATCCCTGTGAACTATTAGAGATATTCAGATGAGTCCTGCACCACACTGGAATGAAAAGGGGAATTAATTTTTTTTTTAAAGGCCATTCACATCAGAATAGTAACTATGGTAGCCCCATAGTTAGTAGACTTTGATAGAATGTAAAATATGCTGATTTCATTCCTTGTTTTGACTTATTAAGAACAAAGGATTGTCCCAAAGTCTTTCCTATTTCAAGAAATAACCTAATCAGCTGGCTATTTTAAACTGTGCCTTGCTCGTGCACTTGTATTAGCTCTGTTTGATATACGAGTGAACCTTACGAAAACACTGTTCGCAGTACCAAAAGACCAATATTAATTTATGTAATTTTTGATGTCTGGGGTGTAGATGTCTACATCTGAGCTAGTCACACAAGGTAACCCAGGGTCACCTAGACACCATCTGTAGTCAGTGGAAGTAAATACAATCAATGCCACATAATGCAATATTAATCTGACCAAATGTAGGGATTGAGTTTAGGATGAGATATCCATCAACTATTGGCCAGATCTCTGTTGACTATTAAAAAGCCCAAGCTCATATGTTTGTGTTGCTGTAGTAAAACATGATTTAGTCAGATGAGTCCCAGACAATTCCCCACATTACCTAAATTTCAGGGATTGGTTATGATACTTACCTCGGGTGCCTGGGAACAAGGATTAAATATTTCCTTAACCAATTTTCTCACATCCTCCTAACCAAACAGACCTGGTCCACATTGTAAAAACAATTAGATACTTTTTGGTCATCAAGCCTGATTCTATTTGATCTGATCAATGAGATCTTTATAGCATAAAGCTTCAGCTTGTATTAGTAAGCAAGTATTGTCTCAGTTCTTTCCCTTTACCTTAAACTGTCTTTCAGCTGAAAAAAAAAGTGCATATATATATATATATATAAAATTACTTATTTTTCCTATAAATCTTCTTACAAATTGGAACTTCTTTGTCCAAAACTTAGTGAATATCAGAAGAAAAGGCTTTCAGCTTATGAAAGGTATTTTTTCTTTTATCAAAAGTAGAAGTCATCCTTCCTTACTTTCAGTTTCTAGAAATTTAATTTAAAGCAGTATTACAGCATCCATATATGATAACTTTAAAGTTATTATAAAGGAAAAAAATGTAAATATCATTAAAACAATGATTATTGTTTTTTAACCAGTCCCTATAGTATGTTCTCCATTTTCGAGATAATATAGTAAAAAACCCCAACAACTCTGGAATATCCTTGCGTACCCTACAGATTTTATATGCCTCTAACATCTGATGATCACAGCTTTATAAATATATATAGTCACCTAAAATAAGACTTTGCTTTGAATTGCTTGAAATGCAGCGTGAAAGAACTGCACACTCCAAATGCACTAGTGACTTGGATTCTTAGAGTATTGAAAGGCAACATGCAGTTAAATTAATTATGGGACAGAGGGTTTCTGTCTTGTCCAAGACTATACCACAAACCCAAGAAAGTCCAATTTAACTTCATGCTCAAGTCAGAGGGGTTTTTTCTTGTGACTTCAGTAGGAATTTTCCTGGATCCAGAAAAGAAAGGGAGGATGCTATCAGGCATCAACTACTTTGTCTTGAGAGAACTGTGAGACAGATATAGGAGGGTATCAAGGAGCCTTGATGGGGTAAATAAATGAATGCAACATCACCTTCAAATATTTCCCCTTCTGAATCTGAAACAAATATAAATTACAGTGTAAGATTTCAAGTATTGCCTTTTCCTTTATCATTTGACTGCAACTTCTGTTGTGGCAGTACTGCACCTCAGGTGTAACAGCATGTTTTTTACTCTTTTTAATGACTGAATTTAAGAAAAATAGTGTGAATGAAGGTGGAAATGGCAGAGGAATCCAATCAGCTATAAAACCTTTGGAATAATAACCATTTTCTTTCTATTATCTTCTAATAGGAAGAAACATTTTGTAGTTACTGTGCAAATTTTTTCTTTTTCCAAAACCAAGAGATAACTTTTGGCCTGGCTAAAAAAATTTTTAGCAAAGCACAAGGTGAGGAAAAGTGACTAGAAGCTGTTGCCATGTCAAGTGGGGCCAGTGGTGCCCTTGGAAAACTCCACCTCTCTGGCACTTAGGGTGGGATGGTCCAGCAAGGTGAGGGTAGGGAAACAAAGCTGGGCAGGCACATTGCCCACGTTGAGGGGCTGAGAGATATTTATAAATATCATGGAAGAAAGTCTTTCTCTGTTTTGTCTCAGACCACTTTGCCTTCATATAGAGACACTCCCATGGATCCTCTCACAGTTTCACTTGTCCTGAAATTACCTTCCTCCTCTTCTACTCTCCTCTTCCTGCAGCAATTTTGAACAAGTTATGATTCCTCCTCTGGGTCTTTTCTTCTTTGGACTAAGCAACACAAGTTCTGTCAAACTGTTATCAATAGCCAAGTTTTCCAGGCCTTTGATCAATCCCGTATCTCTTGTGTAAGGATCTTACAAACATCCCACATGAATAAAGCCTTATCAGAGATTAGGAAGTCAGAAAGTTTGGTTCTAGGTCTTACAAACAGTGCTTCTGTTTATATATTGGAGTTACCAGGATAATAATAATTTTGTTGTTCCTACAGGCTGTTTTTCTTCAGCAGTTGAAAGCCTTGGATCCAGTTTAGCTTGTGATCCTCAAAAACTTAAAACCTATTCTACATATTTGTTGCTTAGATAACCATTGTCCAACTCATATTTGTAAAAGTAAGTCTTTTTTAATGCAAAAGCAGAATATTTTTTACATAACTTGTGTCAAATTATTACCTTTTCTGAAATTTAAAAACTACATGTATTGCTGAATAATACTGAAGGCAAACTTACTGTGGCAGCACTAAAAAGAATTTGTTTCCATAGATACAAGTTTTCTAGTAGTAAACTTGAGTGTGTATTTGGTGTTTGCATCTGTTGATGTGGGTTGAATGTGGCAGTACCTGAGTATGTGGAAATCACGTTAGTAAATTGCTGCTAGCATTTGTACAGCAGCTTGCATGTTTCAGCTTGGGTTTCATAGCATTCCACTACGCAGGGATCAGAGCATTCCTTGCTCTTTTCAGTACCTGGTAGCCTTGTTTAGAAGTACAACACCTCTGAATATCTCTAAAAAAGAAAAAAGGAAGGAAAAGAAAGCAGAAAAAATGTTTTCAGTCTTTGTAGTTTTCTGAAGGTGGAATACATTTACTGTTTATACATAATATTGTTTTCATTTGGATTTTTGAAGAAAAAGGATAAATAAGGGTCAGCAAAACTGCCTGGAGGTAGATTTGGATCACTAAATCATTCCTCCTGGATTTAATTTAACTGCACAAAGGACAACCAAGTGTTTCAGATCTAAGTTGGATTTTGTATGATCTTTGGGGGAATGGTTATATGAAAGTGTTACACACAAGGAAAACATAAACAGTGAAAAGGACAAGTTGTCTTCTTCAGATTTCATGTGGTTTGATAGGGTGTAAATATGGTAAATAGCAAAGAAATATATCAACGAGCTCTGGAGAACTTCAGAGATTTTGCAGAAGCTTATGGCATGCAGTCTTTAAACAGAGAACAAGATACTGCCTGTGGCTTAGGTTTGACTGAATAACACAGTCCAAGGAAACACCCAAAAATAGTCTTGACAAGTTACTTTCTACTTAACTGGCATGCAATCCAGTGTGTTCCATCATGCATATTAATGTTTTTAAAGGATAGTGAGTAGGCTTGTTTCTCAGTTCACATCATTACTATCAGTGCTACCAAGACCTGTTTCAAAAAGATCAGCAGTATGATGCAGATGAAAAAAGGTGCAAACAATTAGGAAACAAGGCCCACTGTTCTTACAGTTGTTCACTGAATGTGCCATTAAGTAGTTACTCTCTACTCCATTACTCTCTCCGCTGTCTTTCCTTGTACAGTCATTTATAAAGTGAGAAGCAGCAATTATATATTTCATATTACAAGTGTCTATGACTGTAATTATTTTCTGCACACTTTCCACAGTAAAAAAATGACTACCTAAGCTACAGCTCTTTATTCTGGAGGTCATTTTGTGTCAATCAAAATATTTTGGAATACTGCAAAAGGAGTTAAATTTTTCTGGAGACAACTTCCTTTTTATCCTTACACGCATTTCTTGCCTGAAAAATTACTATGACTACTATGACCAATGACATACCACATGATCATGATTATAAAGTAAGTGTGAACAACAGTGGTCCTAGTTGGCTCAGAATTGTTCATTATGCATTATTCTGACTAATTATACTAAAAGTAAGGTCAAAAGTAGCCACTATTGTTCATATAAAATGTGTTATAAAATATTGCACATAATTAACTCTTTCCTAAGAGTAATTTCTTGCATGGGAATAAACCATCTTTGTTGACCATAATTAAATGAAATATTAAATATATGATACAACACATTAAGAGTTTATGATCTTGTCAGATAATGTTCAAAGCTGCATCAAGGATGGTTCCAACTGGATGTCAGGAAGTATTTCTTTACTGAGAAGGTAGTCAAACCCTGAAACAGGCTTTCTGGGGAGGTGGTTGATGTCCCAAACCTGACAGTGTGTTAGAAACATTGGGACAATGACCTTAACAATACACTTTATCTTCTGGTCAGCCCTGAAGTGGTCAGGCAGCTGGACCAGATGATCCATGTAGGTCCCCTCCAGCTGAACTATTCTATTCTATTCTATTCTATTCTATTCTATTCTATTCTAAACTTTGTCACCCCTTGAGAGGCTTCGTCTTTGATCATGTTTGTGCCACCTACCATTTTTGGCTTCAGTTTGTAGTGAATGTGCTGTAACATTTGGAGAACAAATCTTTTATTTAGCAATATGACTGGAAATAAGAGACAGCACCTCAAGCCTCAGAACTGTCCCAGGAGACTCAGCTGAGAAACAACTTCTTAAAGGCTAATAAAGAGTAATCAAACAACAGAGAAACAACTTCTTAAAGGCTAATAAAGAGTAATCAAACAACAGATAAGGACTGAAATACCATTGGACTGTAACCAGACAAACACTAAAATCAATTTTTGACAGGCATGTTTATCTTTTGAATACCTGGAAGGAAGTAATAACTAAACATAAAAGAAACTGTCGTATTTCCTGCAGTAAATGCAAGCTTAATTGATTACTTTCAAGTTTATGTAAAAAAACTTTGACCAGCAATCTCTAATACAACAAAAAATTGTATTGAAATGATTCTATATACTAAAGAACAAACATATATTCTCAATAATTAATATTATCATTGACTATACCATGAAAAAATGTATGAAGCAGTGAGAACACTACACAAAGGACTGCAACTGTGAGCTTGTTTTTACATCCATTATCTACTTAGCAACAGAAAGAGAATAAAGCATTTCATCATGTTTTTATTGCCAGTTTAAATTGCCAGCTTACAAGAAAAGCACAGAGAATTTGATGGGCTTCTGTGTCTGTTATATCGAGAAAAAATCCACACTTGTGAACTACATGCACAATCCCAAATATAATAAAAAAGTTACAGTATCATAATTTTTGCATTTGTAGAAACTCTGAATTTTTATTTGTTTTCTGAAGGGATATGATCATTCTGCTATCTATAGTACCCATTCTTTCAAAAATAACTACATACCTTGCTTGTTATTTCTGTGAACTTTAACTTTTAGGGAAGCTGGAATCATACTGACAAGAGAAGCAGCTTTGTGTGTTTTGCTGAGGGCTCTCTGTTTTTTCCTAGCCCTCTCTCCAGAGTTTCTAGCCCTCTGCACATGCAATGTAAAACTTTATTCCTCCTACGACTAAGCAACACTAAGCAATTAGGTGACAGAGCAGCTAATGTACCTCAAGCCTTGCTCTGGCACCTCAGGTGGGCTAGGACAAATCTGGCTGTGGATCTGTGTGCTTTCCTAGTGAAAACTTGGAGATTGAGTTTACCCTGAGGAACAGAGTGGGAGGAGTGTTAGTATACAATCTACTTATCAGTCTTAAATAGCCCAATAAAATGGTGTTAACAACAAAGACCTTTTGTTCGCCTGACTGCATAGAAATATTTCCGGAAGAAATCTTTCCCGTTCATGAAAAAAGTGCATGAAATACTTCTGGAACAAATCATTCTTGCTCACCAATCGAAGCAGATCCTTTTTTTTTTTTTTTCAGGTGGGCATTATTTAACAATGCAGGAAATCTTTTACTTATAATATTTCTGATTTTTATTCACGTGTATTGCCCGTATATCACATGTATGTTGTTATATACAAAATACGTATGTAAAAGACACATTTTCAAACAAATATAAAAATATTTCTAATTTTAACTAACTTGGGTGACCAACATGCTGCATTTACTGTCTGAAGGTGATAACCAGCTAAGGAAATAAAATGTCACAAATATTTCAGTTGGCAAGCTTGAATAGCTTTTACCACCACAGAGGTGAAACGTGAGCCTACTGTGAGTGTTCAGAAGCCTTCATCTGCAGACATCAGCAGAGCTTGACAATCAGCTCTGCCTGCTTCTTTATAGAGCTGATCACAGCATTACACCAAAGGGAATATGTAAAGAAGAGAGCCATGAAGTGTGGCCTAGCTAACCACAGTGAGGGAGGTACAGTCTGCCCTTTTTAAGGCGAATCTTATTTCACACTCTTACAGAAAAACCAGCTGGGACAAAGTAACAGCTTAACTTGTTTAACTAGTTCTGTTTTATTTAGAGTAAAAGGTAAAGTTTACATTGAAGCCTGAAACCTTAATCTCTTTTCCCGTATTTTCTCACTCCTATTGTGGTGTCTATTTTTTGGCCATTTCTATAATTACAAGCACCATCTGCTACAAAAAAAAAAAAAAAAAAAGGTGCTGAGACATCTTAGAAGGATAGCACTAGGGATGCCTGCCCCACCTTTCTGATTGCGTTTGGGTCACAGAAGTGGATGTGAACCAGTTCCTCAGGCATAGCAGTTCACAGCCCAGCGTGGTAATGTCAACCAAAGTGGATGTTGGCTAATGCACCCAACCGTGAATTACAGCAGCCAAATGTGGGCCCAGTCTTGCTGACTCTGTGAGAAATCTGAGGGGAGAAGAAATTCTTACACCTGTTATCTTGTTCTTTATAGATTATGGAGGTTTCTCATCTTTTCCCATTGGGATTTTTTTGCGGATGGACACCATCATTGTCAAACACATAACAAAGCAGGAATTGTGTTTTGTTCAGGATTCTCACTGGAGCATGTGTCATACTAACACAGAATGTTGTAGTCTGGGATTAGGCAGAACAGGGCAAATGAGGGGGAAGGAAAAACAGAAAGAAAAAGTGATTCTTTAAGCATGCAAGTGAAAAGTTCATGCTGGAGTCACAGCTTTTGAAACCGTACTTGAGATATAGGGAAGCACAACACACCCACAGAAGGACAGAGGACTATAAGAAGAGCTGTAAAGTGTGATTGGAAATAAGGCTAATGAGGAGACTGGGTACCACTCTACCGCTGAGCTACATGCTGGAAAAATCACCTGGTCCTCCAGTTCTGTTGCCATCAACGCTGTTAGCAAAATTTTTAGAGTGCTTGTATACGAGTCCTGAACTAAAATGCCAAATTAAGTGAATTTTAGCCCCATAACAGCTTACCAAAACCATCTTGCGTCGGTCTTAAAAAGAAACCACATAGTGAACATTTTGCTTGGTATCTCAGCATGAGACACAGCATGCAGCCAAGCAAAACCACATTCCCCTGCTTTTCAAGGATCTTAAAAATTTTATTGCCCATTAAATATTTGTTTACTCAGCCTGTAGTTGAAACCACAGCACTGTAAACATTGCTAACCAATGCTATTTGAGGTTTTGACTAAAACCTCAATTAGATGTGAGATTTGTTGGACTTTCTCAGAGAATCAGCCACGAGTCTGAGCACAAAAACAAACCTGGGTGATGAGAGAATGTAAATCCAGGGTCCCACCCAGGGTGTCCTCCTGGCTCAACTTTTACTTGACAAGTCCCAAACCTGAGAGTCCATTTGGTGGAGCCATCATTGCTGAGGAGAGGGTGCAAGAAGAAGGATTCACGGCTTTCTTGAAGTCTAAAAATAGGGAAAGTCTTCCATTCAGGGTGTCCCGGCATAAATGGGATCAGAAAATCAGGGGGTTTTGGTCATCAGAGTAGTGCCTTTTGTTTTGGGGTTTGTTTTTTTTTTTTGGAGATAAAAATGGGCAGAACAATTAAATTAATTTAGAAACTATCTATTAAACAAAAGTGAAAGTTAATGTGTTAAAGCAGCATTATTATTCTTTTAATCCCTTTTTAGACATTTAACCTAAGCCTAGTATGGAACTCTCTATAGTTGACATCAGAGAATAAACCATGCTGTGTTTCTGCTAGAGCCACGTAAAAGTTTAGTTGAAGAGAAATACATGCATGTTCATGATTTTTACCTGAAAATAGGAATATATGCCACTCTGTTTTTTCTATAAGGAAAGACATTAGTGTATTTTCATCAGAGGCATTATAATACAGTCATTACAAAATACTCAGACAGCATTGCTAAAAGGCAGTTTCTTCCTGTCTGTAAAGCACTTACTTGATTAAAACTCCTGCAAAATATAGAAGGGAAGGGTTATTTATTATTCTGAATTAATCTAGCTGATAAATATTTTCTTTTAAAATAGATTAATTTCAATAAATTGTCAGAATATGTAACAAACATTACTCTTTTAATGTATCAATATTGAAAACAAGATGAAAATAAAGTGCCCTCATCTTGAATTTCTCTTTGAGTGTTCAAATTAGCCTGACTTCAACACTCCATAACATATGAAAGAACTACAATTCAGAGGTACTTTCCTGATGTTTTGTCCACTAGTCAGATGGTTACTTCTTAGTGGTATCAACCACATCAGTTCAGTAAATATTTATGTGAGGAGTGTGACTAAAACAAGTTCAACAGCCCAGCCATACAGACACATGTTGATTTTATTGAAGGACTACAGATAGCAAAGATTTAACACTCACAACAATGTGTTGAGTCTAGTTTATTAGCTGAATGCACAGTTATTATTTTTTTTAATCAGAAACAATTATAGCTACACAGGGCAGAAGAAGCAAAGTCTTTTATTCTTGACAGTTTTCAAAACACGGGCAGTTCCCATCTGTATTTGCAGAACCTAATGATATAAAAGATGTACAACATTAAGCATGAGGCTACAATCTGTGTTTGAATTTTTCTAAATTACAGTAACAAATTCATTCATTTGGGATATTACATTAGTATAAACAAGAGAAGAATGTAGCTAACAATCCTCAGAATGGCAAACAAATAACCAATTAATTCATTATTATTATAGTCCTTATTGCACGTGTAAGAGAGACAGAGAAGTTCAGGGATTTGCCCAAAGCCACAGGTAGAGCTGGAAGTGCATCAAGGATTAAAATGGAGGACAAACTGGTTATCATTGTGTTCACACTTCTTGTAGACTGTCCAATAAAGACCACATGCAGCTAGATCAGACACATGAGACAATTTGACTCTTTCTGTTATTTAATAAAACTTGTATGAAAAAATGGGTATTATGTGTAAAAAAAACAAACTATGTTGTAAATGATTGATTTATTTTACAGCCTTTGACAACTGTGCCTACTAAATAGGTCAGGTAAAGATTCTGCTCTGTCAGCACACTGATTGTTGTACATATTGTTCTGATGCTATCAAGAGAGAATGTGTCATTGAGTCTCATCTTTTACATGAAAAAGGAAAAAATAACAAATCCTAAAAGTGATTAAGCCATACCAGAATGAACAATGAAAAAACATAATTGAATAGTGATCCTTAATATCCATTTTTACTATATAAATATATATATGATATACATGTATATAGATATACATGTATACATATACACACAAGTATATTTGTTGCAGTATGTATGCAAGAGTAAAGATTTTATCACCTGCAACATCAAGATAATGCATAAACTCTCTGACTTGGTTCTAGCTGTATAAAGACAGATCAAAGATTCAGCCCAGGTGTGGCTCTGGAGTTTCATTGCTCAAGGCTAATTATTCACAAAAAGTCCCCGCCCTAGAGACCTGTCAGGCTGGTTTACCTTTTGGCTGGTAGACATTTTAGAGAAGACACTACCTAAGCTCAGCTATTTTGTATGGCACACTACAGCATCTAAAACAATTTCACAGATTTTATGAGATATTTGACAAACTGCAGATTACACGTGAATGTAATTTTGTTACCTAGAAGCAGAGAGGAGTTTCCAAGACCTTGAGCTCATGCTGAGCTCTAATTAAAACCAATTTCAGTGAATAGGCAAAAGCACAATACTGTAGAGATGGCTCAATGTTTTAACTTCATTATGATGAAACGTACTAAAAATATTTATTTTGATCATGACCAAAATGTGTGAAACATTACACCACATACAATAAAATAACTCATTTAAGAGTGCACCAACTATCATCATTTTTTAAAAATCACTTTCAGAGATCTTTTTTTAAAGATGGCCTCTACCTTTATTTGCTTATGAGTCATTAACTGTGATCAAGGCTGCTCTAGTCTGAAATAAGAAAAGACAAAAGATTTATTGCAATCATCTGTCCTTGTCATAGCTACACAGAGGATTAGCAAAGAAAAACAACAACATTTTTGTAGAGACAATAACTCTGTCCTGGGCACCAAGTTGAAGCTAAACAAGCAGAGACAGTACTGTTTCTTGTTGCAGTGCTCTGTTCAGTCTTTTCTCCTGGATTTCCTTTTAATGATACAGCTGGAACATTGAGGAGACTCACTCAATTATTTGAGCAAGGACTCTGTAGAGAAGATAAAATTTATTTCCCAGTACTAGCAGCCCATTTGTTAAAATGTTTATCAACGTTGTATTTAAACAAATTTTTTCCTTTTAGGAGTTGAGATTGTGGGGACACTGGTCCTGCCTATGTTTGCTCTCATTTGAAATAAGATTTTTTTCTCTTCTCTGCTATATCTAGTATTTCTATATCTACCTGTTAGAAATGTCTTGACAGTACTGAAAAGTACCAGCATGTACCACATCTAGAGTTTTCAAGAGGTAGGTAAGCTAAGCAGTCAATTTGCATAAATATTTGAATTTGGCTATAAAAGCTGAGATTAAAATTCAGTAAAAATTCTCCTGGAGGACAATACAATTTCCAGGAACTGACTCAGGAATGACTAACAATTTCACTCAAGAGGACATCTGAAGAACATTTCATCTTCTATTAATATTGTAAACATCAACTAATCAATTAAATGCATTTGTAAGGAAGGCGTCATTATGCATGAGTTGGGACGCAGATACTTTAGTAGAGGAAAGATAAATATGTATGAGTGATTATGTGAGCTCTTACTAGGATCAGAAAGGTTGTGCTATTAATGTTGTGTCTTGTCCAATGTATTAAACCTGTCATGAAATATCGCATCCACTTATTAAGGGCTATCACTGCATGGAGAGAGGCTGACTGGGTCACTGGACAGGATGCTCTGGCATAACCACAGGCCACCAAAGACTGGCTTTCTCTTTAAGGTCATTAGCCAAGTATCCTCTTTCCCTCCATAAAAACAACATTTTAGTCAATTAACTTTATTGTGTGGTTATAACTCCCATGAATAGGTAAACAGAAACTGTTTCTGTGTTTTGTGGCTTTGCAGGATTCAGCCTTTCAGGAAGATGGAATATGTGTGGAAATGTAAATGCACTGAATACTTTTGATACCAATGAAAGATTTGTATGAATTTTTAGCAGAGTAAAAGTAAAGCTGTAGTAAATCAAATAAGATATTTTCAGATAATTCTGATTCCAGGTGTGATTCTCCCCTTTTTTCAGTTTGCACATGATCTTGGCTATTTGTATCAGATTAGAAGACCACAAAGTTACCTCTTTTTATATGAATCAATGAATTAATTACTTCCTCAGTTCCAATGTATGAGCTACATAATTGGAAAAATATTTTATTACTGTATTACTATATTTTGGATGGCACTTTCTGTCACTTTCTGAGCAGAATATGTCTTTTTTTTTTTTCAGTTCAACAATATGATGTAGAAGAATTCAAATGATAATAGTTTACTCTTCCTGCCATTTTGCATTTGTGTTTATGTGCGTGTTCTCCTCATGGTGTTACATCTGGGCTTTTGGCAAGAGTACAGTTTTCTTGAAGTGCTACAGAAAACAGCACGTTCAAAACAATTCTTCATGATGTCATCAGAACAACTTCTGTAAGTGAGATCAGCTTGGAAGAGGAAGTAGAAGTTACCTGGGATCTCAGGAAGGGGTCCATGAGACTGTCTTGATCCATTAGACCAGGGGTTCATCCTAAGAAATACAGCCTTGGCATGGATGGAGAAATAATGTTATTTGAAATAAATAAAAGCTTTAAATACTTTAAACTCTCAGTTGTGAGATCATTTCTATTTTGGGTCTTGTGTGTTATATGAGACTTGCAAATGCTTAAGACAGTTTTAATCAGAGCAATCATGAGACCTCCTAGCTTTCATGGAGGGTGTTAATATGGATTAATCCCCAATGGTTAAATGCAGTATCTTGTGAAGAAAGCATATGAATGATGGTCTGAAATTTGATCTATTAGCTATTCTATGTCAATTATTAGTACATTTTTGTTCAGTAAAATGATGACATGGAAAAAAAGTGTATGAGTAGTCTCTATCATTTGGTGTCATACCACTAGTGAAGCCTTTTTTGCTATTATCTAATAGCAAAATGCTGTTGTAATTTGTAGCAAATACTGTGTAAGGAAATTAAGAATAAGTTACCTGACCTTGAACTCAAATGCATGTGGACTATCATAGCCTGCATGCCCAGTAACTCCACTCATATGGGTGGGGATTAAGTAAGCACTAAATAAGTAGTGTTTGTAATAGCTTATACTTTATTTAGTGTAAATAGCTCTAAATAAGCAGCATATAAAGCAGTGTAACAAGATGGCACAATTTGCAAATAATGTTGTCCATAGCACATGTATCAGTTCTTCCTGTGGAAAAAAGGGAAAGGAGGGAGAGGAAGAGGGAACAGAGAGCTCCCTCAGGGCCATGGTGCCTCCTGAGGGTATCCAAAGGTGAGCTAGAGCTCACTGGACATGTCTGGCTCACAGATCTGACCTGTTTGTCATGCTAGAGTGGAAATAGGACCAAGGAGTTAATGTTGTGCATAAACCTGTGAACAAGTTCATATGTGCATACATGGAATTAGAAAAAAAAATTGGAATGTGAGGAATTTTGTAAACTAAGTGTGACTGGAGGTTTCCAGTTTTCTTTAGAAGCTGCGTATTTTGTAGGAGAGAGAAGGGAGCAGAACCACTGCAGAAAGAGAAACTGTTATATGAATAGGCTGTCAGTGTTTTCAGGAATTTGCAAGTATTTAAGCAGTTAAAGGTGCTAAATAAGAACCAGAACTTTAATTTTTCCTGAGCTTTTGCCCATGACACACCTTATTTTAACTGATTATTATACAAATCATGAACTATGAAGATCATTGCTTCCCTGGCCAAATGACAAAGGAATTCTTATTTCCAGTATATGCCCTGTTGAATGCCGAAGGCATTGTGCATGCTAAGGCTAATGCTTTGCTGTATAATAGACACCTACTGATTAGTAGTTCTCAAGCTTAATTTGGTTATGGTATGATAAATTAGGGAGTGTCTTTCTAAGTAAAACTGACATAATGCTTTTTTTCCACTGGAACTAAAATAAATCTGTGCTTCCAATACACCACCCCCAGAAAAGTTAATTAGATTAAATTTAAAGCATCTTTTACATTTTTTGTATTTGACAATTAAAAAAAAATATGCCATTCTTCTCACATTTGAGTGTTGTGCCTGTCTAATCATTTTCCAAAGTTGCATTAGGCAACATGAGTACTGGGCTCACGTGTGGCTCCTCTGTCTTTATTTCTCCCCAGGGGAAATGCCTGTGTTTTTTCTTTACATTCTACTAATGTTGTGATTCTTAAGAAGCCAAAGAAGACTTCTTGTACTGATTTGGCTTTTGCATTGGATACACACATTTCTCTATTTTGAAGCATACCAGAGGGAGCAAACTAAATGCATTTACGTGGAGGAGGTTTCTGAGAAGACTGATGCTGGGGTATCACTGTAAAGGTAAAAAAAGGTAATCATGTTGATGGTGTCTCATTGGTAACTGAGAATGAGAGAGATCCTAGTGTCTGCTACTGGAGTGAGAGTGTGCTCTGTGTTTTGGGAAAAGTTTTTAGCTGAGAGAGAGGGAAGTGCTTTTGTATCCCTTGGACCTAAGTGACTGCGCAAAGTGACCGCCCAAAGTGACCGCCCAGCAATCAGCTAAGGCAGCAAAGCACATATAGGTGGCTGTCATTTTGTCTGGATAAGTGGCTCTTTCTCATGCTTGATAAAGATTGATGAGGTTCTGAACCCTTGCCAAAAATATGCCAGTGTGATTCAAATCAAATTTGTCTTTGGAAAGATGATCTATACAGCTTGAAAACCATTGAGATTGAGGCTGTGAGAAGGAGCAAGAATTTGGGAACTGGATCAAGCTTAATCTGGTGGGCTTGGGCAGTCCCACACCTGTACATCTGCAGCAGGCAGACGTATCTGCGCCAAGCAGGCTATCACAATAAAGCCCTGAGGTCTGCTCAGATGTGCTGATGCTGAGGAGCTAGGACCACGCACAGCAATTTGGTATAAAGTGGTTTAAGGTTAGTGGTTTTCCACCTGTTTACCTGCTCTAAACAAGCTCTGAATATGTTTGCTAAAGCATACACATAAGGAGTCAAATTGCTAGCAAAAATATGCAAAATGCATGCCAGAGCAAATATATGAAACATTCAAAAAATATTTGTGCAGGCAAATAAGGGGCTTTGCAGAGCAGTAGGAGGGAGAAACTTTACACCATCCTCTGATGTTTGCGCTGCGCTGTTCACGTGGGAGTAGTTACCAAAGATCAAAGGTCACATTTCAACAGAGGAAAAGAATAATGTATTCATACTAATTCACATAATTATTTCCAATTAGCTAGAAGATAAACATAACTGTCATTTATACATTTT
Organism: Corvus hawaiiensis; assembly: GCF_020740725.1. Classification (NCBI taxonomy): domain Eukaryota; kingdom Metazoa; phylum Chordata; class Aves; order Passeriformes; family Corvidae; genus Corvus; species Corvus hawaiiensis. The sequence continues at coordinate 215,342 of NC_063238.1, read as the reverse complement.
ATAGATTCTGTTTTTGTATTTGTAGGTCATACGATGAAACCCCACAGACATTACAGACTCCACCTTAAATTTAATATCCCATGAGGACAATAAGACCGATATGATGAGAAGAAGGTGACTCCTTGGTGTTCGTACCATTAACTGACCTAATAATATAAGGATATCAAAATAAAATTGAGTCAGTACTTTAATCAGTGATGTTCCTGTAATGGAATACCCATGGAATGACCATATAATCATACCATATAACCAGCATGTATGTCTATCCATATTTCAGCTTGGCTTTTCTAGAAGACAGATATTTTATCAGGGAAGATATGAAACGATTATTTGAATTTTATTAATAACTATTTTCAGGTTACCTAGTCAAACAACACTCAGAGTCACCTACAATACATTGCCCACAAACTAATTTTATGCAAATTACTTTAATTTATTAAAAAAGCATCCCTTACTATTGCATCTATAATTCTATCTAGCTTCCTATAAGATTGGACATAATAGGTGGATGTCATGAAGGAAGAATCATCCATCCTCTCCAAGTTCACAGCAAATACCAACTGTCATTCTTTCTAGATAAAAGTTTTAATGTGAAAGTACTGTTACAAATGCAATCCAGATTTACCCATTAGGCAGTAACCACAAATTCTGCTGCTGACTTTTGAAAATTGTCCCAGGGCTGAAGAACACAGGACGTGCATAATAGCATAAAGTCTAAGTAGCTGACAGGCAGAAGCACAGATGTGATAGTACCTCCCAGATGCTCACAGTCCCATTTGAGGTACAGCTGGTACTGGTGTGCTTCTGACCTGAAAGGTAGCCCAGAAGTCCCTGCTTACTTGCTTCCACCCAAATCGTTGAGATGATGTAAGTCCATCCCTTTGTCCTTCACCTTGGGGCCAAAAGTCTATGGAAGCCATTAAAGAATTGCAGTGATTCAAATATTTATTTGGGGTTGAAGAAGAATTCAGGAAAGGCTGCAATGAACAGGAAGGGCAGGGAAAATTTATTGTTTAAAAAACCCAGAAATTTTGTGTAAAAACAAACAAGATTTTCAGCTCTATAGCACCTTGAAACAAAAGCTCTCCTAGCTGGATAATCTGAGTTGAATGTGCAAAGACTGTAGTCCCTCAGGGGGCAGCTGCACCATGTGGAGCCTTGTCTGTGAGACACAGTCTCTTCAGGGGTGTACCTGCTCTGGCATAGACTTATCCACAGCCACCATCCCTTTGAGGTGCACCTGTTCCAGCAGGGCCTTCTCCAGGGGCCAATGCCTTCAGAAATAGACCTGCTCCAGCATGGCCTTACCCACAGCCACAATCCTTTCAGAAGTAAACCTGCTCCAACCTGGCCTCACCCTTGGATGCAGTCCCTCCAGGGGTGTTCCTGCTCTGTCGTGGTCTTACCCATGGCCACACGCTTTGAGGTGCTCCAGCACGACCTCATGCACAGCCACTTGTGCTACAAGCTGCACCTGCTTCAGCATGGATCATCCACAACCACAGATGCTTCCAAGAGTACCTTCTCCCGCGTGGACTTCTGCTTGGGCCACAGCCCCTTCAGAGGTACCCCTGCTGCAACACAGACGCAACCGCAGATGCAGAGTGTCTCATCCACAGGGGATGGTCTCTTCGACTCAAGTTCACACTGGAGTTCCAGCCTGTCCAGGACAGCAGCACAGAACCAGCAGCAATGCCCTGGCAACCTGCCAGCCCAGGCCCATCACCACTGCTGTTATCAAAATATTCCCAGGAACAACACTACAGCAAGGAGCGAAAGCAAGAACTGCCCGCTGATGAACATTGAGATCTAATACACATCTGGGCAAGCAAGGCCCATGGCAAGCACAGGAGCCTGCCAATTGATAGCTAAACAGCAATAAACTAAGATATAAAACCAATGTAGCATATTTCAATGTCTGAATGTCCCCTCCTTCCTTCTTGCCCCAGCTTTCTAACAAAAAAACTGCACATTTTTTTCCAAAAAACTAAAATCTTACTTCTTAGCATTCTCATTATTACACAGTGATAAACCTCTGAATGTCCCCTCCTTCCTTCTTGCCCCAGCTTTCTAACAAAAAACTGCACATTTTTTTCCAAAAAAATAAAGCTTGCTTCTTAGCATTCTCATTATCCCACAGTGATAAACCCCTAATCTTTCACCAGAAATAATTACTGATACTATTTGTTCAAAGTATTCCGTACCTATATTATGAGATAATGAATCATTCCTGATAGAATTCAATGCAGCTTCGTATTTGAATGTTCCATGAAGTGTTCAGCACAAGGACACTGTATTTTAAAAAAATTATAAAACCCAACATATTTAGGAGCAAATCTAGCTGATGCTATGCAGTGGTTGATATTTGAGCCAACATGTTCACAGGCACATAATAGCACCATGAAGAAACACTAGGTAAGGTTTTGAAACAGCATAACTGCTTTCCAGCTAATTAGTCTGAACGCAACATGCCACCAACTGCAGTTAACAGTACTAGCTCAGTAATACACCAGGGATTTCTGCTCCGTTACACAGTACAGACTCCCCTGCAATATTGTGCATCTTACATTTTTCAGGTGCTTTTCCATGTCTCCTGGTTGTACATCAATTTTCATGTATCTGCAGATTTACACTGAATAATTGTAAAAAACAAATGCTGTATAAAGCATCTGGAATATGTGCAAAAAAAATTGGTTAATTCTAGGTGTTTCTTAATCTATGGGACATTCCTTGCAGACATTATGCTCTGGGGCTGGGATCATAGACCCAGAGAATTAAGATTTTGTACCACTTCCGTCCTCCTTTGAAAGATGGGCTTGTAGGTGGAATAAATAAAAGAAAACAAATTCCCTGTTATCATTCATGGCTCAAGTGTGGGTAGGCTCCGCCTGCTTTCTCATGACTTGAGGTGGGACCCTGAATGTCAAACTTTTCTTTCCTATTTGGCTCCCTGACCAGAGGTGGCTTCAAGGCTCAGCAAGGACTCAAGCTCTGGTTGACAGTTTTCCTGTCCTTGCAAACTGTGGCAAACACACACTTTTTGACCATACATAAGAGCAGTGAAGCATCGAGGTGCTCTGGCTCGCTGCTGAAGGACTCTGGTGGCTTCCTATGAACTGTTTTACCCCACTGTCAGACAAATCAAGACCCGGTGTGCAACTGGGCCCAAGGGGGAAGCTGGCCCAGCAATAATAAAATTATTTTGTTACTTTTTCTTTAAGCAGGGCTTTTGGGCACAGAGCAGCTGCTCAGCAACACCACTTTGCTGTAAGGCTTTTGGTGGAGCAAACTTGGCAATGGAACTACAATAAAACCAGAGAAGGGACATCCCTGAGACAGCAAACCCAAGAAGAGGAATAGTGTTTCCTGAATTGGCATCACTGCACATAAGGGATGGAGAAGTAAGCTACAAAAGAGATGCTGACTATAAAACCACACCACTATATCCTTGGTGCTGTTTTTTAAAAGGCTTTTCTCAGTAACCCAGCTCATGTGCCAGCTCTCTGACAAACTGTACAGTGGGCTTGTCCATGTGGAAGTCTCCAAGAAATAAGATATAACGATTACTTGCAATATAAAGCACTGGTAAATAATTTGGCTTGATTTAATCTTGATACAATATTTTTAAAAAGAAAAATCATCTGAGGGTCAAAGGCTGAATCAGGACCCAGCTGATCTGCATCTTTTCCTGGGCCTTTTCAGCACAGTCCACAGCCTTGGACTAGTCACTTCATGGCTCCATACCTTCATTTTCCTCTCTACAGAATGGACTATAGACATTCCTGCCCTGTGAGGTGTTTCAAGGAAGTTTCAGAAGAAGGATGCTATTTATGAGCAAACAGCCACCAACCAGTAAATAACCTCATATTGAGTTTGATGGCTGCCCACCAATCAGTATCACAATTACCAGTGTGACTGTGTGCAGAACATCCAGTAATATCTGTCTTTAGGACTGCTTTCACTCCCCTTTCACGAACAATGCATTAGCCTGGCATTTTCAACCATTCTTTCTTTGTTCTAAACAACTGCCCTCTCTATTTTGTCTGCTTGGGCATAAAAATTAAATAAACAAACCAACCTGATCTAGTGATGATTCATTTGGGGTCCAGGACCATACAAGTGAGAAAACATGCAGTATTTCTTCATGTTTATCACCACTGGGGACTCTACCTCTTTTCCAGTGAAACCTGCTGTGTTATGCATGCACCTCACCTTGCCTGCACATGGCTTTGTTTGCTTATACTGTTCTATGCCTATCTGCCCCTCCTGTGTACACATTTATTATATAAATAACTCTGACTTAGTGACTTTTCTGTGATCTACCCATGACACTTAACAGTAAGCTGCTCAAGTTCAAAAGTAATGCACTGATATTAGACACAACGATAAAACTCTCCCAAAACAAGAAAACAAAAACATATAGTGAATGCTTGACCTTGGTGTGGTGGAAAATCATGTGTGTTCCCATGGTTGTGCAGATGCTCCAATGGCAGTGGTGGTGCAAGCATGACCCTGTGATCGCCCAAGTTGAACAGATAGGCTTCAGAGCAAGGGATGTGGCACTGGTCTTCCAGTGTCCCTATGAAAACATGAGGAAACTCAAATAAGCCATGGAAAGAACAGAAATAACCAGGTCACCACATAAGGATTTATGACATTGACCATGAAAATGCATTGACTCTTTGGAGTGTTTATGTGCACTCTTAACAGGAGCTAGAACATGCTTCAAAGACTTGTACAACTCATGGCGAAGGAATGACATTAATTTGTATTGATCCATTTTAAGATAATATTAGGAGGAATATTGTTATCCCATAAATACATTCATAGGTGTATGCGGTTTTGACTATCAAGCAGATTGGCCCAAGGGGAACTAATTGCAAATTGGACTATTATCTGCGAGTCAGTGATATAATGTCTTTAACATATTCACCTCAACTATTCATTTTAATTTAATGTATTGTAATATTTTATTTTATGTTAATAAATTGAGTTCTCTCTTCAGATTTTTTAAAGACTATTGTTTTATTCTATCATACTGTAAAAGAAATTATCATCTATGTAAGAAACAAACTCATTTTCTATTAAAATAATTTTTATTATGCTTATGCCTTGATATTATTATCAAGATCCTGTTTGTCCTTTCCACTTTTTTTTTATTGCAGTATGAGCTTTTTCAAGGGCATCATCCTGTGTTTTCAATTTTAAAAAAATCAATAGTATTCTGGAAACCAGAACATGTTGTATCTTAAGAGTTATATTTACTTAAGGCACAAAAAAGAGGCGGTTATGTAGGACATATATTTTAACATCAGATTTTTAAAACATATAAAAGCTCACTTTCCTTGCATTATATGCAGAATATTCTAAGTAAAAAATATACAATATATTCTATATGATAAAATGTAAACCATTTGGCAGTATGCACAGTGTCTCAATTTTGTACTCTTGAGTTATGTGAGAAATTAAAAACAAAGATTATTTCTGGCAGTGTGCTCCTTGCTTTACAAACTCGAGACTTTGGTTACTTTCCAACTTACCTCCCTCTAGACCTCTTTCTGTTAAGGACAATTTTATTCAATGCTGGACTGGTAATATTCAAAAGCCCTTTGATCTCAGTATTATTCTCTCCATCTGGCAATGAGCTTGAAAAACACCAAAATCATTTAACTGCTCTGTCTTTTGTCATCTCAGTGGCATGCTTGAGGCAGCGTTTCTTGTCTCATATATCAATGAACATTTCTATCTGCTCCATCTTCTCTACCAAGTCATGGTGAACATTATCAGAATCTTGGCCTCCTGTCTAACACTGCTAAAGGAACTCTCAAGGAAAAACATCCTACCACACAGTGAAAGCACTTTCCTGTAATAATGAGTTAGAGTTTCTTCTGCAGTTGTTCTTGATGCCTTGAGAGGCCACCTAAGACAGAGACTAGACAAGAATAAGGAAATAAAGGTAGGTATTTATTTGAAGGGCTTTCAAAGGTACCCCCTGGGGAGCCAGAGGCTTTTGCCAAGATGGACCCAAAGATGGACGAGAGGTCACAAGTTCTTCACACTTTTAAAAGTTTTGTTCATTTGCATATCAGGGTTAATTCTGCAATTAAAGCTTCAGTTAATGATGTAATTTCCCCAAGCTTGCCCCCCTTTCAGAAGCTTTTGGTTTATACTTTTTGGGCCTAGGAAGGTCTGAGTGTCCTTGGAGAGCAGGCCTGGAGAGAATTTGTAATGTCTAACCAGCAGGAGAGAGCAGCAGTTAACAGGCTACTAAAAAACTTCAGAGTTACACACTAGGCAGTACAGGATTTGAAAAATATGAAAGTTAAAACCTAAGGCATCATTCTAACTATTCCTTTACAAGCCTTTTGCTCATTGCTGATACCTGCCATAAATGTCACATGACCTTCTAACTGGTTCTTAATTGCTATCTAGTATTTCCCTATAGAGACTGAATTTTTTAATGTTTCTTATATACCTGTGACAAATACATTTTGGTGGAGTCTTTATGTCTCTCTCTTACCCACAGGAAAGCTACAAAAGGATCCCGGAGTTCAGGAGTTAAAGCTTAATGGCTCCTGGGAAAAAGTGAATAGGAAAAAGAGACAGGCAATTGCTCTCCTTTTGAGCTACCATCAGGTCAGCTGAAACAAGAATGTGAAATGTTCCAAACAAAAGCAGGGATCGGTCACTTGAGCCATACCAACTGCTGGAAAATCTGATGCCCTTTCCCTGGCACCCACACAGCATGGTGATGAATTGGCAGCCTACTGACCTAGACAGTTTCCTGTTTTGCCTAAGCCTACAGCCATCCCCGGATCCACATTCCCATTTTGGCAAACTAACATGGGAGGCACAGGTATGACAAAAGCCCGGTGGCATTACAGGTAGTCCTCACATCAGACTTGTAGGTGCCAATGGGTCTTTACTGGTGGTAATGTAATGATGCAGGAATGCTGCTACTGCCAGTGATGACAGCAAGTGACAGGCTTTGGAGATGTTGCTTATATGCCTACAGTATCAATTATTTCCTACACCCTTTTCTCTAGCTGTAAGTAACTTGTCAGTGTACTAAGGATGCAACTTTTTTTATCTCAAAGTATTAATGCTGAGCATACTGATTTCAGATTCCCCTGAATGAAAATTGACCTTAAAAATATATTAAATAGTACTAAATATGTGTAGGTGCCTGAAATTTATTAATAAATAGTTGATCATGAAACAGAGAAGACAGAAAATAAATTCTTGTTAAGGAATCATGTATGTCATATGATCAGAAAAAAAGTTTTATTGATACCTCTGATCAATTCTGAAACACAGACTTGCTCTATGTATCTATCTATTAATAAAAACCATTAGCTCCTCCCTCTCATTCTAGTAACCACCCAATGTGAGCTTAGAAGCACCAATGAATTTCAGTACTCTGTTGTATCCTGGAGGGTCAAAGCAATTATTGTGAGAACACACCTAAAAGGAAATTTACCCTTAGCAATCCATTGTTTTCTTTCCCAGACATCTTCACTACCTTCCCTTCTACACCCACTTCTGTTTTCTGTGAGGAACAAAGCTGAGGAGAGGAGATGAGACTGCTTTCTACATAAGATAGAGACAGAGAAAGGCAGCTCATGTCTCTTGGCCCAAGTGAAACCTGCCCTTCAGGACCAATTCCAAGTTTCAAAGTAGACAAATCCACCTTTCTCACGGCATTCATTATGCTGTGCACTGGAGGACAAAAGGTTAAAAAGGCATGTATTTCCATACATCCTGTTTATGTGAATTGCTAAGGTCAGGCCTGAATTCTGAAGATATGAGGAGAGACACTGGAAGAATCTTCTCTCCAAGGGAAGATCCCTAGGGTTTAGAAAATAATTTCAGAAGTCCTGTACAGTGTCTCACTTGACACATGGGCTGTAATTAGAGCGGACTTTTCCTCTAGGGACAGGTCTACATGCCCATAAAGACATGATGGAACAGAGAACAGAGGAAGGTTCAGAGATTTCAAATCTCTTAGAGGGACTGGGTCATGCTGAGCTGTGCAATACCTAGCAAAATGACAATAGGAGAACATTTTCATTGTTGTCATTGTCCTTCCCTTTCTCTACTTCTGTTCACCATCTTCCATGAGGCCCAATACACTAATTGAACAGCAGAAGGATCGTAGCTGTGCTATTGTTTTCTTTTCCTCAAATTATTTAGCTGCATCAAGGTTTAGATTACACTGTAAGTATTCCTGCTGAGGTCTGTGTTTAGCCAGCAGTTTGTAAAGCAGCAGCAGCAGCACAAGAGCCTTGATAGCCACAGGGTGCTGGAAATCTCTTTGTAAAAATAAATGATCATGTATAGGTCAATATTTTTAAAGCATTCAGTCTACAGTATTTAAAATCTTAACCACACCCACCATTGTCACTGGGGTTTGAGGAAAGTTAGGCTGGATATGAGAAGGCAACTAAGTGGCACAAGGTCTCTGAGAAACCCTGAGTCAGCTCTGTGCATTCCTACTTGAGGTCTCTTATAAGACATTTCTTGGTACACAAAACACAGATTTGGAGGATGAGTGGGTAGTCTCCATTTACAAGCAAACATTAAATATGCTACATTGTGTTCTTTGGAATGGGATTCAAGGCTGAACCTCCCAATTTCCATCCTAGTGGAAAAACCATCAGGCACCTGAAACATTCTCACTACAGACAGTTAATACCTAATTACCTTGGGCACTCCCACGAGTAGCGCAGAAAAGAGGCAGAAAATGAATTTAAATACTAGAGTAATACCTCATAGAGTAAGTACTATAGCCTGAGTAGTACAGACTGCTGATTATACCCTGCCTTCCTACATTTAATGAGAAAGAATTGATTGAAGCACCTAACCTGAGCAAATAGATGGCTTCTTAATCCTCTTTACAGCTATGGATTAACTGCTAAGTTTTCTTCCTGAATACTTCTGAGTTGTCAGTTTAGGCTGCTCCCTGTCCCTTTAGGATCCTCACACAAGATCTTAAGCTTTGCCTCTACATGCTGCAGGAAGATTCAGCATTGAATTTAAGGACTGTGTGTACTGTTGCTGGGGAAATGGCATGAAATGTATATTAAAAACTTTTGCACAACTTGTGTTACGTGAATATACTTCTGGTGGTTAGGAACTGTCCCTAACTCTGATGAAGTCAGCAGTTGAACCCGCACTGAAGGCAGAGCTGCAGAGTCAATCTCAGCATCGTGCTGGCCAGAGATCTCCACTGATGGAGCATGTCCTGAGATGTGATGTATTTTCATGGAGATTATGAACAGAAGAGTGAAACGAAAGGCTCAGGGATCATGGAGTCTTGAGGATTTAGCCAACACAGATCACAAAGTAAGGAAAGAGAAAATGAACTTCACTCATCAAGTGCTCCTCTCTAATGAGAGGGCTAGTTGAGCCTCATTTGACTAAAAGCTTTATTACAGATTGTGCACATATCAGCCACAAGTCAGTCATATAAATTGCTGTGACTGCTGACTACAGAAATCTTTCCTGTTACCTAAAACGATCCTTTCTTGAGGAAGTACTAGAGTGAGACAGGTGCTCATCCATCACTATAGTGTAATAATAAGAGGAAAACAATAAAGGTAAATATTTAATGGAGTAACATTTTAATGTATAATATAATACAATATGATTTAGAATTATATACAATATAATTAAAAAGCATCATTAACTCTTGATAAAATGAATCAGTTTCTCACACATCAGCTTCATGGAGTAGAACAGTTCAAAGGTCTGATCAGCTCTGGTTTACTTTCAGGAGGCATCAGGGTGTATTCACCTCAGGTGTGATGCAAAACAGGGATCTGTAATTGTGGGGGCTACACTGTAGGCTACAGACCTTCAAAGCTTTTTTATCACCTCACCTCAGCTCATCTTGAATATTTTTCTCTCAGGGTGCTGACATCACTTATATTCATGCTCTTGGATGATCATAGCTGGACTGCATGAAACATAACTCCGGCATTGGGTCCTGTGTGAAACATAATGTTATTGTTGCTGTGCTACTGTGCTACAGATTTAATTGTAAATATCCACATGGCCCTCATCCTGTACACAGATGGCTGACTTCAAGGGGTGCTATCTAGTCATTCACTAGATAAAACTGGACTGTGGTTAGCCCTTTCCCGGGGCAAATTGCAGCTAATTGATTGCAAAGAAAAGATGAACAATTCCGACGCAGTACCCTCCCATACATTCATTGTCACTTGTTCATTCCTCGACAAGGAAGTTACAGTTTTGAAGGATTAATCTACAGCCTGTCCAGACCTGTCAAATCATGTGCGCTGAGTAAAGGCTTGCTCACCCTTCTGGCCCCCTCTGCCAGTCCCCTCCTGGTGACATCTCAGGTTTTGTAGCACGTAGAGGCGGCTTCTCCCTTTGTTGACCCCCTGTGTCATATGCAGCTGGCCACTGTTACCAGCTCTTTCCTGGGAACAATGCTCTGCGTAGGTCCTGTCTTATCACAGGCTTTTCCAGCATGATTCTCATGTCTTGCAAAATCTGATTGCAACACATTCAACAGCTCCTCTTACTGCAGTGTTATTGATGTTCCTCTAAACAGATGCAACTTGTATGTGAGTTGGGAAGTAAACATAATCCTGGCTCCATTTTCTCAAACTTCTGTCCATCTTTGAATGGAAAAGACAGACAAGCCTGAGAGGAGTGTAATGTTAGTCAGTGTGTGCACTGCAGCAGCAGTCCAATGCTATCCCCATTCTCAAAGATCATGGGAAAAGTTTGGTACTTTTTGTGCTGATTCAGTGCAGAGCATTTTCGATTGTTTCCTCTCAAAGTAATGCCGTACTCAGTGCATGTCATTCATTTACTAATTCAGTCCTAGCTTATATTTTTCAGCAATTCTTTTCCTTGCTAATCTTTCACATATGCATGGGTGGAGTACTCATGGTAACTCAAACCTGTCCAGCAAGAAAGAAGTCACTGCATAAAAGACATATAAATCTCCATTACACATTTAAAACTGTAAGTGATGATGTATTCTGGAGTTTCAGAGTGATTTCAAGAGTTTTTCAATACCGTATTATTAAACTTTTATTTAGAGAAAACTTGTTAGATTATGTTGGATTTTTTTAAAGAAATGTGTTAATTTGGTAACATTTTATTAGGCACAGGATATGGTCTTTTATACTAAGATTATTGTGTCTGGTTAATTCACAGTTCCAAACAAAAAGAATTCAAGTTCTTGTTCTATTGTTTAATTAATTTATTTCTTGTTGAATTCAAAGATTAGGAGAAACATTTTTGCTGTTACAGCAATGTAATAAGCACCAAATTCTCCAAATTATTCACAGGCTGGGAAATTTCAACCTCAAGCATCTTTACATTTTGTTACTCAAATTTTCAGTCATAATGTTGAACTGACAACATTTTTTCTCATTGCTTTCATTTTTCAAGTTATGCATAGAAATAAATGAATGTTCATTAAAATACATATCCACTTTGGACTCCTTGCATGATTTTTTAAGCTTGTTACGGAAATAAAAGTAATGCATAATTAAGAGCAGATAGTAAAAAAAATGAAACCTTGCCAGAGCTTTACATTTGCAAAATGATCCAGTAAGAAAGCCAACAAACACAAGAATGCCTAAAGTAAAGAACACCCTTGTAAAATAGAAGTAGCAATTGATTTTAGTCAAGAGAAACATGCCTATTTTTTGAAACTTCTCTATGCTGACAAGTCATGAAATATTTTGATCAGAAATGAATTGAGTAAATTGATATATGTACCATGCTGAGTATAATCTGATTAAATATTTAATTTAAAAAGAATATTGTAACATATAGGATAAACCTCTGTTTCTTAGATATATTTTAAAAACCTGTGAAAGTTAATTATACTTCTAGCACAAAAAAAGGTAAAATATGCCACTAAGTTATAATTCTAATAGAACTATAACAGTTCAATAAAAAATGGAGTCAAATTCTTCCATTGCTTACAGAAAGAGCTGATTCTGTCAACATTCATGAATGGCCTTTCAGATGTCTGGGAGGAAATTCCACTAAATACTTTTTTGAGTAATTGTACCAGAATATGGGAAAGGGACAAGTCTGGTGCTCTTTTTCAGGGTGTGCTGTTTTGCTTTGCTCTTTTATACCACAGGAAAAGTGGTTCCAGCTAGGCTATCAACAGAGCTTGGACACCTTTAGGAGGACATCTCACTCACATTGCTCCTTAGTACATTGGACTGCCCTAGTCTGTTAACATCTATGACTCACTTGTGTCTATGACCCTGTTTAACATATTTTATAATAAATTCTTTAGTGAGCTGGAGTTTAACTGCTTTAGACAACCTCTATTAGCATGAATCATTATTATCTAAACATTCAAAGGTAGAACTGGATCTACATTGTCTGGTTTCAGCACAGCCAAACCTAGCTTGCAAACACATTCTAGCCTGGAGCTCTATCACTTAAAAACAAACTTGAATTTGCTATGCCAAAAGCAGAACTCATTAGTCAATCTTGAATTTCAAATCCTGGCTTGTAATAGGGAATCGAGAGAAATAAAAGTTTTAATAAATGTGAACACTAAAATTGTTTGAGAAATAATGCTTGTGGTTATCAAGGTGTTGCTTTGTCCTTGCATAATGAATGTTCCAGGCAGCCCTGATTCTCCCACCTCAAAAAAGGATATGGAAGAGCTGTAGTAGATAGAGAGAAGGCCAATAAAGATGATCAAAGGTATGAATGACTTCCAGGGGAGGAAAAATTACACAGGCTAGGAGACTTCAGCCTGGAAAACAGACAGTTGAGGGGATATATGATAAATTCATAAAAAATTGGGAGTGGCATGGGAAGGGTGAATAGGCATCACTTGGTCATTGTGTCTCTCAATGGCAGAAGTAGCAACATCAAATTAATCCATAGGTGGTTGATTCAAAAGGAACAAAATGAGGTGGTTTTTTCATGCAGAGTGTGTTAATGTTAAGCACTACTTGTGAAAGGGTTTCTTGAAAGTTAAAGCTTGCACAGGTGGAAGGCCAAAATGGAAAAGTTCATGGAACAGATATATCTATAAGGTCACAGAGTACACGGTGCTCATGAACCGCCCATATCTCAAGTAACCAGTCTGCTGCAATGCTTGGGAGAAGCAGGACTACTCACTTGCCCTGTTTTCATAATTTTTCACCTGGTATCGTGTTCTATCCATCATCTTGGTCTGGCCCAACACAGTTATTCTTATGTTCTTTGTTTATTAGTTGATCATCTTGAATATTTATACAGCGCGTATGCACTTTTTTGGGTACCTAGCCAATAATTACGAGTTTGTCCCTCAAGATTACTTCCTGAAGAACATTGCAGAAAATCTGTCAGAATAGAAATAAAATACGAATTAATATAGTGTGATCTGCATTTCAAAATGAAATAAATAATAAAATACTAGTCCAAATGTTTGTAGCTTAAATATACACATATGTTTTTACTAAGTCTTCCATTATGGTATAAAAAATTTAAGAGATTTTAACACTGCTATGAAAATGCTTTATTTTTCACCATCAATGAAATTAAGCGCCAAAATATATTTTGAAAAGTCATTATATTGGAAAAGGAAATAGTATGTAATGAGGACCGGAAAAGCAGACAATTACAGGTTGAAGAATCTGACCTATAATACAGGTAGTACTGCTGCTAACAATTATTTGGACCTTTTTACATTATTCACCTGCTTGAAAATCTAGTGAAACATACTCTGATTTCGATCAGGGTCTTAAAATTTAGCATTTGGGTATGCCATTGACAGACCTCAGGGAGACACTGTAGGGGAGGTATCTATTTGTTTTTGGTGGATCTCTTTTATTTATCTGGTAGGTGAAATCACTCCTCAGTTGAAAGCAGAAAACTGGAGTGCAAAATTGATACTAGTTTTAAACTCATAGTTAAGCACATGTCTCTGGTCTGATGATTTCACTTTTTTGGGGGGAGATTTGGGATGGAAAAGGGGACAGACTACATGGACATTTAACCCTGCCCCACAAGACATCCTGTCTCTAAATTGGAAAGACATGGATTTGATGGATGGACCACTCAGTGGAATTGGCTGGATGGTGGCACTCAAAGAGCTGTGGTCAACATCTCTATTGCTGAGTGGAGAACAGTGACTAGTGGCATTCCTCAGGGGGCAGCACTGGGACCAGCACTGGTCAACATCTTTGTCAGCGTTATGGACACTGGGATTGAGGGCACCCTCAGCAGGTTGTCTGCTGACACCAAGCTGTGTGGTGTGGTCAGCATGCTGCAGGGAAGTGATGCCATCCAGAGGGATGTGGACGGGCTTGAGTGGTGGGCCCATGTGAACTTCATGAAGTTCAACAGGGCCAAATGGAAGGTCCTGCACTGGGGTTGGGGCAATCTCAAGCACATACAGGTTGGGCAGAGAATGGATTGAGAGCAGTCCAAAGGAGAAGGTTTTGGGGGTGTTGGTTGACAAAAAGTACAACGTATCTCAGCAGTGCATGCTTGCAGCCCAGAAGGAGACTGTATCCTGGGCTGCATTAAAAACATGGTGGCCAGCAGGTCGACAGAGGTGATTCTCTCCCTCTATTCTGTTCTTATGAGACCCCATTTGGCATATCATCCAGTTATGGGGCCCCCAGCATAGGAAGGATGAGGACGTGGTGTAGCAAGTCCAGAGAAAGGCCACAAAAATTACCAGAGGACTGGAGCACCTCTCCTATTAAGAATTGGGGTTGTTCAGCCTTGAAAAAAGAATACTCCAGGGAGACCTTATAACAGCCTTCCAGTTACTAAAGGGGGCCTACAAAAGAGCTGGAGAGGGATTATTTAATAAGGGCATATGACAAGAGGGAATGGCTTTAAATTGAAAGAGAGTAGGCTTAAATATAAGGAAGAAATTCTTTTCTGTGAGGAGACACTGATTGCCCAGAGAAGTTGTGGATGCCTCATCCCTGGAAGTGGCTGGCCAGGCTGGATGGGGTTTAGAGCAATCTGGTATAGTGGAAAGTGTCCCTGCCAGTGTCAGAGGGACTGGAGCTAGATTATCTTTAAGGTATTTTCCATCCCAAACTATTCTGTGATTGGATGATAATTCAAGTGAGTCAGTGGTGTGTTTGTAAAGGAAATGTGAAACTAACCAGCAAAACACACCAATGTCATTGGGAAAGTTGACACTTTTGCAGAAGTGAAAGCAAAGGACTTACACCTCCTTTGCTTCTTACTTTCTTTGAGGAAGAGGGAAACATTTGCCTTGGTAACAGGGACTAAAAATCGAAGTAGCAAACAGACAAGTACACCTGTTCAATAGTAATAGAATACGTGAAATGAGATGTCAACTGGTATTTCTAGAACTGCTACTCAGTCAACAGCAGCTTCCTTCCTAGTGCTTTCTCCTGCCATTGGGCCCCATAGCATGTGTCCCCAAATGACCCAGTAGGAAGTGTCAAAGAAATCTGACTAGGCTAATCAAAGACATCTGACTGCTCCAGAGGGCAATATGTGGGACAAGACAGCGTGTTAACCTCTTGGGGAGATGCTGGAGGGGAAGGACTGTTCACTCCCCAAAGAAACAACACTTTGAACAGGCTCCTAATATGCCTTTTCTTTTCTCATATTTTGCTCATATCATCCAACTGTTAAGAAAGCATAAGACCCGACCATTTACAATAGAATAGCATAAACTAACAAGATAAAGAATCAAAAAGTAACAGCAAATGTCTGAGTAGCCTTTTTTTTGAAGGCTGCAACTCACCACAACTTGCATGCAGACTTGCATACCAACAACTCTCATTAGTGCACAAAACATAAAAAAGCATCAAAAAAACCTTTGAGATACAGATGGTTTGCTTCACTGTTTATATACATATATATCTTCAGCAATGGATTTACTTTCTGAATTTAGTCTTAGACTTACTGTCCTTTGCAGCTCAGAAAATAACCTTTCTTTTAGCCTCAACAATAATATTTTATAACTGACACCAAGTGACAGATTAAAGCACAGTTCTACTTAATGAGGATATTCCAGTGTGTATGGAGGGAATCTGTAAGCACAAACCCACTAATTAACAACATTCTCTAATAAAATTATTTGTTCTACATTATCTCATTTTCTGTGGTCTTTCCTCATGTCAAAATTGGAGGAAATAAAACAATGGACCAGCTAGAATACAGCTCACTGCCTCAAACTTTCAAGCAGGAAAAACTGCTGTCATGAAAATAAAACCCAGCAACAGTGGTCTCTTATTTTGTGTTAAGTATATTGACCATCACACAAAAAAAATCTCCTACCAAAAGTTATAAGACAAAGACTCTTTCTCAATCAAGAGGGGTATATCGTTATTCTAAAAAAAGTCACTAGACAGTGATCTGTGAAAGCACTAGTTTATGAGAGATTGGTGACTTTTGGGAGAGGGGGAAAAGTGTAGGTAAAAGAAACATCTGAAGGTAGAGTTGGGCTTTTCTCTCTGCAGGGGAAGTTTGGTGGAAAAGATTAAGAGGTTGTTCCAGTAAAAGGTGGTATGAAGAGATGACGTAGTCATTTAGAAGACAGGTGATTAAGTGAAACAGAGGAAGTTGAAGGCAGAGGGGCCCTGAAGAGAGACCTTGATAAATTAAAGGGCTGAGCAATTACCAAAGGTATGAAGTTTAACAAGGGAAAGAAAGGGAAAGATTCTGCACCTGGGATGAGGCAAACTGGGATGTACGGACAGACTGGGGAATGAGATACTGGAAAGAAGCACCATGGAAAGGGACCTGGGGGTCCTTCCTGGCTGCTGGCAAGTTGAACATAAGTCAGCCGTGCCCTGGCAGCCAGGAGGGCCAGCCCTGTCCTGGGGGGCACCAGGCACAGCATGGCCAGCTGGAGAAGGGAGGGGATTGTCCCACTCTGCTCTGCACTGGGGCAGCCTCACCTCGAGTGCTGGGGGCAGTTTAGGGTGCCACAGTGTAAGACATTAAGCTACTAGAGAGTGTCCATAGGAGGGCCATGAGGATGTGAAGGGCCTTGAGGGGAAGTCATTCGAGGAGCAGCTGATGTCACTTCATCTGTTCACCCTGGGGAAGAGGAGACTGAGGGGAGACCTCACTGCAGTTACAATTTCCTCATGAGGGGAAGAGGAGGGGCGGACACTGATTTCTTTTCTCTAGTGCCCAGTGGCAGGACCAGAGGGAATGGTCTGAGACTGTGTCAAGGAAGGTTTAGATTGGATATCAGAAAAAGATTCTTTACCCCAGGGGTGGCTGGGCACTGAAACAGGCTCCCCAGAGAAGTGGCAACAGCACCATGCCTGCCAGAGTTAAAGAAGAGTTTGGACAACCCACTCTTGGTGTGACTCTTGGTGTGCAGAGCCAGGATTTGGACTTGATCCTTGTGGGTCCCTTCCAAATCAGAATATTCTGTGATTCTTTGAAGTGTGTGGAGGAAGGGGGTTTTAGGAAGCCAGAACTGCAAATAGATGGATGAGTCATGTTAACACTGAAGAAGCCGAGTTTAACATATTATGGAAATGGGAACCATAGAAAAAATGTTGAGAGAAAGAAAAGCAGCAAGAATGATTCAGGAAAATGACTTTGTAATGTAGGGAAATAAATAACCAAACCTTTCTGAAAGTTTGAAATAAGGAAAAAAATGCGGCTGATTGTATAATAAGCTAAACTAAAATGAAAATTCCCTCTCCTTCTAAGATTCGGGCAACATTGAGTAAAAAGTAGAGAAAGAAAAAAGTTAAAAACAATGTGGTAGTGACTGAAAGATAAGGCAGATCACTGAATTTCTATTTTAGAAGGACACCCGAAATAACTCCACATCATGGAAGCCAGATGAGGAAAATCTTTTCCTCTGTCCCCTTCTGGCCACATTGATGTATCACAGAGTTGTTAGACTTTATATGATTTCCAGCACATCGGTGAATTCTGTAGGTCTGCTACTCCAGGCAAATCAAGTTCTCAGGATATAAACTCCTAACAAGTCAGGCCCACTGAAATCAGAAACATTTATTTACTTAGGAATTTATGATTTTCTCAGTTCTATCTTCAATTTACCATAACAGACAGAAACCACATTTATAGAGGAAAATAAAATAGACAAACAAAAATTGCTTATATACCCTAAATCTTGCTTTTGACAGAAATCTTCTGAGCAACACCTTCCTCTCACCTGGAAAGACAGTCTCCCTTTAAAGATCACTATTTTTTATCTGAGGTCAAGGACATGTTTCTGGCTTTGTCTTGTAAAAAGTTTCAGTGACTTGTGAAGAATTAATTTAATATTAAGAGTAAAAGAGTCATTATTTTGTCTTCTTGTTTTTTATTTCTTTACAAAGCTGTATTACAATTAATCAATATCCTGTTACAAAAATATTCTAATTGCTGGGCATACACTATTGCCACAAATTATAGCAGAAATCCTATGGTCTTGTAATGCACACTTTAACTACATCTTGTTGCAGTAAATATTAGAAGAGGTTTATTACAGTAGCTGAGGGAGAGGAACCTGTGCATGTTCCACCCAAAGGTGTATTATTTTTCCATGAATTAAAGCAACCTAAACAAACAAGGGATCATTTTTCTGCAGTGTCACCGAGATTATAATTAAAGGACAGTGAACAACACATCTATTATTAGGAGATGGGAACTTGATAACTTTGGGGAAAGGACGTCTCTGATGTTTTGCTTACAACAACAAGGAGCTGGACTCAGTGAACCTGTAAATGTATTTTATAGCCTTATATTATGAATGTCAACTCAGAACTTATCACCATTTAGTCAGACTGGAGACAACAAGGACAAAGATTTGCTCGAATGTGTCAGCCTTTTGAATATCAAGCAGATTCGGACTGCTTATTAAAATCCTGTCACTCTTTAGCTCTTATGAAAGGAATTAAATATTTATACCAGGTTATTTAATCACTGAAGATATATCACTGTTATCCTGTATTACCTTAAATTCATTGCTATCTGCTTTTCATCATAGAATGGCTTGGCTGGTTAGGGATCTTACAGATCACCTAGTTTCAACCCTCATGGCCAGGGGTAGAGACATTTTTCACTAGACCAGATTGCTCAAAGACCATCTGACCTGGCCTTGAACACTTCCAGGGACAGGGCATCCACAACTTCTCTGGGCCAATGCTAAGCTTCTCATCACCAATACACTCCAAATCCTTCTCTTCAGGGGTGCTCTTAACCCATTCTCTGCTCTGCCTGTATTTGTACTTGGGACTGTCCCAACCCAGGTGCAGGACCTTACAATTGGCCTTGAACTTCATGAGTTTCACGTGGGCTTACTCTTCAGGCATTCTGGATGGCATCCCTTCCACCCAGTATGTCGAATGCACCATGCAACTTGATGTCAGCAACCTTGCTGAGCGTGTTCTCAATCCCACAGTTCATGACACTAACAAAGATGTTAAACATCACCAGCCTCAATATCAACCCCTGAGGAATGGCATTCATCACTGGTCTCCACATCTAGCCATTGACCCCATTATGGATAAATCCCAGGCGTACTAATGTATTTTCAAAACAAAAGTTAGTAGTTAAGTCTGCATGGTCTTTAATCCACATTTATTATATATGGAAGAAGTAGAACTGCTGAGCCACACTAGTGATAGGAATGAACAAATTGTTGGCAGGCAGTGTAGGATGATTTACAAGATTAAAGTTCCTATGTTAAATGTTTTAGAATGAAAAGAATTGAAGTATCAGGCAATTTAAAAATCATTCCTAATAATGACGAGTTCTGAGATATCACTGCGTGGTGTTGCAAACCAGTTAAATATTCAAGCCAGCAAAGCCCTGGATACGTCATTGGATACACAAATCAAGCATATGTGATTGACATTGGTCAGTCAATGTGTTTCATGGAGTGACTGACTGAAAAAAGATAATATCAATGATGGAAGGAAGATGGTGCTGCATGAAGGGGTGGTTAATGCAGCCCTCTATGATTAATTTAAAAATCCTGCTGTGATGATGGAGTCAGATGGAGAATTCCTATTGAGTGACACCCAAGGCACAGCACCACTCAGTTCAGAGATGTGCAGACAACAGATGCCAGATGAAGAACTTACATTTGATGGGGTGTGTTTGCCTTCTGTAGTTTACTGGTGTACAGAATCAATGTAATGACTAGACAGAAATCAGCTCCCAAATTTCATTGTCAACAAAAAAAAAGCTATAGGACCTTGTTTCTGTTTTCACCATCATATGAACTTCAGAACTGAGCAGTCTGCTATGCAAGAAGCCTCATCATGGCAGGTTTACTTTTTTCATTTTTGTTTTTGTCTACACCAGTTAATCTGTATGAATGATGTTGCTATGAGCTCTCTATATCAATGGATTACCTACATTATTTTAAAATCTTTCAGGCAGGATATACAATATGAAAATCCTATTTAAGCAAAAAGATAAAACATTTCCCCTAGGAACAAAAGATGTACTTTAAGCCTTGATGGTACAGTCCTTTTTCACTGTCTGACTAAGAATATCAACATGTAATCTTTGGAGAATAATAAATAAGCCTTTGAGAGTAATAAAATTACTGGTTGGAATAGCTACTGGAATATCTAATGACCTTAGATTCTTGTAAACATTATTGGTGTTTTTTTGTAGTACAGAAACACCAATAATACAAAAAATGCTGTAACACCATGAAAAGCATAATGATTCCACTGAAGAGCTCTGGACCATGTTGCTAAACAAAGCTAAAGTAGTGAGATGGTCAGAGACAAACATGCAGAGATTCTTTAAAGCGTTATTTTCTCTGAAAAATATGGTTATTACGTCTAACTGAAGTAAGAGGGTACAAATAACAGTGACAGGGAACATGTGAAAAATGTAGGTCTCAGAGAGTTTCTGGCTTTTACCACTTGTTGCTTTGAAAAGGGAAAATGTTAATGAATCAAGTTCCATCTTGTACAGAAGATAAGGCCCTACAAGCAATTGCAAAGAGTAGGAGGTGTTGACGAGTGATATCTGCACAAGTGCCACTGGGAGAACTTGCATTGCTATTTGATTTGGGCAGCGATAGGGGAATAAAATTTTCTTCATTATTATTTAGACTAATTCAAAACATTAGTAGTGACCAAAAGTAATTTTTGCAATTGTTTGAAATAATCAAGTTCTGTTTTCTGATTATCCAAACATTTTTGTGTTTATTACATAAGGAAATCAAGAAAAAGGCAACTCTGTTGCAATATCTCTCATGTTAATGTGCAAACACACAAGCCGAATATCATACGCAATATGTGCAAATGACAAACATCTATTGTATTGACAGTTATCACAATTATTTGCACAAATCAATGTCATATACATCTGCATAATTAGATACATTCAATAACCAATTTGTTTCCAGATTGAAGTGTGCATTTTCCACGTGCAACACCGCATCCGAACAATTTGCTATTTTCCAGATGCTTTCATGTTTTTTATCTCCAAGATAAGCATTTTCCTTCCCCAAATAATACCCAGAGGTATATTTCTAAAGACAAACAGCTGTTGTTTTGTCCTGTCTGTACATCACCTGAAGGAAAGTCACCATTGTGGTATCTTCTATCTCCTCTTTTAGTATAAAATAGATATAGTTAATATACTTACTTATACTTAATATACTTATATACTTAATACACTTAAAAATACTGTAAATCTATCTTGCACTCTACAGCCATCAAATCCCGGACACATAGTTTTCCTCTTACAGTGGAAACAACATGCAATTAGGCTATGCCCAGAGTAATTTTTAAAAGTAATTTAAACTGATGATGGAATTTTTTTTTTTTTTTCTGAAACCATCACAGGTAGTATGGCAGTAATACTGAGGATGTGAAAGAAACCACAGTAAACAAAGAAGAGGCACTGGGCAAAGGTGCAGCCACTTGCTGGATCAAAGTCACGCTTCTGTCTCACAGTGGTGCTTTGGCCTCTGGCTGCAGTCCAGGAGAAAGGCCCAAGGGAGCGAGCTCCCCGGCGAGTCACGGCGTCTCTCCAAGCAGGTGTGACATCTCCTACAAAATCAGACTTGGCCTCACCCTGCCTGAAAGCAACTCTCTGCCCAAGCTAGGAGTATCTGAGTTAACTTCTAAACTCAGTACCAAGCCCATTTTTAATTGGCAAGGTAATCGTGTGAAAATGCTGACTGAACGTCACTCATAAGTACCAGCTTTTTAGTTGAGCACATTTGTAGGTGGGGCATACATAAGCATAAAAAGGCCTGAGGACAAGTTGGAAATTGAGCTCTGGCAGCCACATTGTCCCCAGATTACAGCTCATAGGAGATGTTCACCAGAGCTACATAAACTTTGCAAACTCTACAGTCTGGTAAATGCCATGAAATCCAGTGCTTGAGAAACTTGGCTTTCGCTTGGTGTTTGCATGTTGAATCCATATTTGTGCCTTTTCATTGTATTTTGCACATCTTTATAGGACTTTAATTAAGTTGGATTAAAATCTGAATTAGAAGTAGAATAAAATTCTAAATTGTGTAATTTCAAGCTAAAATCTCAAATTAAGTCAATAAAGAAAGTTCCCCACATCTTCACATTCAGGTCATAGAGAGGTCTTTGAAGTCAGTTGTGTTACAATTCTCTAAAACAGTGTTACTGGCCCAATTCTAATTTAAAATCCAGTTTTATGACATTCAATTAATTTCCATGATGTTTGTTTCTCATTTGCAAGTCAGATTAGGACCAAATTCAATGAGGTTTGCTGCAGAAGGTCAGATAAGACTGAAAAAGTATTTCCAGGCTCTTTTTCCTATGGAAACAAGTCTCCTAAATCATGTTGATTCTTGCAAAAGTATCAGGAATGATTATTAAACAGCAATTGTATTGTCTTAATTTTACCTGTTTGGTCTGCATCTTAAGTCCTGCATGAGCTTAAGGCCTCCAGAGACACCTAAGGTTTTAAAAGCAGCTGTACCAAATTAAACCACAGCTGGCTCAGTTCCCTCTCTGATAGTGGCCAATAATGGATCCAGGGAAGAGTATGTGAACAAGGTAGGTATATAGTGGCACGTTCCTAATGCGCTTTTACAGCCTACAGCAATCTTTGGCACAGTGACTTCCCAAGGAAAAACGTGACATGCTTGTTTCTTACAGCAGAGTGCAAATCAAGAGTAATTGCATTGAAATTTTGTGGAGTTATAAAAGGGTACACAACCAACAACAGTAGGTGTATTTTTTTCCCTGTAGACCCAGGCAAAACACTTGATTTAAATATCTTCCTGTCATTGTGAAGTTTAAATTATGTTGAAAAATATGACACTTTCATGAAAAATACCTCCTTACCTTTTGGTAATAGTAACACAGTTAGAAAAATAAATACTTTTGAAAGATAAATGATAATTATATTGAAATCTGCTAGAGGTTACTACATTTGAATTCTAATTATTGATAAAAGAAATAGCATTAAAATATCTTTAGTATTAATCATGTTTATGTTCCAACCATAACTTATACTGTAAACTTTAAAAGCTGTGTGCTTTTTTTTTTTTTAAATGAGTACACTGAATGAGAGTTTTAGACATATCTGTTATTCATTAAGAAGGTTCATGATGATTTACTGTCCATATAGTGCCCCAGGTGCAAATTGTGTGGATGGAACTTTGTAAATACAAATTTAGACAAGGTTCACACCCTGAAAAATTTGGAGCCTATTTGGAACAACTGCAACACTAATAATTTAAGGATTAGGCACAGGAATAGGTGTAAAGAGACAGAGAAGGTCAAAAAGGTTACCTGAAGGAGGTGGGATTTAATATGACATCTGAAACTCACTTGATTCACAGGTGGAGCAAACTTGTTCCCAGAAGAAATATTATCATGCATAATTTGTTCAAAATATTTTTGAAGGACACTGAAGGCCTTCATAAAATACAGGAGATAGACATATGAGCTGTTCATAACTAAAAATGATGATTTCCTATGACCTGAGTTTCTTTCCCTTTTGCACAGAACTGGGCTGGCAAATAAGTTCCTGAACTTATAGCTTTTGCTTTGCCCCAAACTAGTAAGGATTGCATAATTAGAGTTTTAATTTGCTCTAATCTAACCACTCCTATTTATAAATTTCAGGCCAAATTGGAGTGATTGCAGGGAACCTCACACTTTCCTAGAAATGAAAGACCAAAATTGCAGGGCAGTCCTAAACCATCTCTTTCCTCAATAAACATACATTGGAGCTTGCACACTCACCCCCTAGCCTTTTTCTTTGCTCTCTTTGTGAATTCTTTCTCTGTCCCTGCATAGAAGGGGTTGGCTGTGCCTGGTGGCCAGTATAGAACACTGGAAATGGTATAAAACAAACCCTCTGTCCAAGGGCCTTATGACACTTCAGGTATTGTTTGGGTTTTGTCATGGTGAATCTGCTGAACAGCTTGGACATGGACTCTGAAAAACTCTATGTGCTCAGGCAGCTAGAATTTGTTACTAAACATTAAAATCATTGCTAGCTTATAAAGCATCTATAAATGTTTACCTCAAAATATAATGCTGACCACAATTCCTGGTTTTGTGTCATGAAACTTATGACTTTAGTGTTTCAGAGCTTAATCAGTTTAAAACAGAATCTAAACCTGTGGCTTTTTTTCGTGTTACAATCTCATTCTTCTAAGCATTAGCAATTGATTTTGATATTTTTTTTTAGATAATATGCAAAATATTACTATTTTACATATCTATCTATTATCTATCACTTGCAGTCATGTGATACTGTGCCAAAAGTGCTGTGTAATATCAGAAAGAAAACATATAACTTTGCTAGTTTGAAAGTATCATTTCACTTTTCAGTTTTTTATTAGCAAACTAATTTTACATGATTATTTGAGTCAATTAGGTTATTTTTAAAGGTATACAGAGAAGAAAGGAAATCTCCTAGTTAAGAGAAATACTGGATGATAATAAACAATCTCCTGAAACGTGTTTTGTTGGATACGTATGAGAAACAGAACAAATGCAAGCAGAAGCACATATCTATGATGTTAATGAGCTACATTTACAAGCTAGGGGAAGGGTATGCAATGCTGTATAGTGTACTGGATACTTGCAATCTTTGCTTTTGCTTTTCAGTATTTTATTGCTCTCTCTAGATACTTTGAAAAAAATACCACATGAAATTACATAACTGTAAATCGTAACTGGGCACCAATATAAACCTGAACCCTTAGAAAAAGCCGCCATGACTGAAATGCAGTTAGTGTCATGAAAGCAAGTAGGGACCTGTTAAATTATGTGTTTTAACACAGCTGTCTTCAAAAAGACACAGATTAAAAGGATACAAAAAATTATCCAAGGAAACAGAAAAAAAAAAAGTGAAAACTACAAAGACACTTTGTAAATTGTGCTTCTCTGGTGCCACCCAGACCACAGCTGGAAAGCTGAGATTTCTGCTAATAATTATATAGATTTATTCTTTGTTATAATTTGGTATTCATATGAAAAACAAAACAATAACGAAATAATTTAAAATGACCAACAGCACATCACTCAGTCGCTATACTTCAGAGGATACATAGACTCACATGAAATGTCTTTACTTCACACTACAGCCAATAAAAGGAAGGAAATATAACCTAGGAGACATTTGCATTTCCCACAAAATACTGTGTCTGTAGAAAAAAAAAAATTGTAGAGTGGAAATTGTTATTTTTTTATTAGATTTTCAAAAAAATTTTGTTGGTACTTCAGATCAGAAAAAAACAACAAAAGCAACAACAACAACAACAACAACAACCCCCCAGAAAAAGAAAAAGGAGAATGAAAAGTGAATAAGAAATGCTGGAAAAATACAGGATTTCACTGATGGCACTGGAAATGAAGATGAACAATAACCAGAGTGCCAAATGGCAAGTACAGTCTTTTCCTCTGGGCAAACTGGAACAAGCCAAGACAGCCCCAGAGCATAATCCTGTGAAGCTCTGGACCTGGCAGAGACAGTGCTTCAAACACAGGGCTAAGGAGGAGCAAGCACAGCTGCGGCATACGCCCCAGTTCTGAGAAGTGGCCTTAAACATCCCTTCTGCACTCCAACGCAGCCTGGCTCTCTCTCTTAAGAACCAAAGCTGTTTCTGCAAATCTGTAGAAGAAAAAAGCAAGAGCAAAGAACTAATGAGTCACTCTCTCGTTGAGTAGCCATAAAAGCATTATCCATGTTTAGTTAAACCACACTAACTGTTTTTAAAACAGATTTAAATGTGCTCAAGCCTATTCCCCATGTATGAAATTAATAAAAAGAAAACCCACCAATGGAAGTGTCACCTTCTAAGCTGAACTCAGGTCCCATGCTCAGAAACAAAAGGCTTGCCTGCATGTTCAGTTTTCCCCAGTCACTTTCTAACTCAGTCTAGACTCTGATTTTATACTTACATATAAAAAATACGCTTCATGTGGACCTGCAAAGACCTTCTCTTAATTAACCAGGGCTGGAAGAGGAACTGTTTATTTGACAATGGAAATGCACCAGATCTCCATAGCTGAGGTCCATCCCTATAGACCTGGATAAGCCCTGCAATTCTGGTATCTCTCCAGTAAAGCTACAATCTTACGGTAAGCCCCCACATTCCCAGGACTTTCCCAAGTGCCCGTGTTTTGCTCTTTATTTTTCCCACACAAACCCTTTTTTTCCAACAGACTCAATAAGCAGGGAGAGAGATACACAATTTTCATCATAGTGATCCAGAAAACAGGGAAAATCCCATAGGAGAAAGCCAGATGTCATCGCCTCCTGTCATCTCTTTTCTGGCTCACCAGAGGGGAGTTGGATTCCAGTCAAAATGGGGATCTCGGGGAGGATTTCCACGGGAATTAGGGATGGGGCAGAGGGTGCTGCGGCAGCAGGTGAACACGAAACCCTGCAAGACAGGAGGAAGATGTGGAATAGAGAGACAATGGACTGCTGGCAGTGTTACAAGAAGAAACTTCAAGATTTCTATTACTGTTATTTTCTCTGTGAAATTTTGTAATAACATGGGAAAGGTCAGTTTAGGTTTAGGAATGATGTGTGTGTATCTGTGAATGTAAAATTTGAAAAGCAACCTATGGTTGGAAAATTATGACAGTAGCGTAACATATATCACAAGTCTTTCTAAAGGTAGTTGTCTTCTTATGTCTTCTGAAGGGTACCTATGATATATATTTAATTTAATCATTGTCTGAAGCTAACTGAAGCTTCTTCACAAAGCCAAGGGAATCAGGGCATGAATCCAGGTCTGATAGATGTGGAATTAGGATAGTAATCTCCAACATTGAAAGCAATAGGCCAATGGGAGATAGAAGCTAGCAAACATCTTAAAACTAAGGAAACAGTTTAATATTTATAAAACACCTGCCCTGGAAAATAGCTAGAACTGCATAAACTGTATTGTACTTCAATGTGCATGACTTAAAGATGCTTTATGAGTCCTACTTTAGTAACAGAACTTATAATCAAGATTTTCAAAAAGGATTTCTATCTTAAAGAACCTGTATTGCCAGAAGGTATGTTTTCTGGCAAAGAAGAAAGAAGTTGTTTATACAGACTATTTACCAGGTTGTTTAATTCTACTGATTAGTGTGTAACGACTTCATAGTTGCAACTGGGGAATAAGATGTTATTTAAATGGGAATGTCCTGACAGTTTTCCAAATCAGGTATCTTTCTTGATCTCACGCATATATTGTAAAAAGTTTGTAGTTTGTCCAAAATTTTTGGCCTTAATTAGTAAGAAAATACATAACGATGCTTCTATGTAAATATATCTAGGTAGACCCTACTGATCTGTGAATAAAATTGGATGTCTAGAGAGAAATAAAGTAACACAGGAGTCGCTGGTCTTGCTTTGTCTGTTGTTCCTTTTAGCAGGAATACATGAGTGTTTCCAGATCTAATATTTGAAATCATAAAGAAGTTTGCTAATTATTTTTCTGAACCTTGATATGAAATAAAGAGATCAAAAGCTTTAAAGTACTAAACACAATTAGGAAATACTACAGCAGATGAAATTTCCTCATGAATCTGAAATATCTGATAAAATATTTCTGGCATGTACATACTACTATTACCATTTCAAAATCTGGTCTTGCAGAAGTGAGAGGCAAGTCAAGCTTCTGTACAGTGACTACACCTACATTGAATAATTCAGTTGCAAGAGCACGTCAGTCATGTTCAGATTCACCTGGCTGCCTGTTCCCTGGGATAAAGGCTTTAGCAGATGCACTGCTACCCAGGGGAAGGTGTGGCTGCTGCCTTCAATTTTTACAAGATATAAGTATCGATGAGGTCTGATTTGATTAATGAGCTCATATATAACTAGACCAGACAGGTGGTATAAAATTCCTTTGGAGGAAAGGTACAGAATTGTATTCTGAGATATCACAAGAACATCCCCCAACAGCTTATTGCATCTTTAATTAGACTCACTGAAAAATATGGCACAATGGCTCTCAGATGGTACCCAACCTTGGTCCTGCACTAGGGAAGGCAGCTGGGGACAGAATGGCTGCAGAAGTGACATCCCACTTTTCCAGTGAAAGGCAAAATCAAACCTGTACTTGAACACTCCTCTTGGGAAAGATGGCCAAACTCTTCAAGACTTCAAAGTGAACACCAATAAATTTTAACAAAGGGTGGACTGGCTCCCTGCCAGAGACCTTCACAGAGCATCTTGTGGGCAAAGCACAAGACCACCCACAGACTCTGCACTGTGAAAAGCAACCTTTTCCCACCAATTCAGAGGCACAAAATGTTTGCTAGGATAGCATTCATTAACCTTAAGATCCAAAATTCAAAAAAGTGTTTTTCTGGCAATCTGAGGTAATTGGAGTGAGTCCAGAGGAGGGCCACCAAATTGATTAGAGGGATGGAGCATCTCTCATATGAGGAAAGGCTGAGAGAATTGGGGTTATTCAGCCTGAAAAAGAGAATTATGAATAATCCCAATGCAAAAGGTTTGGGTGACCTAATTGTGGCCTTCTAATGCCTGAAGGGAGCCTACAAGAAAGATGGAGAGAGACTGTTTACAAGGGCATGTAGGGACAGGATAAGGCAGAATGGTTTCAAACTGACAGAGAATAGGTTTAGATTAGATTGTAGGGAAAAATTCTTTACTGTGAGGGTGCTGAGACACAGGCACAGGTTGCCCAGAGAAGTTGTGGATGCCCCACCCTTGGAAGCATTCAAGGCCAAGTTGGATGGGGATCTGATCAACCTGGTCTAGCAGAAGGTGTCCCCCTCCATGACAGGGGGGTTGGAACCAGAGGATCTTTAAGGTCTTTTCCAACACAGGCCATTCTGTGATTCTGTGATACAACCCAAGACTTATTTAAAACCATTCTGTACTTCTCAGGAGAATTTTTTACACTTTGCACAAAATGGACATTTAGAAATCCTGGTAGATGTGCCAAAAACTATTCCTGTGTTTTGAAAAGCCCTAATATCCGTGCTAACGTATAACGTAACAGACATATCTTCACATACCAATTTCTGACCACTCTGTGGCATATGTGCCAGTAAGTTCAGTGTGTGTGGGTATGCTGATGTACATATGGGAGTGTTCACATAAATGCACTGGTATGGCCTACTGTTACAATACTTCACTTTCCAAGATAAACAGTTTTAGTGGGAATATGCAGTAAAAATACTTACGAGGCCACAGGGAGAGATTAATGTCATCTAATTTATTGATTTTTCAACTACAGGACACCTTTCTCAAAGGCATTCTTTTAAAACATAGAGAATTACAGAATCACAGAATGGAAGAGATTGGAAGAGGCCACAATGGTTCATCTGGTCCAATCTCTCTGCTCATGCAGAACCATCCTAGAGCATCTGGCACATGATTGCATCCAGACAGTTCTTGATTATCTCCAGTGAGGGGGACTCCACAACCTCCATGGGCAATCTGTCCCAGTGCACGGTCACTACACAGTAAAGAAGTTCTTTCTAACACTTGGCGCAGGAAGGCCACTTCTCCACCAAGAAGAAGTGGAATTTGCTGTGCACCAGTTTCTGCCCATTACCTCTTGTCCTATTGCTTGGACAATTGCTGTACACCGGCTGAGACGGACAATAATAGGACCCTGAAATACAGCTGACAACATAGGATACAATGACATACATTTAAATATTGAACATTTAACACTGTTTATTAATTCCCTTTTTGGAAAAAGGTACCAATTTAAGTATACTTATAACTGCTTAATTACAACTGAGTATATGAGCAGATAAATGTTATAGAGATGAAGAATATAACTGTAACCTGACTTTGGTGTCTGAACTGTGCGGGAAACACAAAAGGTGGAAAGGCTCTTAGGTGTGAGAAAAAAGCAGGTTTCAGAAATAAATCAAAAGAATTTAGGAATCAGCTCTGGCTGAGAAAACTTGAAGACAGAAGATACAATTATATAGCAAGCAAGGACACTAAAACAATGGTTAGAGTTTTCAGGTTTGGCTGAGATAAGTCTTGAAGTTGTAGAAAATATGCTTAGCAAGATAGATAAGTTAAACCTTAACAATGGAATATTGTGCATTATTATAGAAGACATAACAAGCAAGTATTGTGTGCAACAGACGTACGTGTGCTATTGAGGATTGGTTAAAACAGTTGTCTGTAAACTTTAGAAGCATGCTAATTGGCTAAGAAGCCTTTAAGAATGCTCTGTAAGCAGGAAATCTTTGGCTGCCTGTGATGACGTGAGCCTTGTACCATCTCTTGTGTCTCAACTTTGCATATGAGACGGATGCCAGAATAAAATAATAAAAATGCTCCTGGAACATCTGC
The DNA here is from genome assembly GCF_020740725.1 of Corvus hawaiiensis. Lineage (NCBI taxonomy): Eukaryota > Metazoa > Chordata > Aves > Passeriformes > Corvidae > Corvus > Corvus hawaiiensis. The sequence continues at coordinate 184,601 of NC_063238.1, read as the reverse complement.
CCACACTCCCCGTCCCGTTTGCTCTCCAAAAACGCCAACAGAACTTCAGCTTTTCAACCAAATGCAATGCAAATGTCAGTTAGAAGCATAGTCGGAGTTAGTTTTCCCATTAATCCTTAGATAAAAGGAAGCTCTAAGTTTTGCACTGTGCGTAACATCTCCAATGACCCGCTTTACACTAACAATAAAACTGTTTGCCTAATTTACAATACTCAGGTGATGTGACACAAGTGCTCTTGCATATCCAATAAGGCACCTAACCTATTGATCAAATGCTCCTTCCAGTATTACATGAAAAGTGTAACCACTTGCCTACTTTTTAACTGAAAATCCATTCTTGCCTGTAATCTCTAATTTACAAGTGACCATAGCACCGCAGATACCTCTTCACATAGTCACGTCTCTAACAGTGAGAAGACAAACACAAAGTGAGAGATAGTGTCAAGAGTTGCATTTAATTTCAAGGCACTTCAGAATATTTCTCATTCCTTTTGTTATTACCAGTCACAGAAAGGTGAAATACAACTATTTTCAAAATTTCTTTGTCCCTCTGTGACATTTAGGTACTCTGCTTGTGTGTTCCAAACAACATTTTTTTTTCATCACTACTCATTTTTTGATTCAAGTGATGATAAGAAAGGCAGATATTTCAGCATGGATTCTCACTATCACTCAGTACACATGTTCTGCCAACACTTTATGCAGCTTTGGATGTTATGCAATATAATGATATTTGTTAAGTATATGCAAATTATCTTTTTGAATTCCCTGACCAATAAAATGTCCTAATCTTGAAAACATTTAATGATGTGCGTAAGAACTACTAGTAATCTCAGTTTAGCATGTGAAGAAATGTTTTCAAAGCTAGAGGACATGAGTGGGCTTGAATTTAAATTACATCAATATTCACGGCATAATATACAAAAAGTATAAATTATAAAATGGACTATGTATAAGCTTTCATGTGTGCAGGCTTGCAGCCTGTGAGAAAAATCAATAACAAACTTATTTCCATTCCATAGGGCTGGTTTCTTGTAAGGAAAGAGCTTCAGTATACTCTGATTCTTGTAGCTATTCATCTGACACTGGTACAAATTTTCAGATCAAGAAAATAGTATGTACAAGCATATAATTGTAGAAATTCACTTTGTCAATAAAAAGCTCATTTTTTACATTAGGTCTTTTACATAAAGTCTTCACTCCTTCCCCTCAACAATAAATCCACAGAATGTTGAAGAAACCTCAGTTCTCCAAAATTGAACTCCTTTTAGACTTTGTCAGGAAAAATCCTCAACTCTTACAAGATTTTGTTTTTACCCTATGAAATCTTTAAGATCATAAATATTAGGTAAATTGTCTTGAGATGATAGATTCACTACATAAACTCAGTTGTTGTGCACATTTCTTTCAGAAAAGGAATATATTAGAAATGGGGCTTTTGCTGACCACTGGAAAATTTTTCAAAAACTCCTTCACAATTTCAGTTTTTTTACATTGCAATTTGAACCCCCAAATAAATAGAAAGAAGCCAGAAATTGATCAGTTAAATCAAGTGCAGTCCCAGAAACATGGGTTGTTAGATTAAAACATGAATTAACAAACTACATTTTCATCCTGTTTATAAAAAAGGTTTTAGGAATTTAGGAGTATGACTCGTATTCAAAGGCATTAACCTATCCTAGATTTCAAGGTCAGAAGGCACTATTATTTCACAAAGGCCAAACTCTGTAATCTACATCAAGCCCATAACTACTACTTGAAATATGCTAGTGTCAGATAATCCATAAATTAAAAGTACAGAATGTGCTCCCTATCAGGACTAGGGCACTCTGAGAGCTTTAATCACTAAGTTCCCTTTTGATTCCTCACACTGTCCACTCCTGACCAAGCAGGGCCCAGCCTCAATAGGAAAAGTGTCTCCACCCCAATTAACCTGATATTTAGGACAGTTGTAGAGGAAATAAAAAAATATGTAGCCTTAATTCTGCTAAGGCTGGGGAAGGCATTAATTTAGGATATCCTATAACTATTTTAGTTAAGTATTGGTCTACTTGCCTTGGTCTTCTGAGGGCATGGCGTGTGATCAGCCCTGCTCAGGTCTTCCATGGAGCAGTTAATGTGCCTGCTCCCAGGTTCACCTTGGCATGATGGCTTTGGGCATCTCTGGAAAAGAACAAGCTCACTGTTTCTCAGACTAGCAACAACTGATTTTTTTAATGTCCCCTGTATTTAAATATGTTATAAATCAACATTAATATTTCAAACACTCCATGGAAAATTCTTTTAATATCTTTGATACAGGATTGAAAAACATTGCCTTGTAAAAATTAAAGTTGTATATCACCTTTGAAAGCTAGAGTGTGACTTCAGAAGGTTATTTATTTATACACAGCCATATATTTATTACATAGCCAGCAACTTTAGCTATGGCTTGTTATGAATGTTTTGAACTGGCGACTGTGCCCAATAATAGGAATTCATTATTTTGTTTCCACAAAATACTCAATATAAGAAACAGTATTTTAAAAAATTTTATTTTGTATAAATAGAAAGGTCTCCCAAGGGCATGCAAAAGTAATAACTTAGTACTCATATAAATTATTTTCAAGACACTAACATTTTCAGACCATTAAAGGTACATAATCTAATTTGCAGACATAAACAAAAGCTGATCCTGAATTACCTACTACTGGAATAAAAAACAAATTAGAAATATGCATTAAGGGTTGAAATAATATAAACTCATGGACTTTTTCTCATCTCCCCTTTAATCATTCAATATTATAGCACACAGATGTCTGTGCAGGTGTATAGTCTTTAATACAATATTTACAATATAATTTTAAAATTATGTACATCTCATAAGAGACAATAAGAGGAATGATAATGTTGGCTTTTTTTAATTTGTGAAAAAAATCCTTAACAAATGTATTTAATCTGCTTTTCTGCTTTATTACTCTGTGTCAGTATAAATGCATAATTTTAAAGCTGAACACTTCCAAATGACTTCATTTTTCCTAAGGAAAGAGTGGTTTTCAAAGGGTGCTATTGTTATAATTCTGATCTTTAAGCATTTGCATATACCTTCTTCCTGCAACTAAAACAATGGAAATAGTCTATTATTTTGAAGTGACATTTGAGATTCTTCTGTATAACTGTATTCAACCAGTTTGCTTTGAACTTGTGTGACAATACTATGAGACTCAATATTGCTCATGTGAGAGAGGCCTTGAAAAAGCCTACATTGAGCAGTTTCACATTTCATCACTTGATGAATCACTTGATTTACTTTAAGTCTTAAGGAATGTTTCTTATTACAGATATACTGAATTTATTTTCAGACTGAATTTTATTTTCACATATGTGTCTTAATAGCAGTTTTTGACACAGAAAACACGAAAGAAAAGGTGATGACCCAAAGATGTGAAAAATGATCCAAAAAAAGAGAAAATCAAGAGTTTTGTAAATTAAGTAGGCGTTGAGACAAATCTTTTAATTCTGTCTACTCTTAATTATAGAAGTTAAAATCATAACTAATGTGCTCTTTTTCTCATTACCATTGCTTGACTACTTTGTTGGTGCTGTAAATACCTCTCTTATGTACCTACATGATGGCCCTGGCAAAGCCAAATATATTACAGGTGTTTAGGCATTTCCCACAAAAAATCTAGCTTCAGGAACTTAACAGGTCATGGTAGGTAATCACTCAATTGTTAATCACTGGAAATGTGGCAGCCCTCAAAGATATGTTTTTGTCACATTACTCTGCCTTTGCAGAAAGTCTCTGCTAAAAGTTACTTCTAAGTGCCATAAACACCAGCACTGGAAGTTTCATCTTTTTTTCTGGAGGACTACTTTACCAGTGGATTGCATCAGAGTCAGCCGTGAAAACAGGGAAACTCGGCAGCTCTGCCTTCTCAGTGCTTTTGTAGAAGGCTAGCTTTTAAAACTATTAATGGTGCAGACTGTGTTTATATGCAAGCAGGATAGGATCTCTTGTAAGCAGTTGGTGCTGTTCTTGCACCAGGGTTGTGTTTGCCTCCACTTGCCACAAGCAGTGCTGGTCCTCCTCTGCCATCCCCAGCTCCTCTTGTAGACCCATGCAAAGGCTGGGCATGTTTCATGTACACAGAAATGACTCGTTCTGGGTAAAAAAAATAACCACAACACTTAAGCTAACTTTAAGTAGATAGCTTTTTCACCCTGACCAAGTATTTTGCTGCTTTAGCTACGATGATTGCCCACATTCAAACGTAATTGCTCATGATGCTTTGAGGTTCCAGTGCAAAATCTCACAGCTGGGTGAGGTTCAGCTTTCTCACCAAGCTGGCATGACTGAGCTTGCCTTGCTGAACTCATCAAAAATGATATCACTTGCTGCAACTCTCTTAAATTGGTTCAAAACATCTCTTCACCAACAGAATGCATTAACTTAAAAACGATATATTTTAGATTTTATTAGAATAAATAATACCATACACTTACAAAATCTCACAGTGTTCTGCTGTTAACGGTTAGACCATTCAGATGTGATATAGCACATTCAAAAAGAGAATAAGCTTGTGGGAACCACCTATGTATTTGTCCAGTTCTTGTAAGTGTAAGATGACAGTTTCACTTGCATACACATGCCTGAGGTGTATGGGGAGCTTGACAGACTTTGACTAAACACATTCACATGAAGAACAATCCAAAAAAAGGAGAAAACCCATATAGTATCATGCCTCTTGTTTGTTTGTTTGTGTGCGCTTTTTTGGTTTTTTACCTAACCAAAGTCATAAGAATATATGCATGTGCTAATGAGGGTACAGACCCTTGAATTTGCCTTCTGTAGACGAGACAAGTCTAACCTGAACTTTGTTTTCCTTACAGTCTACTTGCCTCCTTACAGACTGGAAACTACTTAAACTAAATCGGTTGGACTGCTGAATAATGCACAACCACTGTGTTGGCCTAACTCTGCTGTGTCCCGTTAGGCAACAGAGGGCATCAATGGAGGTGAAATGGCAGTCACTACCACAAGGCCAGTAGTTTTATACCAGCTGAAAACAGCACAGGTGATGAAGAAAACTGGTCCTCTCCATCCTATTTATAAAAACACTTTAGGAGTCTATGTTAACACACACAGGGGAGAAGTGCTGAGAGCTTTCTGAACTACCACCAACACTAAACCACCTTCTTTTTCTTCTGTTTAGAAGAGGAGGGCAGTATGAATTTTGGTATGGAGGTGTTCATTCCTTCTCCTTGCTGGCATGTGCTGGGATTCTCCTGGAGTCTCTTTCCAACCTGTGAATACTACTCCTGAAATGGGGAGAGGTGCTGTCTACCAGGTGAGCTGAGGCACTCCTGTCTGCCCTGGGGCTGAGACTCCATTAGGCAAACACTCCCTGCTCATTACTAAGGAAAGGAGGCAGAACAAACACGAAGAAGGCCTTCACTACTCCTTCTCTATCTTCCATTCTTACCTTTCTTTTTTCTCCTTTTGCAACTTTCCCCCTTGTTATTTTTTTTTCCAACTTTCCTCCTTGTTTTCATATCTCAGTTTTTGTGAATCATGTCCCTAGCTTATGCTGAGACATTCCTCAAAGTAGTGTTTATTTCTTCTCCACCACTGAAAAGAAAAAAATAATTTTTTTTAAAGCTGGCTTTTCAATGGAGCTTTATTTTTCTTTGGTATGCTTTTTCTTGTTCCTAATTATTTTCATATTTCCATATCCTTTGATTCATTTCATTATTTTATTTTGCTTCTTGTACAATCTTGTTACCTTACTGTCTCTAGTCATTAATTTATTTTCTCTCCTTTCTGAATTTCTTCCCCACCTGTTCATTCAGCTCTTCCCTTATGTTCCCTTTTTACTCTTGCTATCCCTCCTCTAATTTCTCTGTAGTTATTTTTTTCATAATTTTCAAGCAGTGTCCTGTATAGATCGCTCAGCCTTTCACTCCCTGGGGATGGGAAGAGAGAGGACTGGGAGGAGACAAAATGAGGAAGGAGGTTGACTTGAACACACTGTTGTCCTGCAGGAAAAAGAAATGCTATCTTTGCAAAGTCCATAAACACAGTTTGACTGACTCACTGTATGCCATACTGAGCAGCAGCCTCCTTTCCTAGGATAATGAGAGCCTCAGAGGAATGGTGGTTCCCTGAAGTATGAAAACATGAAAGAGGACTTCCCCAAAGCCATTGGGTGGAGCACAAAGGATGTGGAAAGACTGGAGGGCTGGAGAGTAAAGATGGTGATAGATAAAGGTGAGGAATTCAAGCACCATGAATATCAACAATTGAATAAGGTGGCGCTATAAATGTTTTGGCTTCCATTGACCATCAGCTGGTGAGGCTGGGGGAGTTTTGTATCTGAGTCTAAATAAGTCCAATACTATGAACCCTGTAATGAATTCCTACATCAGTATACAATAGCCAAGCAAAAGATGTGTATATTATAAACTCAATTCCTATAAGTTTAGCTGGAAAAAAGGACATTTTTATTCCTAAATGTCTGAGACACAAACTTTTTACTGCAGGTACAGGCTTATTTTTTACAGATGGATAAATGATACTGTATAAAATACCTTAGTAATACTGATGAGTGATTTCAGGGATCTCTGGTTTTTGTGTTTGAGCACCACCATTTATATCAATGTCTGGTTTCTGTATTCATCCTTTTTTCTTTCTTTTTAACAAATCCAGTTGCATGTTATTGATTACTCACCCATATTTTCTTCCTTCTTTTCCTTCCTGCATCTGGATTGGCACTTTTTGGTTGCTGCTCCCTGTAATGGAAAACTATGAAAAAATATCTTTGCCCTTAAAATCTTTTTGCTTATTTTTTCATGTGTGACAAGATTGTACTCTTCTGCAACCATCTTCAAATTTTTACTTAGTCTTCTAAAAAGTGAGGACAAAGTCATAAAACAAGAACATCTAATTTGCATTTACTTTGCAAAGGTTTGAATTTCTAATAAAAGCTCCAAGAAGCAGTGTCAGGCCCATAAGGAGGACTGTTATCACCATATTTCTGATACTGAAATCCAGCAAAATAATGGTTTATGATATCAGCTGAAATCTGAAGGACCAACCCCTGGTTCTAATGTTTAGTTTAATTCTTCATACAAAAACTCAAGAACAAGTTTCAAGGCAGAAAATCCAGGAAGGTTTGCCCTGTAATGGACAGTTCATGCTGTCCACAGAGTCATGCACCCTCACGATGCAGTCTGCTGCATCTGCATATGTCAATTATATATATATATATATATATATATATACAGATAATAATATAGACAGTATATGCTATTTTAATATAATTTGAACATAGGTTTGCTTAATTTTCTCATAATTAGCTAAAGCTCTTTTATTCTGTGGTAGTCAACAACGCAATAATGTAAAGATAAAAGCTTTTCAACGTCATTTGCTCATAGCAACACAATGAAGAAGGAAATTAAAACAGTTTAATTTTTTTAATAAGATGTTCATTCTTTTGAATATCAGACAAAACTAGAGATCAAATGAAAGAGAAAAAAGATACATAAACCAAACTGATTACAAGAAAGGGTATAAATTAATTAGACCAAAAAGTGTTTTGGTTTTGCAGACCTCTTTCTCTATAATCTCAAAAAGCCATCTAAAATAATAAATGTTAAACGTGTGCCGAAACTAAAGTGCGTGTACCAACTTGTCTATGCTTACAAATGGAATAATTCAAACAGAACATGGCAAGGGAATTAGAGAAATAAAGAAACAACCACACCTATCCTTGTAAAGCATGAAAACTGAATAGCATGAAAGAGCATGAGTGAGTGAAAGAAAATTGTATGTGTGTGTGTATAAGCTACTTAAGGTGATATTAAATTAATGTATCACTAATGCAGGGTGGATGAGGTGGACCTGGTCAGCTTCCTCTTTCCATGACAAAATAAGATCTGATCAACACATTAATTAAGCAAACATTTCATCTGTTAATTACTCTGTTATTGTCATAGTTTTAACAATTCATGTGAATGCAAGCCACAATGCTGAGATTTTACAGGAAAGATCCTTATGATATTAACCTGATATAAGTGCAAGATTTTAATATGGGATGCAGTCAGGATGGAGAAACTCTAAGTGAATACTTTTGGGATTATAAATTTATCCAAGATGGACTCTACATAATGCAGAAATCACAAAGGGTCTTCTTTTGTGGTTTCTGTAGCCACCAAACCAGAACTTCATAACAAAATTCTATAGAACTTGAAAATTATCTCAGTAAGAACAGTGTGTCTTCACGAATGCCAAAGCATGAAGTAGAGACCGAGATATCTAATTCCATGTTCAAAGTTTTGCCCTAGTAATGCAAGGCAATGTTAAAAGTTTTTTAAAGTTGGACACATACTTGGAGATTATATTTGAGCATTATAAAGTAGATGGGAAAAAAAGTGACCAAATGTAAGCCATGTGGAAGTCATAATCAAGGTGAAATATGTGAAGTTATCAATAAGTATATACTGGTTATGCAATTTGAAAACAGCTTTTGGAGTATAACAGTTCTATGTATATTCTAGCACGTATACTGAGACTTAAGAGTGCTCCAACATCAAGCAGAGAACCCCAACCATATCCTGATGGAAAAAAAGGAAATCATCCCACGTTCCCATCATCACTCCTTCTCCTCTGTGTCCTGATTTCCACTGGATGGGAACTTGTGCATGTGGACAGCCCGTTGTATGACAACAGGTCACAATGTAGTTCTCGGCACAAGCACAAGGCCAAGACTTCAGGAAGAACTGTGGACACCCAAGCTCACCAGTTAAATTGTAGAGTCACAGAATGGCCTGAGTTGGAAGGGAGCATAAAGATCCTCCATTTGCAAGCCTCCTGCCATGGACAGGGGCACCTTCCACCAGACCAGGCTGCTCAGAGCCCCATCCAATCTGGCCTTGAACACTTCCAGGGATGGGGCATTCACAACTTCTCTGGACAACCTGTTCCAGTGCCTCAGCATGTGCACAGTAAAGGATTTTTTTCTACCATCTAATCTAAACCTATTCTCTTTCAGTTTGAAGTCATTTCCCCTTATCCTGTCCCTACATGCCCTTGTAAAATGTCTCTCTCCATCCTTCTGGTAGGCTCCCTTCAGGCACTGGAAGGCCACAATTAGGTCACCCCAAAGCCTTCTCTTTTCCAAGCTGTATAATTCCAGAGAATGTACTGTTAGCTAATACTAAAATTATGCCAAGCATAAAAATGTTTCTTCTCTCTTCAATTGTCATTAGAACTTCCAATTGGGGTGTCTTTGGTGTCATATAGTATACAGATGTAACAGTTAATCTCCATTCAAAATTATGAGAACTTAAACAGAAAAAACTGCTACAGTACCTGATCTTTTGTCCTTTCCTACGTTTTGGGTCAACTCCTCTACCAATAGGCTCAATAATTTGTGCTTGAGTAATACTTTCGGTCTTAGGGAGTAATTATTCGTAAAGGTTTCTGGTCTTGGTTTAAGATCTTCAGCAGCACGAGTCTCCAACTCCTTCACTCCTCTTTTTTTAGCATGCTGAGCTTTTACAATCTCTCACCATGTAGAGTATCTACCAATTTTCAGATCCTAAGCGCAGCTTTTTAGCTGTTGCTTTCAAATTCTTTACCATAAGAATTAGGTACTTTGTTCTAGTAGTGTTCTCACCACTGTATTGGATACAAATGTACATTTTCTGGCTTTTTCTCCTAATCTCAATATATATGTCATTATATCTGAGGGTCATATTAACTCTGCTTTGTTGACTCCTAGCAGTGGAAATTTGTGTTCAGTTGCTGCTTCTGTATAACATGAAAAAGGCCAAGGTACTCCACACTTTCTTTGTCACTGCTTTTATTGGTAAGACCTGCCTTCAGGAATCCCACATCCCTGAGGTCAGAGGGAAAGTCTGGAGCCAGGAAGGCTTACCTTCAGTGAAGGAGGATCAGGTCAAGGAACATTTAGACACACTGAACATACACAGATCCATGGCACCAAGTGCTGGGGGAGCTGGCTGATGACATTCCAAAGCCACTCTCGGTAATCTTTGAAAAGCTGTGGTTATTGCGGGAGGTTCCCAAGGCTTGGAAGAAAGCAAATATTATTCCTATCTTCAAGAAGGTCAAGCAGGAGGATTACAGGCTGGTAAAACTCACCTCAATCCCATGGAAGGTGATTGACCCTGTAATCCTGGAAGCCATACCCAAACATATTAAATATAAGAATGTGACTGGAAGGAGTCAGCATGGATTTATGAGAGACATCCTGTCTGACCAACCTGATGAAGTGACTACCGTTCTGGACAAGGAAAAAAATTCCAGTGAATATTGTTTGCTTTGACATTAGCAAGGCTTTTGACACTGTTTCCCAAAACATCTTTAGATGAAACACTGAAGTATGGGCTAGATAAGTGGACAGTGAGGTAGACAGAAAACTGGCTCAATTTCTGGGCTCAAAGGGTTGCAGTCAGATGCACAAAGTCCAGCTGAAGGCCAGGCACTACTGGCGTACCCTCAGGCTGGCACTGAGGGATCTGATACTGCTAAACATCTTCATTAGTGACCTGGACAGTGGGACAAAGTCATAAGTAGGACAGAGACTGTATCCTCAGAAAGTTTACAGGTGACCCAAAACAGAGGAGGAGCTGATACACAAGAGGGTCACGCCAACATCCAGATGGGATGGGGCAAGGGGCAAAGAGTCCAGCAAAGGGCTACAAAAGTGATTAATGTCTGGGAGCATCTGACTCTGACATGGAATCAGAGGGTGAGAGAGCTGTGACTTCTGAGTCTGGAGAAGTCTCAAGTGGGATCTTGTCAATGTGCATAAACACTTGAGGGTTGGAACAAAGGAAGTGGACCCAGGCTGCTCTCAGGGATACAAGTGATGCCTTAAGAGGCACAAGGGACAATGACAAAATGAAACACAGGAAATTTCACTTAAGCAAAAGCAAAAACTTTTTTACTGTGAGAGTAGTGAAGCACTGGAAGAGGTTGCCCAGACAGTTGGTAGAGTCTCGATCGCTGGAGATACTCAAAATCCAGCAGGTTTCTCAGTCCTGAGAAACCTGCTCCAGCTGGCCCTGCTCTGAATACAAGGTTTGGATAAAATGATCTCCAGAGGTGTCTTCCAACCTCAGTCATTCCATGATTTTGTGGTTCTGTAAATTACAGGATATAGGTTCAGTAGTTGATGTGATATAGTATTATATTGCTGGGTGCACCCTAACTGTGTTCTTCCAACAAATAGGCACCTTTTATTTTAATATAATTTATTTTTTTATTTTCAAGATATGGTACAAGTAGAAGAAAACTTTAAAAGCCTTCAGGGGTAATTTCCCTAGTCTTTATTAATTGCCAATTGCCTTCAGATATCACAACTAATTTGATAAGAGAAAAAATGTTACAGAAATGCATGAAACACCGCAAGCCAATCATGTTAGGGCCAGAACAAATAATAGGACAGCTACAAAGATAGAAGTAGAAGGTAAAAGAGCTTTAAAGATGGGTACAAGATGCCTTCACGTAAAGTGACAGGAAAAGTAGGAGTGGTAAGTTACTAAAAAGGAAAAATAAAAGATTATGTGCTTATTTTTTAAGAATCTATTTTTTTATATACATTTTCCCCCAAAATGATAAAAGATATATTTGCTTGATTTTTTACCATCTAATACAGGACAATAAACTGGGATCCGTAGACAAGTAGTGACTGAGAGTAGAGGGGATCATCTCCACAAATCCCCTCACCACAAAACATTTCTGCAGGGGGACCGTTTTACCCTACAGAGGAGTGAGGGAATTTGGGGGAATGACTTATGGAGAACTCAGTAGCTAAACTCCAGAAGAAAGACTCTTGGACAGTCTTTCAAACTAACACAGACCAGAATTAAAGGCTACTAGTAATTTCAGGTGACTGGAAACAAAATAAATGATTCATAGTTTTATGAAAGCTGTTTTGAGATAATTATTTATCTGAGTTATGGTAGGATAAAGACTGGGCAGCAACATGTTTCTGGGCATGTATATCTCAAAAATAATCACAGAAGTGCTTGAGGCACCTCAACAATGTAGACAAAACTAGGTGGTGGCAAAGGGCATTTCACATGCGAGTGAGTTGGGATAGAGGAATCTGGGAGTTCAAATAGACACTGTATATCTGCTGAGGTAGGAAGGTTTAGAGGGCCTCAGGAAACACTGGGGAAGCAGCATAGGAGGAAATAGGAAAGGTCTGTGGGGATTATGTGGCCTGTGAGAGCTCAGCAACCTTCCAGGCAATGAAGCTGGGGAGAGGCCTGAGACAGACCATGGAAGTTTCAGAAGGCTCTAGAGTGTCAAAAGGCTCCAGAATTCTTTTCCTGCTTTTGTCCTTGAAAAATCCTTCATTTACAAGCTGATTTGATTTCAAAATCACAGATAGCAGCCAACATAACCCGCCCCCCAGAGAGTTCTATGGAAGGGTTACATGCGTTACCCTCCCATGCTGGATGCCATGCTGTGTGCTACGCACATCTGCTCCTGCTGTGGGAAAAAGGAAAGGATGAGGCTGGGCTGGAGGCTCAGGGATAGAAGGGGGCTGCTGACCTTCAAATAAAGCCTGAGAGATGAGCAGAGCAAGATGCAACAGCTGTTGCAAGAAGGAGGTAAAACCAGCTGGTGACCATTGATCTGAACTGGTTCTTTGGAGACAACAGGCACCAAATTTAGTGTAGGTAGACAGGGCTGTGTAGTCATCCACTTCCTCTGTCTCTTACAAAGGCTGTTTAACACTGTCCCAGAAGTTGGCCACCCTATGTACCTGCTTATTTTACTCTATCCTAAAGCCAGCTGTGCAATAAGCATTTGTAAAACTTAGGAATCGACGTAATTTAAAAGAAAATCACTGGAGTGAGAAATATACTACATGTATTCCTGTGTGTAGCAAAATCTGGTAGATCAATGTACCCTAACCACCAGTGAAGTCACCCATCCAGCTGCAGCTATGTCAGCGAGGACATCACATGATTTTCAACGTCAGCTACACAACATAATACATCTTTACATAAATCTCTAAGAATGCATGCTCAAGACTCCATTTGACTGACTCAATGCCAGCTTTGACTTAGCTTCTGAATAATTTCTACATTTCCTTAAATAATGTTTAAGAGATATGTGTAAGAATAACGAATTTTACATTTCAGTACAATTCAACTAAGGAGCTTTCATTTCCCCTATCTTCCTGAAGGATGATTCTTAATGGTCTTGATTAAGGTCATAGCTGACCTTGCAGAATGGATGGTATGTGGAAGGTATATATCCATCTTTTTTTTTTCAAACTGCACCCCTTGTCAGACTAGTGTTGATCACATATACAGGACTGGCAAACCCTGCTTTGCAGTGCTGAAGTCAACTAAAGAGTTAGGTAAACATATAGAGAAATAATCTTAAAGACTTAAACTAGTTCTAAAAGAACAGATGTTACTGGTTATACCCAACACGAAATCATTCAAATTAAGATTAGTAAACTCAAAATGATACATTATCTGCTCGCCTTTCTTAGATCAATAATGCAAACAGTTTCTTTTGTTTGAAATGAAGTAATCTCTCCAAATACTTTAATTGCTTTTGTTTTTTACTGGCCACAGAAAACTGAGAAGGATCCAAATGTAAACAAACTTACTGGCCACAGAAAACTGAGGAGAATCCAAATGTAAACAGTCTAATTGGGAATTTTTCATTTAGAAGCATTAGCTAATCAGGTATGCAATTTTTTCATATGTTGTGGATAGTGCAGTAGCGTTACCGAGATCACTGACTATGTTTTCTCTTAAAATGTTCATTTCAGAGCACAGAATGAAACCATACATCGTATCATTTAAAGAGAGTATTTTTTTGATATTATGGAGTTAAATTAAGAAGGTAATAAAGAAAAACTCTCTGAAGCATTTTCCTCTAAAACTTGTCACACTGATACATACGAGTTTGATCACGAGTGTATAGTTTTGAACAGAAATAAAAAGAGTGCTCATCTCATCTACTCATCATCTAATTGATGCTCTAGAAAAGCCCTCATTGCTTCATCCCATATTTAGTGAAACAGCATCTCTTTTGCAAACCTTCTCCATTACTTTTGGTAGCAATTCTAGATGCATAGAGAACAGTAAGAAAGCCAAAGTACTGCCTGTATATTGAACCTGTCACACATATTGGTAGCATTGTGTCTTTTAATTGTAGTCACAGAAGCTCCAGTTGCCATTTGATTAAAACAAATATGTCATTGGCATTTCACCGACAGTCCTATTTCCACTTACTGAATTTGCCTAATGACAGTAACACACATTTACAGAAGTTCACATGAGCTAAAAGAAAAAAAATTAGAAAGGAAGGAACATTTTGCAGTATGTCAAAACTTTATTTGTGAAAAGAAAGTTCACTATTTTTTATTTCAGCAGCACAACATTGGGAATTGAGTTTTAAATTTTTCTGCTCCCTTCTTTTTATTTTCCTTGAGATTAACAGTTATCTGTTTCCTCATTCACAAGAGATACTACTGCCCTTTTGCAGTTCCCAATCCCCTGCACAGAGACTTTTAAAATGTTGTAATTCTCAAAAATCATTAACATCTGCATATTTTACTGATCCTCAGGGGAAAAAAAAAAAAAAGAGTAAACCCTTGGGATTACGTTGTTCCCAGAGAAGGGCATATTCAAGGACAATACATGTCCTAGGAAACTCTTTTAAAGACAATTATTTGTGTGAGAGGAAAAGGAAGAAGTAAGTTAGAGCTGCACAAATTTCTTTGTCAAGAGAAACCAAAGAAATATTGGGTCTTAGTTCTTTTCTTCTAAAAAAGATGAAATGCTGTAAAACAGTACCCTGCAAACATGTCAATTTGCTACCTTTACTTACATATGAGAAAGCAAGACTCAACAGCTAACGAAATAGAATGAAAATAGAATGAAAATATACACAGTTGTCAAAAGAAGCCTTTTTGGCAAATGACTATTTCAGATTCTCAAGGCTATCAAGGCTATTTAAATGCATGCCATTCATTAGCTGAAACATTACATTTCAGTACACATTTTTAATTTTCTTTATACTATTTGCATAGTTCCTCTAACACAGTATAAATACCCTTGCATAGCATATTTGCATTTGGCAGAGCAAGGAAGCAGACCAGACATAGCACTACTAGATGTAGCAGTAGAAAATGTAGTAATAGAATTACAAAACAATAAAGCTACAAAACTAGTATCAGCTGTAGTAATATTTTCAAAACCTGTTTAGTCATTCTACTTTCTCCCTTGTGTCTGTAATATTACTTTTTTTTTCTGACATGCACAGTATATAAACATCACCAAAAGACTGTTTTCTCTAGAGTATTAAAGTTTTTCTTCTTGATTATAAGAAAATTAAGGTTTGAAGGCGTACTTATAATTTGTTATATTCATACTTCCTTTGTTAAAATAACTATTTTTCTTAATCAGATGAACCTAAATAATAAACTTGCACAGAAAACAAGAGGAGAGAAAGACATCCTTGGGCAATTCTGTGTTTTCACATAGAATCCCAAATGGTTGTGACTAATTTTTGTTCTGGTTTTTATTCTCATGGGCAATTCCTGAGTTTTTCCTTATATTACTGTTTTATATAAAAATACTGAAAGTTGCCTTATGGAGTTTCCCTTCCAGGAAGATTCATCTTCCAGAAAAAGTTTTCATGTGGTGCTGTAGGAAAGAGAGGAGGGAGAACAGAGGAACATGTCTACAGTTCCATGAAAAGCATGTAGACTTACAGCTCTGTCTTCAACAGAAACTTGTCTGAAAGACAGACTAATGTATCAGAACTTAGCCAAATCTTTACCAGAAAAATAATAACATGCAACTTTGAACTAGATTCTCTCATTTGCCTCAACAAATTGTGTTTGATTCATTAATTGGAGTTAAACAATAGTTATTTTGGCCAGCATTCAGTCAGAATGCCACTTTTGCCTTTTGCAAGTGTTCCAGCAAGGTTTTTTCATTACTTTTATAGTAGTTGTCACATATATTCTGATCAGAACTCTTAAAATAGATGTTTAGATTTAGGTTCTTCATATTAAATGAAATTTAATTAAATTAAATTAAATATCAAATTAAATATTAAAAAGCAACTACATGGTCTTAGGCTCTGCCACAGCAAAAATTGTTCAGCAAATATCTGGGTATCCCAGTCTGCAAAAGTTAATGGATTTTTGAAAACAGTATTCGTGAGGAAGCTGCAGTATAAAATTGAGAATAAGACTCACTTCTGTTGTAAGCCCTAGCTAGCTCTCAATATCATGGTGGAGAATGGAATTACAGTCTATAATCAAGAACCCTTTAGAAAATCTAGTTCATCTACCTGTCCTTTGTACATCCACCAGAGAACATGACAGAGACTTCTTAGAATTTATTAAAAAAGGTTTAGATCTTTAATAAAAAGCTATATCTTGGCACATGCTATGCCTGCCTGGGGAGAGAAGGAATGTTACTTTGGTCTGTGATAGAAAAAAGATTCAGAGTGTGAAATATTCTCAAATACTCTGACCCAAAGAATTAAAATATCAGGCATTCTAGGAAAAAAAATGCAAAAACAAAGAAAGAATTCCAAAACAAGGGCTTATGATACTTGCATCTGAGGAGAAGTTACTTTCTGATTCTAAGACAATATTGATGATATCCCTTCCTGTTTTCTGTCTTTGATACCTTCCAAACTTGGAAGAAAGGGAATTAAAATTCCCCTGAAGTCTACACTGTGCATCAAAACTTGTAAAAATTCTTTCCTGCCTTATGTACAAATTAAGTGAATCCACTATCCATAGGATAAGTTGAATTCAATAAAAGACAACGCAATAAATATTGCCAGCACATTAAAAGCAAGTATGAGTCTGTAAAACCCTTCATAAACTTCCTGAGCATCATATTTAGACAATGAGGGTTTCTTGCCTACTACTTCATTTGAAAAGCACATACAGGGTTTCCCTCTTTGAATAGTTACAGACTTTATAGACACAAAGCCTTTTGTAAGATCATTATGCCTAAAAATCATTCCATCTTTGAATAGATAAAGATATGATTAAAGAATAATCATATCTTCTCTAAAACTTCTACTTTGATAGTTTAAATAGCCTTTTAAACTTTCTAAAGTACCTCTTCCTATTATTATATTAGCCTTTCTCTATTTTGATTCAAATTTATATTATTTTATAAGCATGGAACATCTTGTTAATACTATGCACTGTAATGCTGAACTTCCTCAGTCTTTACTGAAAGTTCTCCTGTGATCTTCCAGTAAATCCAGTTCCCTCTCTTTAAGTGACAACTCCAGTTGATAAGCCTTCAATTTAAACCAAAAATTCTGGATTTAGTCTCCATATGCTTTACTTTCTACTATGCTATTTTAGCCTATATTTTTAATTCCTGTTCACAATGTGCAATCCACCTATTCCTGTCAACATTGGCTGGATTTTTCAAGTGTTACACCATCCACACCATGGTTTATTAATACCAAACTTTTTTAAAGCAGTGTCACAAATAAAGATATTAAGCAGAACTTGTTCTAAGACTGGTTCTTGGAAAACATAATTTCTAGCCTCTACCCATCTGGACAACTCCCTTATCATTGTAATCTTCCCTTCAGCTACCGTGTTAATAATTTCACAGTCCTTGTTTTAATTTCCACTTCCATTTGCTTTCCTTTGATATCAACTTTAATTCCTTTGAGTCACCGCTTAACTTAAACATAGATTATTAAATTGACTTCACTGATCCCACCTGAAGGATATAAAAGAAAGATGTAAATCTACTTTTGCCAAAATCATAATGAATTTATTTTATTTAAACTCCACGTTCTTGGTTACTCTTCCATACAAAACCTGCATATTTTATTAAGGATAAATGAGGGATTCTTTCGGATATTCCATTTTGCCTTATCAGATACATGTATCACACATACTATTTTCTAATGGGAAGCAATAAAGTAACATGACCAAAATTGCAGCTTCTTTTAAAATAACTGTTGCTGGACACTATCCAGGCTGTTCAGATTTCACACAATACCTGCTTATTTTTGAATTCACCATGGATGTTATAATTTCCATTTCCTATTCTTGTTGGATAATCTTTTCTTCGTCATATATATAATTTCATCTATTAAAACTGGGGCAAAGTATTAAGATGTGTGACATTCAATGTCCCCTAATCTCTGCTTGATTCTCAGGATATGACCCCACTTGTCCCCTTCATTTTATTTCTAGAGTACTGTGGTTAGAAACCTTCTTATAATTTCGTTTCATTCCTTTGAAGGATCTAGCTCAGATAGATATTTTGCCCTTTTGACTCCATTTTTGTACTTTCTGACTTACTCACTGATAATCTCATTTCAGTAAATTCCTTGATCACCTACTATGTCCTGTTTGAGGTGTTTAGTGGTCCAGGCAGGTCCATAGTAATTTATTTTCTACAATTTTCTACTTAAAACTCAAGCTCAGACTACTGAAATTTTCTCTGTATGTGATTCCATGTGTCATTTGCATTTTAGTCCATGAGTGCCTCTTAGTTGCTTTATTGCCTCAAAATTTGGAAGCTTTGATTATTACCAATCTTTGTCTACCCTGCACTTGAACCTATTGTGGGAGTTTTGAACCTACCTGGGCTTGCTCATTCCAAGAACACTGTCTCAAACTACTTTTCTCTCTGGTCAGTCCCCACTCTTGAATTTATGAAGATTCATGGCTTTTAAAGTAAGTGTAATATGGCAGTTATATTTTTCTTCTTAGTAAAGAAATCCTGTCTGGTATCGTCTCCAAGAACACCTAAGCTGCTATCATGGTATAATTAATACTGTAAACTATTAGCATTTTTTTTGCTAAACCCATGTCTAGGAAATCCATGTATCATGTATTTCTCTCATAGTTTCTGAGAGTTTTCCAACACATCTCCGACTTTGTTTTGCAGATTATAATATGTGTTAGGGAGTGCTCTTGGCTTTTTTAAAAACAACATCTTCTCTGAGTTCTTTCTCCCTATAATTTTTCTCTTACATGTAAGAAATATGACTAGGAAGTTTCAGCTTTGACACCTGTTGTGAGTAAAAAGGAGTCATAGGATTAGTAAAGATAGTACATGAAAAAACGTATGATGAGCAACACTCAAGCAACTCCTGTATCAGCCCCTCCTATGCAATTTTATTATGCATCTTTGATGTAAGACAAAATAAAGCTGGGCAGAACAAATACATCTGGTTTCAAAGTATTTGAAAAGTTGCTGTCATTCTGTTTTTCATCTATATATATGTAACTAGGAAAATAGAGATGAAAGCATGATATAAAACTAATTCAAAACTTTAAATGTACCCAATGTGTTTTTTAAGATGTACAAAAACATTTGTCTCGTAACACTTAATGCCCTCATGTCTGCTATATCTCCAGGAAAATATAATAGACAGACACTATGAGAGAAAAATAAAATTAACCTGCCTTACCACACCCTTTTGAAGGCCCATTACATTCATACTATCTCTCACAGCAAATAGAAATTGATGTTTAGGTGGGAAGTATAAGAAACAAAGCATGTGTGTATTGTCTTTTCCCAGTATACTCTCCAACTCTGCCGATCAGTGTTTAGGGATTTCCAAAGTCAAGCAGTCAGGACTGTGTCTCTAGCAATCACTGATGAGCATGCCTTGTGTTATTTTTTCTGATCCTTTTTCTGACATATTTGTGCTTCTTTTCTCCATAACATGACAGTACTAACATGCAACATTTGATCATTTACTGTAAAAATAAACATGCCTGCTTTTACTTGTTTTTATCTTATTGCCTCAGCATTTCCCCTGATAACTTTTAAATTCTCAGCTTGCAAGAAACTGTGACTAAATAGTTCCCATTATTGTCCATATGCCATTTGTTACATTGCAAATCCCTGTCACAGTCCTTTTCCTCACCTATCTGACCTATTACCCATGGCCTCCCATTGTTGATTCTGGATTTAGTTTCATTATATGAAAATCACTTTTTATTTCCTTTCTTGATAGCTTCTCTGCCTCCTGTAGGTGCTTTCTGAGATGCCTGGACCAGCATGCAGTATTTTCAGTCTAAATTCCTGCATTTACACAGTGGCATGATTCTGTTTTTGACTTTGCATCCCTCCTCTTCCTTTCCTAATAAGTTTTCAGATTTCACTTACTTTCAAATGCCCCGGAGTAATGACTTGAGGTTTTCTGAGAAACAAAAATACCTTTACTATGAGGGGTTTCTGCATTGAGAGCTGTTCATGCTTTTTCCTGTAACTCAGGACCAAGTGTGTACGCTTGCAGAAAACAATCACTTATATTTTGGTAATAATGAAGATCAGTTAGTTAAACACTTGTTAAACACAGAAAAAAAGTTGCACTATTTTCCTACTCACAAGACATATTTTGTCTTCTACTACTCAATTTTTTCATTAGTTAAGCTTATGACACTTCACCACCAACCACTTACTTCTAAATTCTTTTGGTTTGGACAAAGTTTTTGAACTAGTTTTGAAAAATCTACTTTTAATGTGAGCTTTTTCCTTCCTTTTGTTCTTGGTTTTGGCCTGAACATGGCAAAAACCCCCAACTATAATATTTCCTTCACTGTCACTAAGAGGTAGAAAATTCTAGATCCTCACCTCCAAATAAACCGATATAGCAGTCACTATTTTCCTGGCTTTTTACCTGAAGAGACAGTTTTTTATCCAAGTGTTAAAAATTCCCATGCAGTTTTAAATAAACTATTTCAATTTAACTTAAACATTCATGATCTGTATTTAAAATTATTTAGCTAAAACAAGAACTACCTAATAAAGTGTTTAAATTCCTAAAAAATGTTTTTCTATAAAAATTTGGAGGTATTTTTCTCTAACAGCAAAGAAAGAAATTAACTAGCATTTGTTTTAAATTGCACAATGAAATACCTGATTATTTCCCCTCTGAAAAATGCATACCAAAATCAAGATCTGCTGTGACAATAGGTATACTCAGATCATGAAAAGTACACCTTTTACTAGGCAAATAGTGGTTTTCATATAAGAATAATAATGAGAATTACTAAGTGCAAACAAGAAAAGCTAGCTTAAGTACAGATGATGCATTTTATTATTCTGTGATGTAAAACTGATATAAACTAAAATTTGGATGAACATTTAAATGAAAACAGTTTCAAAATTGGAGATTAAATCTTAAATTTCAGAGTATGCTTGCATTTTAATATGAAAACAAGAAGGGCGAAAGTGTGAGGCTAAAGGCTCCGGTGTCTTATTCAATCCAACCCTCATGTGGGAATGAGTAATGTGGAAAGCTTCAGACCACTGATAATAATTATTCTCTAAATTAAAGATGAGCTTTACCCCATCTTCTTTGATGATTATGAAAGCCAAATTTTCAAAGCTAATTGGTTTCTCAGTAAGGGTCATTGTTGCTTATTGTTCAGGCACTCTTAAGGTAATTAGTATGCCTGACCTAAATTAGGCACATTTTGCACATTTTATTAACAATGCAGAGTAACAGAAACCCCTGACCAAAATATATGCTGTGACTCTGTCTTCTGTGGTGGCCTACCAAGGAAGCAAATTTCACATCCAAGGATGCTTCCAACATAAACATCTGGCTGCAGGTTCTGGGTTGCTTGAGTAGCAAAAGTTGCGCCATCCCACTGTTCAGGGAAAAGTGGCTTCCATGTTTTCCAAACCCTTTGTTGGTGTTACATTGCTTCATGTGTAGTGAGGAACTGAGCACAGCCACAGAGAAAAATACTCTGAACTACTAAAGGAAGCAGTAAGGACTGGTTTGCCATTCTATCTCAATAGTTTGCTACCTCAGCAGTAGAAAGTAGCTGATTTTTACAGAAAAAGAGTAGAAATCATAAATTATTGAATGATCTCTCCTACCTGTAAAAATATATATAATCTCTTCTGGCTTCCAACCATTTACATTTTAGAACTTTCTGAACCAAAGATGAAACTGCTTTTAATATCCAATATCTAATTATTCTGATATTTAGATTATGAGAAAGTATGCAGTCCTTCCCAGCTCATTTTCTCTGTATTGTTACCTATTGTGTATACCTCTAACATACTCCTTCTTTTTCCCAAGATCAAGAATCTGTTCCACTTAGTCTTCATAGCTACAATCTTCTCCTGCTGTTTTTTTGGTACTGTTTTTCCTTCTACTACTCCTTTTATGAAATAGCTTAACAGAACTGCAAATATACCCTTTTCAATATATGGAGGTAACTGTGGTTACAGATCATACATAACATCAAACATGAAGAGGTTTATGTTGTTTCTTTCAAAAGAATTACTGCTGGTTTATTTCCCTTTGATTGACCTTAGTCACTGACCTCAAGATATTCGCAGAGAACTATATAAAATCTATTCTCAGCAAGGTAGCAGCAAGGCTAGAGCCTGCCACTCTATTTGTATCACTTTAGTTAATCTTACCATTCTTATACTAATTTAAAATTTCAGTTATCAATTTAGCACCTTTTCACTCAATATGGTAACATTTTTGTTTTACTTTGGGTAGCCAACCTTAGATATGGCTATCAAGAATATGACTAATTCTCCATTGTTATTGTGTTACTATTAATCTCCTTTCCCACATCCTTTATGAAAAGATGGTCAGGTCCAGCTGCCAACTGCCCCTACAACACAACTTCCATAATTCTTCTTTTCCCCATTTAAAACCACCTATGATCACAGCAAAACCTCTACTCTGACTGCAATTTTAATTTGGGGTATTTTTTGGTGAAAGGCTTTATCAAACTTTTGGATAGAACTCTTGCACTGAACAGGTGAAACTTAGTAAATTGTGTATTGAGTCTGGTCTTACACTATGGTTGATTTTTGAGATGTGACTTCCCTCTATGACAGTCATGCTAACTCTTCTCCAGCATTTCATATGCTCAATGAGCCCACCCTTTAATAATCCCTTCTACTAACTGGACTCCAAGATAATCAAATTACAAGTAAGTTTTTTTGTTAAAACTTTTCCCCCAAAACTATCACGCATACCAGGGCTGTCAAAGTTTTACTTAAAACCATCGGAGGATTCATCCTTCAATTATGTGACTCTTGTGGAAATTGGTAGGGTCTTTGTGCCCAAAATAGCATGAAACAAAGGGATGCTTTTCCCCCTCACATTCTTTTTGCTTGTCTCTAGACTTAAGGATGCACTCACAGGAACTTAAAACACAAGCATATCCATGCACACCGATGGTCAAAAGCAAGGTAAAGGAAGAAGGTTAATTCAGAGCTCCAGCTATGAGAGATTCCTCATGATCAAACAAAAGCCTTGAAATCTGCTTGTAAGCTCAGGGACACACAGCGTATAGGGCAGGGATTTACTGCAGTTACACAATGTAACTCTTCCGATGGGCAGGACAGCCCATTGTCAAATACCTCTCTGCTGTACAAATGCTTCCTGGTGATGAGGAAGGCGTGAATGACTCCAAAAAGTGCTTCGACTAAAAGGCATTTACTCACTCAGGTGGAATTTCCAACAGGATTTTCGAACAGCAGAGCAACTTTGATGCAACTGACATCAAGGAAGACCCAAGATTTTCTGGGAGAAACTCATGGTAGCACAGGAACACGAGAGACCAACCCAAGTTGTGTCAACGCCGATGGCGTATCCAGCCCAGTGTGCTTTCTCTAGCTGTGGCTGTAAGCCAACAGCCAGGAAAAGCAAGAACCCAGCAGCCTTGGGCTGAGGGTGCCACAATCCCATCTCATTATTATTCCTGCCTATAGCTCTCCTTCCAGTATTTGCCCTGTCTTCCCTTGAAGTCCTGCTTCTCTCAACCACAGCAGCACCATCACCTTCAGTGTAGGGGTCCAGTGTGTTACTGCAAATACTGAACAGCATGTAGGAGGAGGAAAACACGAGTGGTACGAAGCCAGGCCAGAATTTAAAGATTGTTAATTAGGGCTTTGGAACAGACAGTCTGGGTCAACCCAATCTAGGCACCTATTCTGACAGATGTGGGTTTGTCCCACACTGACACTAAACAAAGAATTAAAAAGCTCAAAAATGAAGTTTTGACCACAAGGTAAATATTCTGGGTTGTTAGGTTTGGATGGAAATTATTGCAGGTCCAGACAATTCATTCCCTTTCTATGTCTGCAAGTGCTTGAATGGAGCATGAGGAATTAAAATAGAAATTGGGCCCTGTGCTTCCCACAAGGCTGGAAACCTCACTAAGGCAAAGTGGAGGGTCTGGTGAGGCTGCAGGGGGCTGCGGGCTCCTACTCTGTGCTTATCTGAACACCTGAAGTGGGACAGCCAGGTATGTGAGGTTGCTTCTTAGGACAAATCAGGCTCTACCAGTTCAAACAAAACAAAAAAAAAGTGTTACAGCCCTTTTTCCTCTGCTCCCACAGAGTCGGTATGCTGGAATTCAGTGCAGTGTTGTTATGTTTATGGTGCAACCATCAGCAGAGCCATCCTACAACACCAACATGCCCTGGAGTACTGCAGCACATAGCTGTGAATGATCATAAGTTATCACAGGTTACCACAGGTTATCATAGTGCCCTGCACCCAGAATGCTTTGTATGTAACCAGTTCGTCACACAGCTCTATGGATGCCCACATGACTAGAGGGGGAACATGGCCATGCTTTTAGGCATTCCAGCATTCTCATGCTCACACAAACGTGCACATCCCACTGCCACCGCCCGATGGTTTTACCCCTCCCAACCTTCTTGCCACCTACAGTCACTACTGGTGACGTCCAGCAGTGAATGTCTCATGCTGTCAGATGCAACTGATCCTTCCTTATTAGCTTGAAACTGTAAGAAACAGAAGGTTTATTTTCCAGAATTTTTGCTCCTGAAGTGTGATTTGCAATGTACACAAATGTAAACAAATACTGCAGTCTACTCGATCCTCTTTTTGGCGTGCTTCGGCACCGGCTACAACTCAGAAAAAAATAAAATGTAGCCGGCAATAGAAACAGAATAGAATTCCTTGCTTCAGGCTCAAAGGTCTTTTGAGTGCAGGCTGTTCCCATGGGAAGCCCACCTCCTGCGCGTGCAACCCGCGGCTCCGGGTTTGTTACTGTTATTTCGGCTTTTATTCACCTGCAGCCGCTCCGAAGAGCTCCAGGAGCCACAGGCGAGCACGCTCGGCCTCACATAGATCAGTACAATCGTCCCAACAAGAAGAAATCCGGCCAAAAATCCAAAACTTTGTCTCTGGGCGCGGGGCACTTTGGCCCGCCATGGCGGCCGCCGGCCGGCACCGCCCCGACGGGAAGGGACGGGACGGGACCCGCCCGCGCGGAACCTGCGCCCCGCGGAGCGCGGCCCGCACGGAAAGGGAACGCAAGGGAAGGGCAGAGAGAAGGGAGGGGAGGCGAGAGAGCCGCGCCCGGGAGCGGCACGCCGGGGCGGGGGCAGAGCTGTCCCGGGCGCGTCTCCCCTCCGCTCTGCGCGCAGCCGGCGCCGCGGCGGGGCGGGGTAGCGAGGGGAGGGGACGGGCAGCGCCTCGCCGCGGAGGTGGGCGGCGGGCGGGCGGGGTGTTCCAGCGCCGTGCCCGGGACGAGCATTACCCAAAAGGAGAAAAAAAAAAAAAGGGAGTAATTAAAGTCGCCGCTGCCGCGCGCGGTCCCACCCTCCCCACCGGCCGGCTCCTGTGGCAGACGGGAGGGGACAGCAGAGCCGGGATCCCGCGAAGTCACGCCGCCACCTCCGCGGCCACTTCGCATTCGCTCCCTCGCCCGCCGTGGCAGCACCGACGGCCGCGGCTCCCCCCTTCCCGCGCAGCCCCGCGCACCATGGCCCCCGCAGCCCCCCGCCTCATCCTCGGCCTCCTGGTGAGTGAGGGAGCCAGAGAGTGGGATCAGTGGGATCAGTGGGTGCGCACCGCGGGGAGCGCAGCGGAGCGGGCCGGCCGCTCAGGCACCCGGCCGCGCCTTTCCTCCGCGCTGCTCCTGCTTCACCGCGGGTGCGCAGCGCACCGGAGAGACTTCCGAGCGGGTGATCTCTCTCTGGCTCCTGACTCCAAGTCGGGTTTCTCCTCGGCGGGGCCCTTGCGATGGGCGCAGAGCAGCAGGGAGGCTGCGCGGCCGCGGGATGCACCTCGGGGGGCTTCGGCGCGAGGAAGAATGCAGTGGGATGCGCAGCTCGCGTTGGGACGGGTGGTCGGGTGGCTTTTGGAGCCTGCCGTGAGGTTACGCGACGGGCACACGCTCGGGTCGCTGATGCTGCTGCTGGTTATTCATAGAAAAAATAAACCGCAGTTCTTTTTATTTAAATCTCCCCCCTCTGCTTCTCACCTGGTTGTCCCTTTGCCGTGGGAAGGATTGTGCCACAGCGTGTTGAGCTCCTTTGAAAGAATTAGTTGTGCATGGAACACTTTTCAGCGATTTCCTTTGCCTTCAGTTTATTGTATTTGTACATAATTATCAGCTCCAGAAAGGTCTTTGCCGGGGAGAGCAGGGGAGTTCTCTCTCAAATTTTATTTTAATTTATAGTAGATGAGTAAAAGTGATTTGTCTTTTGTTTCCTACCCCCTTCTCTCCCTCTTATCATTGCATTCACAAAAGAGGGCAGATGATCGTTTGAGCCTGTGAAAGAAAAATACTTGATAGTGTTGAAGAACTGAATTTATTATTTTAATATTAATTATATATGCACATTTTAATGTTACTATTTCAGATACTGTGTACCTGCCTTTGCAAGGATATTCAAGTAAAACCCAAAAAAATGCAAGCAACTTTACTCTTACATT
This sequence comes from Corvus hawaiiensis, assembly GCF_020740725.1. Lineage (NCBI taxonomy): Eukaryota > Metazoa > Chordata > Aves > Passeriformes > Corvidae > Corvus > Corvus hawaiiensis. The sequence continues at coordinate 157,858 of NC_063238.1, read as the reverse complement.
TAATGAAAAAAATAAAAAATAAAAAATTTTTTCTGTCAAGCAGAAAAAAACAATACCCAAAGAAAAAAAATCCTGAGGTGTCTTCTTTGCGTAAAGTGAAAGGACATCACATCTTATTTTTACCTGATGTTTCCTTATGTCTTGATGCCCATGAATAACTATCAATTACTTTTGTTTAATTCCTCAATCGTTCTTTCTACTGACAGCAGACTGAGCTTGGCATTACTATTTAAAAATTAGATGTTATTGATTCTTAAAATATTTCAGAACAGTGTAAAAAGATGTTGCGATTTCAATAACTTAAAAAATAGTGCAAGGTCTTTCAGGAGAGAGTGTTTTATTAAGTGTGTGTTAATATGGAAAGCCTACTAATACATAAGAAGGGATATTTAAATTATTTGTATATATGCATATTTTTATATCTCTGTATATATATAAGGAACTATATGAAGAGCTTTTATGGCGCAGACACTGCATTTTTTTTTCTGAAGGGTCCTAATGTCTTTAAGAGTTTAAAGTATTTTTATTTAAATATTTTCTTAATAAGCATCACAAGTAATTTTAAGGATTTCCATTAACTATTTACTCCTTTATACCTTTAATTCTAAAGGTATGTGCAAAATAAAAGTGCTTTTCCATTTTTGCTGGACTTTCATCCTGAAAGAGTAAATGCACATAAAAGGGTGGATAGATTTATTTACATTTTTCTACATCTTTGTTTAATTGTCTGTGTGATTTTTGGATTACAATTTTAAACCTAGAGATAGAAACTAGGCAAAAGCACACACATAATCTGAGATCAGGATTCATTTGCTCTATGCTGAGGAAAATCTTTGTATGTGATTCTTTTTAGAAAGAAGTCTGGTTATCTACTACTCATTTGAATTTTTAGGAGGACCTATTTTGTAACTGGTTATATGGGAGTGGACTGCAATACATGACATTTTATTTATGTCATATCTAATTGCTGAGGCTAGATTTAATTAGTTTGTTGAGAATGCACTTTGGAGATGCAAAGTGATATATATTAGTGCAAGTGTCATCATGTAGTTTTAATGAGACACTTGTCCCTTTAATGTTTAGCATCACCACAGTTCTACCAAACTGAGTGTTGATGAATTAAACCTTAATATTTAGAGACCTTGGATCTAAATTGGCCAGGAATGCTGTTGGAGAGAGTGCACAGCGAAGCTGTATTTTATCTTTTCTCTCCTGAAATAGTAGTGTGGGCAAAATCTTCTAGTCAAAGAGAACTCTTGCCGTTAATGTCAGTGGTGCAGTGATTTTAGAAAAAAACAAAACATGAGCCATGGACAAATCCAGGAGCAGTAGTCAGATCTTGTTTCCAGTTTAAAACTTTCTATGCTGTGCTGCACAGTACCTGAATTTTTAGGGAGGAGTGCTTTCTGTGCTGTTTCACTCGCTTGTCGTAACAAACAAACAAACCAAAGTCAGCATCAGTGTCTAGTTCAAAATACCGTGTAATTATGTAGGGTTTTTTCCTGATTTCTTCATTTGTTTTCTAGGTGCTGAGTTTGTGCTGTGAAGCTTGCAAGAAAGTAATTTTTCATGTTCCTTCTGAACTAGAGGCTGACACGTTAGTTGGCAGAGGTGAGAAACTATGAGATTCCCAGCTTAACAACACAACATTGCACCTTTGCTGGAGATGCTATTACCAGTGGAGGAGACTTTTTTTATGGAATGGATGGATGACTGGACAGCCAGCTAAACAGCTGGATCAGCCTTTTTATGAAGGATACGCCCTGTGTTTGTTACGGATTTGAACACTGGCTCCATGCATCCATTTGACTTTTGCATAAAGAGCTATTGTCAGGGTACAGTATTTAAAACTAAAATGGCAGAATTTAATATTTTCAAAATTTGGAGTCTGAGGCTTACCATTTAAATAAATGCTTGATATTCCCAACTGCACCCATAACCCATGGTCATATGAAGAAGAAAGTCATGTGGACAATTGAAAAGATGAAAAAAAGAAGACAAAGCCCACTTTATCAGGCACCAAGAGGCTGCTGCTCTGTGGAACCCAGCTCAGCAGTGCTGGGGCATTCAGGGCATACGAGGGGCTGTGTTGCAGAGGTATCCTGCATGCACATTCTGTTTGGGAGAGTGCTCCCATCTGACTGGACAGTCTGTCTCAGTTTAGGGCAGCTTGCAGGTGACTGGGAGGAATGGGAGAGACCAAAAAACTCCCCACACCTTTTTTTTTCAGAGCAGTCTTTCAAAGGCAGCTTTGAAAGGTGTGGCATAGGAGGCGCTAAAGGATTCTGTGCTGCTTGAGACTGAGTTTGAGGATTTAGAGGTGCCCTTTGTGAGTCCTATGACAACAGGGGAATATGCTCCAAGTCTGCAGTCCTAATCCACATTTCTATAGAAGGATCAAATAAAGTGAATTGGTAGTTCATCACAATTGCTCAGAAAATCTAGCTTTATAATGGAAATTAATTGACCTTACTTTTAAATTTTAAAATGAAGGCTGCTACAGCTGTGTGAGTTTTCGTAGACTTCAACATTTCCGTATGTAAATAAACTTAATTTATAAAAATAAAACTTCATGTCACTGCAGTGCTGTGAAAGAAATTGCATAACATGGAACTTAAACTTCTTTTCCCCCTAAAACTTTTAACACAATCATTATAGCTCAAATGACATTACTTAAGCATTTATGGAGAAATATTTTGCATTGATACAAGGACCATACCTTGACAGTGAAGTTAGTCAGGATTTTCCTGGCTACTGTAAGGGTTTTTTATATCTTATACCAGAGGTTTTAAAGAAAAAAAATCCCACAAAGCTATAGCTAACTGAGCGTAGTGTTGACTCATATAACCACCAGAAACAAAATCTCCAGCCTGGTATTTTTGGAAATGAAGTGCTGTAATAGCAGTGTAAGGTACATTTAGGTGAGGCTATGATATTCTCTTCAATACTCCATTTGCACTGTACAGATGAAAGAGGATGGGAGTCACTGCTGCAGTACCATAGAAAGTCTGGGAAATCTTTATTTGTGCGTTTAAAGGACAGACTCAAGAGGAAGAAGAAATCACGTATTTAAAATTATGCTTCCCACTTGTTCTTGCAGTTTTGAAGGCAAAATGAAATGTAATTTATTGAAAATGTCATCTTCATATACAGGATGAAATTCTGAATCCTTGTGAATTTTGCAAACAGCTTTCATACAGCAGTGTTCCACCCGCTATGATACCATTGAAAGAGTACTGCAAAGTTTTCATTTTGAGAATGTGACACACGTCTTGTACTCTGCAATGATCATTTGTCTGGAGTTTGAGTCTCTGACTTCCATCCTTTTCAGGGTACCAAATCATTCTTGGTTAGGGCTGTGGTTATATCCTGATTTTGCTTTTTTTCCAGCTGTAGTGCTGAACTACTTGCTGGTGAACTGAGTTCACTGAAGTACAAAAAATCTATTTTAGCCACAAGTGATAGCAAATGCAATGAAAAATACCTGGGAAGTATGCTGAAATTACCTATATGGGACTCGTATCACATACATATTAAAAAATTGCTAATTGTTTGTTCTAGAGTTAGTCTTTATCTCTCCCATCTGTCTGCCTCATAATTTAAAGGCCTTTGTCCTCCAAAGCCTATTAAATCACATAGTACCAGTCAGTGCTTTCCTCCTGAGGGCAAAACTTCCAAGATGTAATATCACCATTGGGCATTTGCATTAATTAATCGTCTTCACTGATATTGTAGGGCATGGAGCACGAGGCAAATGTAATAGCTACTGGTCCAATAATAGGCATGTCTGCAATGTTTTTTGCATTTAATGTACATAATTTCATCTCTGATGCTTCTATAGTTTTACCAGTTTCATAGTGTTTTGTGAGCAATATCCACAAAGCAGCCATGTCCTTTAGGAAACACTAATGAACAAGAGTGGAAATTAATGAAAACTTGGTTGGATCTGAGTGCATAAATAGGTTTTAAAATCTGTGTGATGCTTAAATACTGAATGACAAGCTTTTGAAGACTATGTGTCAATAAATATAATTTTTACTTGGGGCATGGGTTTCTTTCGTTTTGTGAGGGATATTGGGTTTTTGCTGTTTGAGTTATTGTCTGAATATTTTTTCTTACAGTTGATCTGAAAGAATGCCTTCAGTCTGCAGAGTTTATCAGTTCCAGTGATGGTAACTTCAAGGTTCTAGAAGATGGTTCTGTGTATACAACGTCTGCTCTTTCTTTGTCTGCTGAGAAAAAGACTTTTACCATATTACTTAAGGACATTCAAGAACAAGTTCAAAAGAAAATACACGTTAGCTTGGTGGAAGAAGAAAAAAAGGTTAAGTTCTATTTCAAGATACCTTACTTATTTGAAATACTTTTTCACAGAGTACAGCTTCATGCCGAGTATCTGTAGTTGAATTTTAGAATTCAAATAATCAGGCAAAATACTGGTGGAGAGTGTATTTTTATTTAGCAATCGTTGATTACTGTGTTCCTTTAGTCAGCAGATTTCCTTTCTCAAATGGGAGATGCTAGCAAGTAGCATAATCAGGAATGTCAAGAATCTTAAAAGCCACGTTTGAGGAATTAAACCAGATATTATTCATGCAAAGTATTACAAGAAATGAAAAAGCTTGGAATATTATCACAGATATAATCAGAAATGAAGACCTTGGAAAAACAAATTGTCAGTAGGAAGACTGGAATGGAGGGAAAAAGATGGAAATGCAGGATGGCAGTTAAGCAAAAATATATGCAGTTAAGAATATATGGATGTATTCTCATCTGTCTTTTTATCTGCTCGTCCCAGACACCAAAGACCAGGCATGCTAGAGATACAGTTCTCAAGAGAACCAAAAGAAGGTGGGGCCCTATTCCATCTGTCATGATAGAGAACTCACTGGGACCTTTCCCACTGCAAATACAGCAGGTACATTTTGTATGAACCTTAATTTTATGACCCATGCTAGTTTTGTATGTGACTTTTATGATGAAGAAATGAGTTGTGTTGTATTCCCTACCGATGACATTCCTGCTATTATTTCTCCATCTTGTTCTGTCCTGTTCATTGTATATTTCATGATCTTGTGCCTGAAATAACTTGCAATCTTAGTTGTTGGAGTGAAATGGAATTGTGCAAAAGTTGAAAAAAGGAGAGAGACTTACTATCAAAGAGAGCTCTTTGGCCTAGAAATCAGTCTGTGTAATTAAAAGAAAAGCAGCAGCAAACAACCCTCCACTAAACATTGCCTAGAAAAAGGTTTTGTAAACACAGGCTGGGGTAAATTTTGCCTGCTTGTCTACATCCTTTCTGGAGCTCAAGGTGTGTACCTTCAGCCTTGAAGACTGAGTATGGCCTGTGTTGTTCAGAAAAGTACTTACTGGAAGAAAACAAGTAGGCGTGAAAGAGAAATGCAAGAACTAAAGTTATCATAGATCCATCTAGCCTTCACTAGATTACAGAGTGCCTGGTAGCAGATGTGTAGAGACAAGTGTAATAACAGAGTCTGTGTAGAGCAATCATTCTTCTACTAATCTTACCCTCCTAACTTCTGACATCCAGTAAATAAGGAAAGTATTTTGAGAGAAGAGTGTTTATAAATAGATAAGTCTAATGTTGCCTCCTTGGTGCTTGTAATGACATGCAGATGCTATCTGAATTGGCATATCTCTTGGACTATATGGTCTTTCTTCCTCCTTTCCTTCCTTCACTTTTTTCTTCTTTATGTGCAGACCATGTTCTCAGTGAATGCACTAAAACTGAAGTCTCTTGAACAGCTTCAGAAATAAGCCCTCTGTATGTGAATATGCCTCGTGTGTGAAGTATTCTAGAGAGATTTGATTTCAATTTTTGTTTCTTACATACTGCCATTTCTCTAATTCAATAGTTCTAGATATTTATGAGTTTGAATTAACTCCCCTTCTCATGCACACGCATTATAAAGGAAGGCAGTCACATGGCAGGCTGTTCTCCTATTCTGTGAACTGTAAATCAAGTTTGTTTTTTTGTTTCAGAAGTTTTTGTTTGTGCTAAATATGATCATGAAAAGGGGGAAATGTATTGAGATGCTGTTACTGTTTTTCCTTGGGCTTAAAAATGTCGTCTTATAGGTCCAATCAGATACAGCTCAGAACTACACAATTTATTATTCTGCAACTGGACCAGGAATTGATCAAGATCCAAAGGGTTTGTTTTACATAGAAAGAGAAACTGGAAATATCTTTGCTACTCGTGCGGTAGACCGTGAACAGTATCCAAGTTTTCAGGTACAGGCCTATGTTGTGTAAATATAATTAAATATATATATTTTCCTTAATCTGTCATGCATATATTTGACTATTTGACAGTTGGGTTGCAGGGGAAATGGCAGAAAACAAGATCTGGAATCACATGAGTGATATCCTTGGTGTTGAAGAGATAAAATCAGTAGCAAGTAAATAAATAGCTGGTCACTTGGATCTTGAGTTTTGCTTTTCACTGCTTAATCTCTAATTGCAGCATAAATATAGTGAGCTATTGGATTTGTATCACTTCTAGGAAGAATTTTTCAGGGAACGTTTAAAATATCTGCAGAAAAACAAAATAAAGGTAAACTCTAGACAGCTGTGGTTTTCTGAGTCACGCTGTTCAGTTCTGTTAACAAGGTACACTGCTCTCTCTACTGGCTGAGAAGTGTAAGAAGGCAATTAGTAGAAACAGCTTCCAGATAGGTAATTTTCAGTACCTATTGCTGCATTTTATTAGATTATGTTACAATGGGCAAATAGTTTTGCTCTTACTCTTGTTTTGTTGTAAATAACATCTAAATTTTGGTAATTGAGGTTGCCTTGTAAACACCTGAAATAAAATGTGTTCAAGAAACTTGGAAAAAGTGATAGAGTTGGAGGAGGGGTCAGGGAGAAAGTGGTTAAAATACTTGTAGTGTGTGAAGAATGGAAGGGGGAAAGATTGGAAAGCATTCAAAGGTTTTGTTTTGCTTTCACTCTAAGATACCAGTCACATCCCCTTCCATGTGCCTGAAGAGCATGTTCTTGAGAAGGATGGGCTTTGCACACTATATTTCATTTCATTTTATTGACTCCTCCATTGAACTAAAACTGTAATAATACTGCATGTTTCTTAAGCACTGAATTTTTCTTACAGATCATTTGCTTTGCAACCACTCCAGATGGTTATTCACCGGAAGTACCACTTGTGCATACAATCAGGATAGAGGATGATAATGATAATGCTCCATATTTTACACAAGACCTTTTTGAATTTTGTGTCCCTGAAAATTCCAAACCTGGTAAGAGTTGTTTTAAATCACTAAACACACTTACCACTACTCAACTCAGTTACATATCAGTATGACTAGATGTAATCCCGCCTTTTAAGACATTTCAGTGGGATTTCCTGGGGAGTATTATGTTACAGCAAAGGCTGAATTTGCAAAGAGCAGCTGAAGATTTCTTAATGATTAGAAATTCCAAATTGTCATCTCAGTCATAGTGAAAAGTGTTGTTAGAAGAAGGTTTTAAAAACTGTGCTTCAGTGTACCTAAAATGATTTGAAAAATTTAAGAATGTTACTTATCCAAAAAACATCTGTTTCTATAAAATGTTTTTAAAAGTCTCTTAAACAATTAAAAAGGTGATTTTCTAAGGTGTAAAATTCCTGTGGTTAAGCTTACAGTGTATGTCCAAGCTAACGAACTAAGGTGGGACTTTTCCTGGGAGAGGGCAGGGTTGGAGAAAGTTTTGCTTTTGCCCATACGTGTAAAAGGCTGGGATTTGCCTGTTTCTTCCTGTGCTGTGTAACAAACAACAAAAGCCAGGAGAATGATGGACCCCAGAAAATAAGGAATGCAAGAGCCACGGTTTCCCATTCCCCATTCATCTCCTAGGCCAGGATCATAGAGTGGGGAAAGTCTGATTTGCTTCACAAAAAAGGAAGCGAGGTGTCTTCCCCATTATCCCAAAAACCCACTTGTATTTCATTCTCTGAAGTGCTGTACTTCTTACTGTGTGAGCTATTGATTTAAAGAGAAGTTCCAAACCCACTGGGGCTATGGGGTGTGGTACAGCATTGCTGTGTGAGGTGGTAGTGCAGTTTGACCCATGTCAGAAAGCTCCAGCCCCCTGACAAGAGCTTTTCAGCTGTGTTTGAGATGCTTAATTGGAAGTCAATGTCAAAAACACTAATTGAAATAAAAACTTCCATTATTTCTTTTGATTATTCTTTTTTGACAGCTGCAATAATCACAACTTTGTCTAAGAATGAAAAAAAAAAGCCCAGATGACGAAATAGATAATTTTACACCATTACTTTATTTTTGCTGCTATTTATTGTGCTTTAGATACCATTTTCATTTAGAGCTAAATGATCAAATAGCTATTTTCACATGTTTAAAACAGAAATACCCACTCAAATAATTTTTTACTATTTGCAGATTTTTCTGGAACTAAAAATTGCTGTGTTGTGTTCACAGGTGTTGTTGTTGGAAAAGTGATTGCAGAGGACAGAGATGAGCCTTATACTCTGCATACCACGTTGAAATACCGCATTGTGTCACAAACCCCACCAATTACCCCAGCGTTTTCTTTACATGGTGACACTGGTGTCATCTCTGTATTACTGCCACAGCTGGACAGAGAGGTGATCTTTCCTGGAACATTCTCAGCTGTCATCTAGTGCACACAGATAGCTTCTTAAGCTCTTGTGAGACCCCACCTGCAGGGCTGCATCCAGCTCTGGGCTCCTCAGCACAGGAAGGGCATGGACTTGTTAGAGTAGGTCCAGAGGAGGGATGTGAAGAAGTTCAAATCCAAAAGTTGGAGCACCTCTTCTGTCAAGACAGGCTGAGAGAGTTGTTCAGCCTAGGGAAGAGAAGACTCATTACAGTATTTTAGTTCTTGAAAGGGGCTTATAAAAAAGGAGAGTGACTTTTTTTGCATGGGCAGATAGTGATAAGACAACATGAAGTGGTTTTAAACTAACAGAGGAGATATTTAGGTTAGATGTTGGGAAGAAATTCTTTACTCAGAGGCTAGTGAGGCACTGGAGCAGGTTGCCCAGAGAGGTTGTGGTTGCCCCATCCCTGGAAGTGTTCAAGGCCAGTTTGTACAGAGCCCTGAGAAAACTGAGCTAGTGGATGGAAGCTCATAGGGTGGAATCTCATGGCATTGGCAGGTTGGAACTAAATGATCTTCAGAGTCCCTTCCAACCCAAGCCCTCCTATGATTTTATGAAATGCTGGCATGGAAATCACCAGACGTAGCTTCTGTTACCCATTTTTTGTTAATGTCTCTAAGGACCTTCTGAAGCTTTTCAGAGACCTGTAATTAGTCCAGAGAGTTTCTGCATAGATTACCATATTCTAGCTAACCTTGGCAGAGAACTTCCTACTGCTCAGCTGTTCAACCTATGACTTTTTTATTCTTTCTGTGTTCAGGAGTCCCATAAGCTACTTTTTCCTCCTAATTAAGATTGATTTGCAGTGCTTCTTGCTTCTTCACAGAGAAGATGAACCAGGTTCTCTGGAAGTAGTCAATCATCCCTTATTACCTAGAAATATCTCCAATAGTTGAAACCTAAACAGTAATATACCATTTCTTAAAAATAAAGTGCCACCCATTTATTTTTAGCAGCTAGCTTTCAAGCAAATAAGATACAAGATTTCTTTTTTTTTGAAAGAATGTCATGTGAGAGATAGTTTATGCTAGAAGAAAAATGACAGGCACGTGTAATTCAAAATAATAATTCTAGCATAAGACAGTCATTCTAGAAAACATTGCTACAGGCACATCTTTTCTGAAGATTGAAGGAGTTATATTATGGCATACTTACATTATTTCATGGCTGAAAGTCCACATAAAACAGAATGTTGCAAAATATTGCACATGCAGATACAGTGCTCAACTTTTTTAGCCAGAGCAAATTGCAGTGATTGTGAGTGTCACTGTGACTACTAAGGAAGTTGTCACAGTGAAGAAGAAAGGATTGAAAAACTAGTCCACTGCCTATCTTTTAAAGATAAACTTATGAAATACAACATGAGGTTTCTTTCCTGCACCAGAGAAACTGAATGCTACTTCCAGGCATTCAGAACTGGAGTTATTGTCTTGATTTACAGACTTACTCTTTTTATGCCTAATCCCTCTGTACTGTCTTATGTTCCCTCCCCTCCACCCACACTTTTCTTCCCCTTGGTTGTTCACATTAAAAAAAAAGCTTTCTGCTGTTCTGGCTCAAGTCAGGGATTTAAGTGGTCTGCTTATCAGGGAGCCCCTTGGAACTGATAAGGACATTGACTCCTTCAGTGCCAGACTGAGAAATGGCAGGCATTGCCTTATCCTGTATTGCCCAGACAGAGGCTGGTCGCAGCACAGTTTTCATTCATCCTCAGTGAAATAAGAGACGTGCATCGAAACACTTTACCTGCTGGCAACCTAAGGGAATACTCTGTTGCTCCAAAGGGCAGACAAATAACAGCTGAAAGTGTGTCGTCTGTATCTTCCAAAACTTCAGGTTTTTGGAAAATAATGCTGATGTTGTGAGAAGCTTTCTTTGATACAAGATATAGCATGCACGTTACTAACAGGTGTTGAGCTCAGCACTGCTTAGCCACGGAAAAATATTTTGCTGCTTTTCCTTTTGAGCTATAGTGAAAAAAGCCCCAAAGCGAATTGTCTCATTTTGTGAGGAGCACTGAATTTAGAGCAATGTTGTGCAACAGGAGTGAAACATTTAGTTCTACTCCTCTGTGTAACTATGCAATTTAAAAAGTGAGTATGACAAACTTCTCTATGCTTTTATTCTTCTTTTTAGCTCGTACCCAGTTACACTTTGTTAGTTGAAGTGAGAGATATGGCAGGTCAGCCTTTTGGTTTGTGCACTACAGGAACAGTTGTCGTCAAAATTGAAGATACAAATGACAATGCACCATCCTTTAAACAGTTACAAGTAAGTCTGCATAAGTAAAATGTCTTTATGAAGGTAAAAAAAAAAAAGTATTTTCATCCCCTTTCTAATTTCCTGATGGACAGTCCCTCAAATATGAAATCTAATGCCCTGAGACAGTTAATGCCAATATAAATGTCTTTGCTTATTCCAGCCATGTATATGATTCAGGGCAAAGAGTATGTCTCAATAACAGTGTACACATGTCATAAACTACAGGAGATTTTGTAATACAAAATGTATGAAAAAATAATTCATTATTCATAAGGATTACATGTAGTTTACCCTTTCTGTTCACTACTGTAGAATATCATCAGCAATATTAATTGAGAATCACTCTTACCTGCTCTTCTTCGGCTTGTAGAGAATAACACAGCTCTTTAAAAAGATAAAAAAATACAAAAAATCCTTTTATCTTTTGCCATCTGAGTAGAGATGTATTTAATCCTTCTTGGCTTTTCTTCAAGTTCTTGTTGGTTTGTTAATTTATATATTTTTTAATTTAGCCCAATGCCTTTTCTAATTCTCAGCTTGATCATGTTGTATGCAAATTAGAATCTATAGCTGATGTAACTGAGGGAAACTGTGCTAATTTACCTTTCCTGGAAGGAGAATTCCAGAATTAATTATGTCAGTGATAGTTTGAGTGTATGAAGAAGCTGGTATTTCAACTGTGCTGTCAGGAAAGGTTTACTGTTTGATGCAGGGTATAAGGGAGGAGTGGGAAAAATATACTAATTTATGGAAACAAATCAACAAAATAAATCAATACAGCAGTTTGGTAAATTGACCCCTTAGGTTGAAGTAGTCTTATTTAAATATGGTGTTCTTCTAGTCCTGCCTCATGCAACAGTATTCTCTGATTTAATTTTTTTTTTTTTTTTTGTGTACTCCAAGTATGAAACACGAGTGGAGGAAAACAGAGTGAGTGTAGAAATACTGAGAGTCTCTGTTGTTGATCTTGATGAACCTGGTTCACCTGGCTCAGGAGCAGTATATGAAATTATAAGAGGAAATGATGACCAGGCCTTTGAAATTACAACAGACAAAAACACAAATGAAGGAATACTGTGTGTTGTTAAGGTAAGTAAAAATTGAAGGGCTAGAGGAAAATTTATGGATTTTCAAGTTTTGGGTTTAAAACCAACAATCTAGGAATTATTTTTATTCAAAGAATATCTGTAACTCAGGCTCATCAGACTTTCTTCTGACCTGAACTCTCTTGAAGAGCAGATTGCATTAGGCACAGCGGTTGAGGCTTGTGTGTGGCACATAACACACATAATTCATCTTCCAGACTGTTCCTCAATTTTGTGTGCTTGGAATCCAAAGAATTTGGTTTAAAATTTCAGAAGAGCTTGATGCTTTTGCCTGGTTCCACAGCTGGAGTTGTTTAGACTTAGAGATGTAACTAAGGAATGCTTCATGGTTTTTAACAGAAATAAGAGAGTGGCAAAGCAGGGAAAGGTTGAGCACCTTCTCCAGTCTTGTTCTCTCAGGGAGTTAAATAAGGGAGTTAAATAAACTCACTATTTCAGCAAAAAGCTCTCCAGGTTTTATTTTGCAGTGTCCTGACTTCAGGTTCACTTTTCTGGCATGTGAGGAAGTCCATATACATAAAAGATTTTGGGTCAGTTTTGTTCGTTGTTATAAGTGCTTTGCAGATATGAGGTAAAATGCCAATTGCCTTGTACTCTAGCACATCCCTTTGCCTCTTCATGCCTCTTTTTCATTACCTGTTAAAACTGCCATAAAAGGTAACTTCTAAGGAGCAGAAAAGATTAATATTAAAATTTGAAATTGTAGAGATAGAGAGGCCAGTAATTTTTTTATTATTTACATTATTGAGGGTTTTTTGTTACTTGTAATCATTAGAATTTTTTCTAAAGCTCTGTCCCTGGTATATGAACACAGTTGAAATTTCTTACATTTATTGTAACGCTGTAGTAGACTAGAGAATATTATGACTTTAGGATAAAATTAGCTCTATTAAAGGCAAATGATGACTTTGGAGAAGGTGTCTCAAGAATAAATGGTAGCTACTTAGTGCCAGCTCCTTAAATTCTCAGGTGGATTTGTAGCTACTAGAAAGAAGTGTGATTGGTTAGTGGTGGAAAGGAAATACATGCAAGCTAAAATAATGGCCAACTAAATATGGAAGAAGAAAATCTTCCACAGCATTTAATTGCTTTCTGGTCTTTTAGTAATTAATTTTCGGACTATTTATCCAAAATTTTGCAGTGGTACTGCTTGTCTTGTTAGGGGTGTTTTCTCAGGCCCTTTTCTTTGACTAGCTTGAAACTCAACTTTTTTTTTTAAAAATCATGTCCTTTTACTCTGTCTCAAGGTGGATATTTGAGGATAGCTGGCTTCTTTTGTAAATAAATGTGGTACAGTTTCAGCTGTAATAATGGCGTGGGGAAAACAATGTTAAGTTTTGTACTGTTTGAAGGAAAAAAACCAACACTCCACCTTTGTTACAGGGACTGGACTATGAAACTGCCAAGCAAAGGGTCCTGGTGATTGGAGTCAACAATGAGGCACCCTACCTGCTGGCTCCCCATTCACAGCAACTTTCCCAGAGCACCTGCTCTGTCACCGTGCATGTCCTGGATGTGGATGAGGGACCGGTGTTTAAACCCTGTCTGTTGCGCTTGGACGTTAAAGAATGCGAAGATATTGGGACAGCTATTGGGAGATATGTAGCAGAAGATCCAGAAACTGGAAATAGTGAGGGCATAAGGTATGAAACAACCTTACCTACTGGGTTATTTTGGAGTACAGCATGGGTGGGATAAGGGAAAGGGGAAACAGTTGTTGAGGCTGTATGTATGCGCGTGCACCTCCACACCCATCAGTGTATATGAATACATGTATCTAAATATGTGTGTGTGTACATACACGTGTGCTACATTTGGGATCTTTAACAAGACAAATTATTCTTCACAGATACCGGATACCACCTGGCCAGTGTAACTGGATCAACATAGATGACAGATCAGGTGAAGTCAGAACTGTTAGGGTCTTGGACCGAGACATAGGAGAAATGAGACGAGGTCAATGCAATATCACAGTCCTCGCAATAGACAGAAGTGAGTACTTAATGTTGGCATTTTCTGTGGTCTATAACAGATGATTATGTGCAAACTTAGTGGGACAACTGTAGTGGTTCAGACCAGTGGCCCACCTAGTCCATTGTCTTGTCTTTGTGATAGCTCTGTCAAATGCTTAGAGAATATTATTTAGCAGGGAGAGCCTTTAGAAATCAGGCAAGATCCCTGTTTTGAGAAGTTATCTGCCCTGTTTAAAATCCTTCAGTAATTTTAAAATGAGAGATTTTCCTTTGGATTATATTTCTTCTATTTCTTGACTATTCTTTTTTAAATGGTATCTCCTGGCATCTGTGAGCTAGACAACAGAGAAAGTAGAGAGGACTTTTTGCAAACAAGTTGTTGACCTTGCAGCAAAAAATTCTAACTCTGTCCAAGTCTGCATATTAAAGTTAAATGTAAATAGTACAAATCTAAATTGCGTAGAACTTCTGTTGTCTATGAAGTAAACGTGATAAAGGCATCTGCAATCAACTGTTTCTAGAGAAAGGATTAAAAAGTAGACTTGATGTAATTTCACTGGGATGCATATACAAGCATTGACCAATTGTGTATTGGAAAAACTGTAATTAGGAGGAAGAGTTCATTCACTTCTTGCATGTAGACTGGTGGCATAGTGTATGCCACTAATGAATGCCTGGTGACTTAGAGGGTAGAGGACAGAAAGAAGTCTCCTGTTTCCTTAGTGATTGTGTTCCCAGGGGAGGTGAAGGTAGGGAAAGTATAATTAATTTTCTCCTTCCTGAAGTTAAAAAGCTGGAAATCTTCACTTTCTCCTTTTGTCTCTCTTTGTCTTAGCGTCCTTTACTCCTGGCTTATGAGCTCTTTCTCCTCTTATCCTTCTGTTAGAGTAGTATGTGTTCCCACACAGACCCACCTGCTCAACAAAATACAGTCTGCACACGCAGAACATGGAGATGTGGGAGCTGCTGATGCATCTGCAACCAGCCAAGCAAAAAGAAGCAGCCAAGAGAGGGCTGTAAGAACTCCCTCTCTCTCTGGCTAAATCAGCAGTTGCTTTCCACCTTACTTCTAAACATGGGTATTACAGTTGATGATATTTAATTGTGAAAGTTTGGACTAGAAAGCAGTATGTGAATGTTAGAAGTAAGTGCTAAACCTAGTTATTTTATCTTTTAGATGGTAAAACCGGCACTGGAACAATTCAGGTTTGCATTGTGCCTGGCAACAAGAACTTCCCACGAATCACTCAAACGGACTATATCATGTGCAGA
Source organism: Corvus hawaiiensis (assembly GCF_020740725.1). NCBI lineage: Eukaryota > Metazoa > Chordata > Aves > Passeriformes > Corvidae > Corvus > Corvus hawaiiensis. The sequence continues at coordinate 142,583 of NC_063238.1, read as the reverse complement.
GACAGAAAACCAATCTGCCTCACGGCACAGGATGGAGATGAGGCTCCTTACAGCGCACCCTTTGTGTATCGCATAACTGACCGAAACCTGGCTTCCATGTGGAAGTTAACTCCACACGATGGTAGGTTAAAGCTTCCTCCTCCTCACTCAGCTGCAGGTTGCCAGAGGAGGCTTTGCTGTCTTTCCCTTGCGTGGTCTGCAAGAATGGATTGGACGAATCTCTGTTTGGAATTGGTGTAGTCACTGGAGCTACTATGGGGCTCACTGATGGTCTTTAGTGGTTCCTCTAGTTCCCCTCTAGTGGTAAGGGAACCATAGAGAAGATGGCACTGTTGGCATCCCAAAGGCAAGGGGAAAGATACCATATCTGTCTCTTAAAGCATAATTAAGAATCTGTCCCCAGCATCCCTGGGTCAGCAATCAGCTGCTGTGTGAAGTTATGATGTAAGAAGATCAGGAGAAAGAACAAAACCCGATGTAATGCATTGCATCAAAGGGGAACTATAAATTCATAATTTATATGGAACTGGAAAAGGAACTATAGATTTATAATTCATAAACTATTTAAGAATAAAATGGCTAGTATTCCGAAGAAAAACAACTTTTCTTAGTCTGTTATTATGGTGGAGAACTGGAAAACTGAAACTTTACCTAAAATTGATTATAGGCTGACAAAAAAAAATTCTTGAAGTTTGTTAGTACTGCTATTACCCAGCACACTTTTCGTAAAGCTGAGCTGGGTGAAAGAAAGCCTGACTATCTCCTTTAATATCTTTTTTATTTTTATAATTTTTATAGAAGTAGATGAACAATTTATTAGCAAAGGAATCACTGTTTCCTAAAATTTGTTGATTTAAAAAGTTATAGCGGGTGGTGGTTTCCTGGTGGTTACCAGATGATGGCAACAAGAGCAGCAACATGCAGTTGCTACTATGGTGACATAAATTAGTTGAAAAGGGTCTGATTCTGAAGTGCTCCATCATATATTCACTAAAGAAAGGCAAAAGATGGAAAAGTCTGAAAGCAAAGACATCGAATTTCAGGTTTTATGTTAGGCAAATTGAAACCCACATTTTGGATGATACATGTTGTTTCATATAGCTCATCATAAAACAGCCATTATGTACATCAGTGTCAGTCTTGTACATTTTTTCACAAGTTATTTCTTTTGCCCCCTTAAAGCATATGGTCATTAATCATTGCCTCTAAACAGGGCAGCAGATTAAATGGATTTTTTTTCCCCACTGGAAATAGTCATTCTCACTGAATACAGCCATAGAACTAAAGAGTAGAAGAGGTATAAATTAAGTTTACAATTAATTATTCTAATCATGCTACCAAAAATCTTTTTAATAAATGTCAGTTTAGTTGATGGTCTTTACTAGTAAGCCCAAGTAGTGTCATTTCCTATAATGAACTAAATCAACTTCAGAGTTTCAAAGCATGTGTTTTCAGGAGGTTGTATAAGGTATGCTTTTTCAGTTCAACATTTAAAAGTTGCTGAAAGTATAAAACCTTTCAAGCTGTAGTTTTGTATCAACACATTTAATCTAACTTTAAGCTAATTTATGTGGATCTGGTAGCAGTATAGCTGTAACAGAAGGGAAAACTGTGATTATGGTCGCATTTGTAACAACTGAGTTGCAGGTTTTGTTGACCCTAGATCTGGTTTTGTCTTTTTTTTTTACAGATAATTCTTGGTATCTTTCACCAAAGAGTGATACTCCATATGGAATTTATGAAATTCCTGTAAGTGTGACTGATAATGGAGGAAAGATAGGCGAGAACATTGTAAGAGTTAACCTCTGCGATTGTGTTACTCCAACTGAATGCGATGGCAGAACTCGTCAGCTTTCTGGTGGAAATGTTACCCTTGGTCTCTGGGCCATCCTTGCAATGATCTTAGGATCATTATTATTGCTGCGTAAGTACACTTCTTTTTAAACACAAAGTGCAATTCACTTAGCTATAAAATTAGCTGAGAGAACCTCATTCAAACTTGCTTCGAACATTTTTCATTTTGCAGGTTATATAGTTGTTGTCACTGACTTAATGTACCTGTTCTATATTTATCAGTATCACATGTTCCTGCTCTCATCTTGTGCTGTAGTTACTGTGTGTAGATTTTTGTTCATTTGTTTATTTTGTGTGAGATGCATTTTGCACTTGAACCAAAAGACTTCAAAAAAGTTCGTGAGTTCTAGAAACATTTCTGTTTCTAGGAATGCTGAAATCAATTTCCCAGAGCATTTTGTGATTTCTCTTGTGTTGTGGATTAAAATATGGAGTATCTGAGACACGGGATTCCACAAGGGATTTTACAAGAGCCCAGATAATCATGGAACCATTGAATATACTGAGTTGGAAGGGACCCATCAGGATCATCTAGACCAAATCCTGGCCCTGCACAGGACACCCCAAGAACAACACCATGTGCCTGAGAGCATTGTCTAAACGCTTCTTGAATTCTGTCAGGCTTGCTGCTGTGACTACTTCCCTGGGGAGCCTGTTCCAGTGCCCAAACACCCTCTGGGTGAAGAACCTTTTCCTCATATCCAACCTAAATCTCCCCAGACTGAGCTTAATGCCATTTCCTTGAGTCCTGTCACTGCTGACGAGAGTGAAGAAGAGATTGGTACCTGCCCCTGTGCTTCTCCTTGTGAGGAAGCTGTAGACTGCAGTGAGGTCTCTCCTCAGTCTCCTCTTCTCCAGGCTGAACAAACCAAGTGACCTCAGCCGCTACGCATATGGCTTCCCCTCAAGGCCCTTCACCATCCTCATGGCCCTCCTTTGGATGGTTTCTTAAGAGCTTAATGTCTTTTTTGTATTCTGGCACCTAAAACTGCCCCCAGCACTCGAGGTGAGGCTGCCCCAGTGCAGAGCAGAGCAGGACAATCCCCTCCCTTGTCCAGCTGGCCATGCTGTGCCTGATGCCCCCCAGGACAGGGCTGGCCATCCTGGCTGCCAGGGCATGGCTGACTCATGTTCAACTTGCCAGTGGCCAGGACCCCCAGGTCCCTTCCCGCAGCTCTGCTCTCCAGTATCTCATTCCCCAGTCTGTACACACAACCAGGATTGCCCCAGCTGAGGTGCAGTAACATTAAAGGGCGGGTTGAATAGTTCACAACAGACCAAAACCTTGAGTGTATGTTGTACTACTGGAGGTGCCCAAAACCTCGCAGATTCTGAGAAGGGTAATATTGCTGTTAACCAGTGAGACAATGATGGTGATATATAAAAGCAAACCCAAGTCTTTTTTTTTTTTTTTCCCACAATCATATATAGTCTGACTAATAATATCCTTAATAAACACAGAAGACATGCTATAGTAGTTACTATTTCAGGCTTCAGGTTTGGGGTTTTTTTTTCTTTCCTTCTTACCCATTTTTTGTGGTAATAGTTAAAATGTCTTGCTCCTGTTAAATCACAGCTAGCTCTTCTTACTTAAGTAGCTAGAACGCTGGGAACTGGACATGTTTTGAAGGCTAGCTAGATCAATGTTTTATCTCAACAGGGCAAGTACCCAAATTTGGGATGTAGTCTGAAGGTGGAATTTTCAGATGTGGGAACATGAAATAGAGGAACTGGTGAAATATCATCTACCTCTTTTTCACTGCCTCTTGACTGCAGCACTTGCAAACAGATCCTTTACTTGACTGTGGATAGGTTTTATTCTGTGTATCCTCAGTGCTGTCATGGATGTCTTCTTCCCATCTGTCAGCATCAGGAGGCAACCTGCTGGAATCACTGATGCAGATCTCACTGACAGCTGATGCTACAGAAGCTAAATTAGCTTGAAAGTGTCTCTTGGCCGATTTTCACAGAAGTTCATATGTTCAGAGATCAGATTGCTCAGTGGGCAGTTAAGCAGAACTGTTCTGTTCTTCGTGGGCTTCTTTATTTTTAAGCTAACAAAAAGTGAAGAAAACAATGGTTCTCTGCATGAAAGGTTTAGTCATTTGTTTAGGAGAGGTATTAGTTGTACATGATTCTTTTATTCCAAGTCATTTCTGGGTGAGTCTCTGACAGCAAAAAGCAGTATTATTAAGAAGAATAAAATCAATACAAGGGATTATATAAGACTGTTCTGTAGCTTAGTGCTGGAAGTCTTCCAGGGTTCTGCTGACCTTTCCTGTGAAGCAGAAGTTTCTGATATTGTGACATTTAGCTTGCATATTAGTTCCTTATAATTTGACATCTGCATATTCAGAGATGAAAAATATCTTATGTACGACCATATTGTAGGCATAAGATGCAATTTTTCACCTGGATTTGGATCTAAATTTTTCATTACTATGAAATTGTGTAAGTCACAGTGGTTTCATAAAGGACTCTTGCGTTTCTTTTGGGAAAAAAGGTTGTGCTTTAGAAAAATGAAATAATTCAACAATGCAGTGAATACTCCCTATGCTGTTTGAAAAAAAAAAGTGAATATATACAGCTCTGAGTATGGGCATTTTTGGAAATTAATTACTTTTTGAAACCATAGTTGATGCTTAGGCCCTTAAAATTCATTATCTAATATAAGTAGATCCCATTATGACATAAAGTTTATGGTATTATTTCCTTTTTCATAGTAATCCTGATCACAATTTGTGGCTGCTGTGGTGCTGGGGTAATGCACCGGCAGGTGACTGATGATTGTGCCAATCACAATTTAATAATTTCAAACACAGAAGCTCCAGGAGAAGAAGTGATGGTAAGTTGTCTGTTTGTTTCAATGGAGAAACTTGCAATTAAGATGTCCGTAGCATTGCAGTTTGAGAACAGGACCACCTGCAAGTAAGTGATTTGGTAAAGGAAATAAGCAATCAATGTAGGGGTCATTAGATGTACTTTGCTATTTAACAAGAATTTGAAAAATCTTACTTTAGGCACAGGTGGTAGCACCATATACATTTAAACATACCTTGTAGTCGTTAGGCTGGTGGCTTGTAATTCTTCCAGATTTTAAGGATTTGGTTGGAAGTTTCAGGTGAACATTTTAATAACATTTTCTGTCATTTTTAACAATGAGATTAGATGGAAATGTATTGTTTTGCTTGTGTTGAATATGTGTTTATGGCAAAACGTTATTTTTCCTTGGAGAAGGATTTTTTTATTTAGCAGATAGCTGTTGTAAATTGCATGTGCAATTTCTGCCCTTCCCCTGAAAAATGACCCCAAATGGAGTTGATTTCATAAACAGTCCATGTTTATGCAATTTTTCTTGCTTTTGGCATCTAAACTTCTTTCCATCTGCCATGAACATAGTTCAGTCCAGCACTGCGTTCATGCACAAGAACTTCGCTCTTTAGACTCTACCTCTTTTCTGTTGTACTCCACCCCCTGACATTGTCTTCCCCAAAAAGAGGAGATAAGTTTAAAAATGATATTTCATGTTGAAAACCAAGAAATCTTTTGGTGGCAAGTGTCACATTTCTTGTTGCCTGTGAAGCATAATGTGCCATTATAAACTAGTATATAGATTATATACATTTCACTGGGATAAAACCGTAGTTTTTTGATCTCACCTCGTATTTAAATGGAGATAACCTCTCTTTTCTCTACTCTGTCATAGTAACCTTTTCAAAGATGATTTATTGATCTTTATACACTAAGATCTAAGGATAGCCTTTTGTTCAAAATATCACAGTGCCAAGATGGAGACTTTTCAATTTTCAGTTGTGACTCTATCTGATTGCCGTTTCATCTTTTGAATTAAAAAGAAAAAAAAAGAAGCAAGGAAAAGATATCCTCACTACTGTTTTTTTGTTTTGTTTTGTTTTGTTTTGTTTTGTTTAGGATCACAATATAATTCCTCTACAAAATACATGTGATCAAGGAGGGTATGGAGTAAAAACAGGAGAGCAGCAAACATTTGAAATGGTAAAAGGAAGAGGGCATACCTTGGAATCAGTCAAGGGAGGTGGACATCAGACTCTGGGATCAGTTAAAGAAGGAGGAGGACAGCCTATGATGGATACGTGTAGATACTCCTACTCAGAGTGGCATAATTTCACACATCCTCGTTTAGGCGAAGTAAGTATTCTGAAACTGATTTTCTTTGAAGTGTAGGTTATGGTCAATATATACAGACTTTTCAAGGAAGACATGTAAATGTGCTAGGAAGGTGGCTTTCTGGCTTTGGTTTCACTTCATTTTTCCTCTATTTTGCTCCTTTGCATCCCCGTCGGAATATTGCTCTTTCAAGGAGTAATTCTTGACATATTTCAGACATAAGTGTAAATTACTTTCTTTTTTTTGGCTTAAACTATATGCAGTGTGCTATTTTTAATTTTGAATAATTTAGAGTAATTACTGAAGCTTTTGTGAGTTTTTTTGAGAATGTCTGTTTGCTTTTATTCCAGCTGCTTGCTTTGTGCTAATTTAAACCTCATACTTAACTTAGCAGTGGAGCAGGAATGAATGTACAGCATTAGAAATGTAGTCACTCTGTTTCTTGGAGATCAAAAAACTCTCACTACTTGCCTAACTAGTTATGTATAAATCAGTCTTCTAATTTTCAATGCATTTTAGTTGCTTAACAGGTTATGTAAACAGGTTCTTCCTCTTTTATTGTTACTTACGTGATGAGTAGAAATTATTTCTTTATTAAATACTTTTATTTTGTAGTCTTAATGATATAGACCAATCATGTGCATGTTTTTGTATGTAGGAATCCATTAGAGGACACACTCTGATTAAAAATAATTGAATGAAAGGTAAATCAAAAAGAACTTATTTTTTTGCAATATGTTTAGGATAACAATTTAAGAAAATAATAAGATCTGTTCTGTTCCTATCCAGAAGGTGCACCTATGCAGACAGGATGAAGAACAGAAGCATTCTGAAGATTATCTCCTTTCATATAACTATGAAGGAAAAGGATCCTTGGCTGGCTCTGTAGGCTGCTGCAGTGATCAGCATGAAGAAGAGGCACTTGACTTCTTAGATCAGTTGGAACCCAAGTTTAGGACATTAGCAGAAACATGCATCAAAAGATAAACGTGCCTTTCACTGTGCTGAAAAAACCCTGTAAATAAGTGGCTGTCATACTTTTGTGATATTAGGTACTTTGGAATTGAAGGGGGCAGAGGTTTATCCAAATTAAGACAGACTGGTGAGAGTGTAAATAACTCTTGCTTTAAAGTTACATTTTCTTACACTGGACACATTCTATTAGAAAAAAGGGATTAAAAATATTTTTTCTTTAGGTTAATATAGTAATGCTAGTTTCTACTAAGATTGCATTTTACATTCTTTGTGATTACTCACAATGCAAAACTTGGTATTCTTTTAATTAATTATCCAGCTTCAAAATTTTCTTGTATTTGGCTTTGGAGAAGGAAAGCTTTGTAACTCACTTTTTCTTTGTTTTCTTTTAATTTTGTAGAAATGAAGCAAATAATGTTGGTGGATATCAAATACCTTGTTAACTTTTAACTTATAAGAACTGAGATACGAAATATTTTTTCATTTTGGACATAAAAATACTCATGAATATATTAGAAAACTTTACATTTTGATTGAAAATTAAATATATATATATATTGTATATATGTAAAATAATATTCAAAAATATATTTTTCTCCTAATGGGTTACCACCCATCAAACTAGCTATCCTAAGGGATTTATGGCATCACCACATAGGGTATCAGCATTGTATGCGAGGATGTATTTTTCTTTTAAGGAAATAAGAGATCAAAAAAAAAAAAATCATGCAGTAGAGGAAACAATCATACTTCAAATGAACGCAGTATAAATCTCATGTTTACTTCACATAAGTTAGTACCTCAGTTGCTTGTGAGCTTTTAAATCATATCATTGCAGAAATGATGACCATTGCTGAGAGTTTTGTCCAGTGGAGCTACCACTACCTTTTCTACTTGCCCTGGTATGGACTTCATTAAACTGTTTCTTTTTGGAAGTAGAACTTGACAGAAGATACGGCTCAAATGGATTGAGCACACTGCATTAATAATGTGGTTTAGAGATTTCTTGTTATTGAGATGCAAAATTACACTGGGAGAAGCCGTGTGTTTTGAGTGTAATACAGGGTAGTTGTAGAGGTCAGCGTTTACACACATCTCTGGCAGAAACCATCTGAATTCCATTTGTTACTGTACTAGATTAAGCATACATATACACTATATATATATATATACAAACACACAAAAGTCTGAAATACCTTTGGCAAATGACAGCAGTGGGACCTGAATGCTGCCATAAGCAGCAGGTGGAACTCCACCTCTGCTTCCCAGGTTTTAAGTGTTTTTTTAATGTTTGCACTCCTGGTTAAGTAATCTGTCTTCTGCACTCTGGGAGTTCTCTTGTGCCTTAAAAGAACGTCTTGGTGCCTATGAGAAACTTGTGCAATTACTTATTTCTGTAGCTATAAGTCTGCTTTTAGGATTTGCTCTGTAAACATATGCCTTAGGGATATTTTAAAAAATTTACTATTGCTAATGATCTGTAAAAGGAATAATTGCTAACAACCAAGATCCATGCTGCTCTAAATTTCATTTTCTGCTGACTTCCAGTGATTGCAGTTCATTCCATATGAATTATGGTCAGTGAAAACCCATAACAGTATAAAAAGTTACAAACATTATAAAATAGTACTTTTAAAACCTTACGTTTCACACTGTAAATGGGCTTCAGAATATTTCTAGTAAGAACTAGCTGTGGTTAAGACTTCATAGACCAATGTTAAATATATTTTAGTGTATCATTTGAAAGTCGTAATGAATTCATCCTGAAGTAGATACACTGCCACTGGCAGGAGTGACAGTCATCAGCAGCAAAATGCTAGATGAGAAGCAAGGTGTTACAAACTTACTTCATTTAAAAAATGTGTGCTAACACTTCTCTTCTGAACACTGCTCATCTTTATCACTAACATAAATAAATTCTGTACATGGACAGTCAGATCTGTGACTGATACAAGTCAGGATTGCTCTGCTGTTGCCAGTGGAGCTATGCTGACTTTATGCCAGGTGAAGATCTGTTCCCTAGTGATTTTCTTGCTGCTTTGTGTCCTGCATCTTTATGTTTAGTTATTAGCTATATACTTTTTAAGGTAATAGTAATGTCTCCCCCTCCCTCTCTTAATGTTTGGTGGTGTTCTTGTTTGTTTGTATTTTAAATTATATAAAAATCCTGTGGTTGAGAAGGACCTAGGATAAATAACGACTGCACTCTTTAGAAAATTACTTGGAGGGTGGTGTAGAGAAACCCCTGCGAGTATGGTTTCTTTCCTCATGAACTATAGTAGTAGTACTTCTCTAAAAGAATAGACCAAATCTGTATGAGCTTAAATTGAATCAGTGTTGACTGTTTTAAGTAGATGGTTGCCAACTTACCACCCTAGAGTTAAAATAATACATTATTTAAATCAAAATAATGCTTTTCTAGTCTAATTTACCTTCAAAATGTTTTATTTGGTTTTGTTGGTTTTCTTTTTTTACATTTCAGCAAACATAGATAATTCTTTACCCATTTTTAAACGAAGTAGAAATTTGGAATGATTTCTACTCCTTTGTCTCTTTTAAAAATTAAAAATCCGAGTTTAACCAGCTATTTCTGTAAAACCAAGAATAGATGTGAGATACTTCACAAAAAGTACTGTAAAACGTTATTTTCATTTTATCTTCTAATTACGTGAATGGAAACTTTGTATAAAGCATTAAAGATACGAAGTACCTGGTAACATTTGTGTAAAGCTTATAAATGGAATATTTCAAAATGTATAATTCACGTGTTGTTACTGTCTTGAATTGCCTTAAAAATTGTGAAGATTTCTTCCCTTCAGCTAGGTAATCTGCAGTCTACCTAGCTGTGTCAAAATTGTCCTAACATCATATTTTTAGGTATATTTTGTACAACAGTGAGTAATAAATTTTTGCAAAGTAAAAGGATGTTCTATAAAAACTCTTCATTTCTTGCGTATGAACCAGTTTATGAAGATAAGTATGCCTGTTTCTGAAGGGGATTGGATTTTTAAATTTTAGTGCAAGTGGTTTTGGGCCACTATACTGCTGTGATGCTAGTAGTACTTGTCCATGCAGCATGAGCCATAGGGTGGGTCTAGCTGGAGTTTATACTTGGCAAATTCAGGATATTAAAATTACAAAGCATTACTTGGTCATCTTGATGATAAATTGTAAAAAATACACAGTGCCTATTTTGAAAACCTCGTAAGGAAAACCAGTAGCAGCAGATAACCCAAATTTTAACATGTTTGGCACATAAAGCTGCAGAATATCAGTATAGTGGGGGTTATGCTATTGTGATCAGGAGACAAGTGGAATGTAAGGTTTGGTTATTTGGTTTCAAGGAAAGAGAAATTCACAGAATGGCTGAGGTTGGAAGGGACCCCTGTAGGTGCTCTGGTCCAACCTCTTTGCTCAAGCATGGCCACTTAGAGCTGGTTGTTCTGGACCACGTGGATTTTGAGTATCTCCAAGGATGGAGACTACAGCCTCTCTGGGAAACCTGTTCCAGTGCTCAGTCACCTTCAAAGTAAAAATGTGCTTCATGATCTTCAGATGGTGCTGCCTGTGTTCTGGGCACCACTGAAAAGAGCCTGGCTCTTAACTTCAGGTACTGTTATACATTAATAAGTTCTCCCCTGAACCTTCTCCAGGCTGAACAGTTCATATTCCTCAGCCTTTTCCTCCAGTCTTTTCTGCGTGGAGAGAGGCTTCAGTCCCTTCATTGTTTTGTGTCCCTTCTTTGTGCTGTTTCCAGTATGTCCACGTCTCTCTTGTACTGAGGAGCCCAGAACTGGACACAGCACTCCAGGTGTGGCCTCAGCAATGCTGATTAGAAGGGAAGGATCACTTCAACCAGATGGCAACGCTGCAAATGCAGCCCAAGATGTCATTGGCCTCCTTTGTGGCAAAAGCACATCGGCTCATGGTATCCACCAGGGGCCCCAGGTCCTATTCTGCCAAGCTGTGCTTTCCAAGCAGCCAAGCTGCTGCTTATGCCATTCCAGCAGGTATCAGGGTGGTTAAAATGCCCCATGAGGACCATGGGAGGCTGCTTCTGGCTGCCCATGAAAAGCCTCATGCTCTTGCTCTTCCTGGTCAGGGGATCCAGGGAAGACACTCACTACCTTGTCACCCACATTGTCTATTCTTTAATGCTCTTCTCAGTGGGCAAGCAGCAAACTTGTCTAGAGAGCAGGTCAGATTGACAGATGGGTCTCTCTGTCCCTCAAAGCAGAGAGTCATCCACTGCTGTCACCCACTTGCTGCTTCCTTTTGGTGCTTCTGCATGGCTCAGGGTCAGCAGGCACAGGTGCTCCTCTTGAGAGCACACCTGGTTCCTCCTTAGCTTTGAGAGCAGTGAACCTGCCTTAATATTCACTTCTTGTCTATACTGATGCCACTGATGTTTTTCAGCTCATACGAAGGATGCACCTCTTTCCAGCGCTGTGTTTTTTGGTGCTGTGGGACTGTAAGAGGAGGAGGAGTAGTGAGGTCACACAGGCAGCACGGAGAGGGTCCGTGATGCTCCATGCTGCCTCACTGACCAGCCAGCATCAGGGGGCTGAGCTCAGCGTTTGTGTGCTGGCCATACTCATGAGATGGAGGTGGTTGCATCCTCTGTGCTGGGGAGACTGAGCTGTGAAGAAACTGGTGGGAGGGGAAAGAAAGAAGACCTGAAACTGAGTTGAGTCACCTCAATCTCAGTCAGCCTCAAGCTGGGGTTATACTTAAACATAACAATGAAAATTGGATTCAAAGTCTCTCACTGATCTTGCATTTTTCCTGGTTTTATGTATTTTCCTAAGGGGAGAGTAAGGGGGCAAAGCATTCTTTTATCTGGAGACTGTTACAAAACATGCTGTTCTTGCTCTTCTAATCCCATTCACAGCCTCCTGAATGAATATAAGACAAACATTTTAGGTTAAAAGAACTATCTTATTAGAAATGTACCTGAGATGAGAAGGGCACCAGCTTGTCTAACAGAATTGCTACTGAAAGTAGACTACCACAAAATCTATCATTGTTTGCCATGGTTTTTGTTTTGGCCTTACAAATTTTGTGATTTGTCTTTTTTTTTTAGGGGACAAATGTGTGCTTTCCCAAGAAGTACTGTTGATTTTCACTGAAATATTTATTGATTATTACCTTTCAGTATATATTCAAGTGGGACATAAAAAAACCCCTTATGTATAAAAATCAGATTTGGTGGATTTAAAATTGCCCAGGTAATACTGATGATCACCAAAGTTAAACAAGGAGATCTACAGACTAATACATTGTTTTGAACAGCTTTCAAACATCTGGAGTCTTATTTTGGCTGAGGAACCTTGAAAACTCTATGCAATTCTTTCTATCAGCGAATACCTTGAAGAAATCTGCAACTCTGAAGTACTAGCTTCATATGTTATAGAGAACCAACATTACTTATTTTCAAGCAACTCCCCAAGCAATTTGTTCTGTTCTCTGATCCCAGCCTCCTCATACTATTTTGGGACTTGTCCTCTTTAGCTCTAGCCTCCAGATCCCTTTCTTACCCCAGTTTTCTCTTCCCCTTTGCTTTTGTCCTCAGCCTTGGCCTCAGGATGTCTCTACGTGAATGCTCATTATGTATAATTTCTTACCTCTCAAAAGATCTGTTTTGTCTTTTTTCTTTTTTTTTTTTGTAATATGACAAACACCTTTGTTGCGATTTGCCCTCTCTTGTTGCAGTCCAGCTTCTGCATAATCTGAATCTGAGTGGGCTGTCTGCACACCAGGAGAGGTGTTACAGGGTCTGTGAGGAAAAGGCAAAAAACTTAGCATAAGTATTTAAAAATGTAGACATCTACAAATGAGATAATCATAATGCAGTGAATTTCTAGTTAGCAGACATTTAGATAATGTAGTTTTGGATCAAGTTCCATTCAATCTGAAGATAAAGGTTTCTATTTGGTCAAGTGAATCTCACCTCTGTATCTAATTTCAGCTAAAACACCTATGGTTACAGCAGCAACTGAAAGGAAAGCCTTGGTCAGCTTCAAAGATCCTTAGACAAAGCACATTTCAGAAAGGTCATTCTTTGCATATGAGCCAACAGACACTCATAGGCTGTGTGAAAATTGCAAATCAGACTCACGATTTGATCAAGTGGGACAGGCATGATACCAATACACATATACTTGACAGTGGAATAACCCCTGGGAAATAGTCAAACTCTATTTAAAAAATTAGAGACACTGAAACTTTGGAACAGGAAGGTTGTGTGTGTGTGTATGTGATTTTTTCCCCCACTTTCTAAGAAAGCATAAGATTTTTGAGCAAAAGTTAAATATGCTGCTGAGAAAAAAGTCAGCCTCTGCCTAATGCCAAACAGCTTAGATTTTCAATGCAAACGATCTTTATCACTTGAAATTATTATGAGTGACTGAAAGTAGTCTTGGGCAAGCAAGGAAGCATTATGCAACTCTTTAAATACAGGTAACTTCGCTGGATCAACCTATAATTAAGGCATCCCGTAACTACAACCAAACCACGACAAACTTACCACATAAATGCTAAAAATCAAATAGGCTCATAAAGTCCCAACTCTTTCCTCCTTCTCTAAGGAGGCTGTAATTTGACCAGATAAAAGAGTATATGATGAGGTTTTATGATCCACCTGTGCTTGAGAACACAAAAGCTATTGGCACCTTTTCTTTGCCTCCCTAACACATGGTTTTAAGATCATCTTATATCTTGGGTTTTGTTTTGCACACAGCTCAATCAGTCACTACCTCAGTAACAAAACTAAAGGGAGGAAGTTAAACATGTAACACTAATATAAAGCAAATACAGGAAGCCTTTAGGTAGTAATCAAAGGATACTTGATTTTCTCACACTACTGATAAATTCTGTAGTAACATAAGAAACCTTTGCTGACAACCAGTGGCTGTCTGTTACTGAAGTTAAGGTTTTAGTTGTTTTCTCTGAAATTAACCAGATATCTAGAACTCCAGACTCACAGTGCTGTTAACAGCCAGCAAACATTTACACAACAAAGAATCTTTTACAATTAATAATCACAAAGGGAATAACAATGTCAAAATGAAAATTCAAAAATCATACCATTATGTGGGGTAGCACTACAAACAATCCTAACCCCTGCAGTGTTAGCTTTATTAGTTTTTATCTTACAGAAATTGATGGGGGAAAATTTTTTTGATAAAATATTAAGCCTGATGTACATTTAGGACAGAAAATCCCAATTTTTTTCTCTAACTAGTGATGTTCTATATAATTTGTTTCCTAGGACAGCTGTCTCCTTTGTTTGTGTACTGGTGACAGTATGGCATGGATCACACTGGTCTGTAACATGAATATCAGGAAAAAATGGAAAAAAAGCATGCTTTACTCTTACCAGAGAAATGGTGGCAGGAAGATGTTAGAAATAGCTGTGCCCTCTTCATTCACTGTCAGGCTCACTTTTCTTTGGATGAAATCAGGTGTAAACAGTGAGTAGATGAAACTTTATTTCCCTCATCATTATTATTAAAAGTATATCATTTTTCCAAAAACTGCTCTGGTTTCTGTTAGATGTTTGCATTGGCAGCCTATCTCAGTACTCATGTATCAGACTAAGATATAATACTCAATGTGAAGATCTCTGAGCCACCACTTTTGGAGGAGTATGCATTTCTTCCTAAGTACTCCACAAAGTGTTTAAAAAACCCATGCCATCTGCTCTCAACACTTTTGCAGTATTCACCCCTTCAATTAGGAACATGTGAGAGGACAGGTCAACTGAATTGCTTACTAAAGGATGACCTTTTTGCAGGAATGAGTGTTCCTGGTAGCAGTGTTTGCCTCAATTCTTTCATCCTTCCCTGTAGTGAGGGTGCACACCTCTACACCGTTCCCAGCCTATGCCCCAGCTAAGCAGCCCTTGCTGCTGAGCCATGGGCAGGCATTGAAGGAGGTGCCAAGCCTGGGAGAACATGCCAGGCCAGCTCTGCACTGTAGAATATTTCTGAAAATGGGTTTGCAGAGTGCAGCCAGCAATGTAATACATGCCTGCCAAGAATGCAGCACTGTAAATTTTCTGGAATTCGATACAGTTATGGAAAAACTGGAACTCCTAATATCATTTGAGCCTAGTGTCTCCTATGACAGTATGCTGGAGTAAACTGCAGGCCACTATTCTGATAAATACAAAGTTTGGAACTAATTTTCTAGACCATTAAATGCTTCCTATATTTTTCCAGGGACATATGTGTGCACACAATAATATAAGCAAAAAAGAAGAGGGAAATATGTAGATGAAGTGAAGAATGTCTTTGATGTCATTTTAACAGGAATGATGAACCTTGAAAACTGTTGGGCAGTTAAGCAGTTGCAAGGCAGTTACTTCTGTTTGAGAGATAAGAGATGGTTTAATTGGTCAAAAAAAAAAAAAAGTAGGGCCGGTGTTGTAATAAAATAAACTACTGATTTGTTGTTATTGCAGATGAAAGTTTGATTTAAGCAGGAGATAACCTGTGCAGTCAGCTGATCCTGGAAGCTGTGGTTATGTTTTCAACTGTGAACTTGTGGAAGGTGTGGAACAGTGGCTATCAGTTCCACATAAATTTATGTACATAGAAATCTGTGAGTACAGAGTCTGACAGACCTGACTGACAGAGTACTCCCTGTCCTGACATCTGTGCATGAAGCTCTTCATGCTGTGCTGTTACTGTTAACAAGGACCACAGCTATGACTGAAAGTTGTTTCTATTAATGATGGGAGCAACAGTAGGGTAGAAACCGGAACTGAAAAAGACAGGAAACAAAATATTATACAGCTATTGGTATGATAGGGTAGAAATGTACTATAATGTATGTAAATTCAGATTAAAAATGCAAGTAATTAATTGACTTTTTTGGCATTAGGATAACAGATCCGTACTCATCACATCCATCACAGGATGTGCAGAACATGTATTTCCTCTATATGGCCCACTGCAAAAAAAATATAGGCAAAACACTCAACATTTATGCCTTAATAAATATCTATGGCAGCTGGTGTGGGGTCAGTAGCTCTGACTGAGGAAGCTGTGACTGGTCCGGAGAGATGGTCCTGTGGAGGGAGGATCGTCTTCCTGAGGCCCAGTGTCTTCCCTCAGCTGCCAGCTAGGAGGGCCCGTGCAGAAGCTGTCAGCTCTTTAGTGATTATCAGCTCATGATTTCAGCTCTGCAGGGCAGCCTCCAGGCCAGACCAGGGAGAGAGAGACGAGAAGCTCGTGTGGCTGGCTCTGCATGAAGGTAGCTTTATTGGTCCGTACTCCAGTGAAGGGGAGGCCAGGGACAGGCTCTCTCTGCCCTCACAGGGGCAGGGAGCTAGTTTTATAGGGATACAGGGGGTGGGTGTCAGAGGGTAAAGGCCAATGGGCTAGAAAGGATCTGCATAGGGTCTCCCAGAGGATTCTGGGTCTGTCTTCTTCTCGCCGTAACTGAAGAGTAGCTGCCTTCCCAGGGGAGTTCTGCTGGGAGGTTTCGGCAATCTCCTTATCTCAGCAGACGTCCCTCCAGGGCAGTGGCTGGGCATACCCCACAAACATCTACATACAATATGTCCTAGAATGAATCAGAGAGAACATTGATCAATAACTATCATGAAAACAGACCTAAATTTGAAACCATGATCAACCCTTTTACTGTAAGTAAACTGAAGCATTTTTGCACAAGTTAATTATTGCAAGACACAACTGAAATGGAGTTAAAATAAAATTTGGAAATGATTTTCCATCTGCATAGATCTGCTTGGTTAAAAGGGAGCAATCGCTTCCTTTTAAAATATTGTTTAAATTCCAACAGCTGGATCATTATATGATAGTGCTTAAAATTGCTGGCATGAGGTGAATTTTCCAGACCCACCTTGCACACTCCATGAAAGAGTGACCAGGCTAGTCCAGCAGGGGCTGTAGGAATCTCAGATTACTTTTACATTAGCAAACGATCTGTCACACCAACTCTGGATCATCATGTTAATGTGTTTGGTGCCAAGGCCTCTACTTACACACTGAGGATGATTAGGGTAGTTTCAGGTGACCTCACTCAGGATTTAGCCTTGTTCCATGACTGGAACATCCCCTTCCAGTGATTAAAGGCCCTTTGAGGGCTGTGCACTGGTTGAAGCTTTGTATCTTCATTAGGAGTGATGAGTGTATTTAATGTACACACAGAGCATAGATTTTGGTTGAGTTTCCTCCTAAATGAATCCAGTTTGCTAGTACCAGAACTGGTCTGAGAACTGCACCACCATGCAGTAAGCTGGGGTGACTCGGACAGTTATGTCAAAGCACTACAGAGAAACATGTCAGTGCAGAAACTGCTTTGATGACTGGGGCACTCTTGCCCAATGCAAGATTTGTATGAGCCAGCAGTTTGTCAAAAGCATTTGAGACCTGGCAGCTGCTATAAACCTGTCTAACACAGTAAGAAGCCATCCTTAAATTAATACTGCCTGAGGTTCATCAAGGACTTCTTATTGTATTTCACTAAATTTAGAGGTACATGGGGATATAATATTTTTCTGGTTGCCTTTAGCAACAGCTACCATATTTGTCTGTGTCACTCCACATGGAAAGACAGATTCATTGCAATAAAAGCAGAAAGGAGACAGGTTTAATAATTTAAAATCATCAAGTGACAAATTTGTTGATATAACTTAAGGTCATATTCACCCCGGGCTGTGAAACTCAAATGCACAAGGAAAACAGGATTTGTTTGTCTGGATCAACTTGTAAGTCTGTAGCTGTGCAGAAACAGGTGAACATCTTCCTAGTGAAGCACAGAAAACTTTTGATGACATAGTAGCTGCAGAATCTGGGACAACTGATAACATCATAATAAGAATGAAAAGAATATTAAAAGTAGTTCAGATCAAGGCAGAAGGGACATATCAAAACTAGTTAGCTTAAGTGTAGATAATGGCTGTGTGAATATGAGTTGTTCAAAACAATTTTCAAGCCAAGTTTAAAAAAATGTTGAAGTATTGCACCAGGTACCTCTTTCAGTTAATATTAAAAAATCATTAGCATTTTAATGCACTGAGAAAGAAATTATTCATATTTACAGGAAGAATACTATCTTCTTCTCTTTGTATTCTGAAATGAACTATTTCTATTTCTCAAAATGGTATTTTCTATGTATTTGTCTTTGTGATTTATATAAAATACTCCTTTACCTTTCAGGTAAACACAGGAAAGAAAAGTTATGAGATGAAATGAGCAGAGAAAACATGTATTCCAGCAACCCCTTCAAAATGCTAAAATTATTAGTTGCTCAATGAACAAAATTGATGAAAAGAAAAGAAATGAGGAGAGAAGGGTGAAGCAAGATGAGTGATGAGAAAGAGAAGAGAAATACATTTAAAAGTATTGCATCCATCAGCAGATGTACAAATATCAGGTTTACATTGACTTTATGAAGCCTCTATTTTTGTCATGCTACTTGCTTTAAAAAGCGACCTGAAATTCATATATATCTGTTCATGAGGTTTGCTACTTGATGTGATTCGACACTCTTACTGTGTATTGTTCTGCTGCTACAAGGCAATTTCCTTTTACTGTCCAAACATGTCTTACCAACATGATTTAATTGGCTCTCAACAAAATTGCTATGATAATAAAAATTCTCAAAGAACAACGATTGCAAAATTTCCCACAACAGTGACTCAATTGTGAACAAGATCAAACATAAATGCAATAGAAGAAGAGAAATGTTGAGCAACTGAAGCTGACTATTGCCACACGAGACACCCAGTAAAGCTAATTTTGCCAAAAGACATGAGTCTTGAATTTACTCTTCTGGAAAGGAATATTAAAATACAATGTCCTGTGAGGCAACTGGGCCAACACAATCATCAGAAAATAATATATGAAAGGAAGATTAAACTCTAAGGAAGATTAAGCTCTTCAAAGTGAATAACCAGTTGCAGAACACCAAACTACAAACGTGATCGGTGAACGCCCGGAAGCAAGAGTTCAGAAGCTGATGGGTGGATCTTTAGTTTAGCTTACTTAGGTCCGCGTCATCAACATTATCTCTGTTTCTTGTCAAAGTCCTTTGTTTCTCCATTGTATCTTCTTTTTCATTGTCCTGGTTTCGGCCCTCACCTGTCAGGGTCCCTCCCCACTGCCATGTAGCCCTGGGAGAGGGGCCCTGGGGGGGAGGCACAGGGTTTCCCTGCCCCTGGTCAGCCTCGTTCCCCATTGGTTGTTCTGTGTTCCCCTGCATGGGCAAGGACCCTCAGGTCCTGTGATTGTAACAGTTCCTCAGCAGAGCCCCGGCCGTGCGGCTGGAGAAATAAACATCTCTCTGAAACATCTAGCAAGAATCGGTCCCTATATATTTCTTTTCCATGGGCCTCCTTGTTTGATACGTTGTGTTACAGAATCCTCACTGTAACAAATGGTGGTGAAATGCGGGCAGAACGATCCGCAATCCCTAAGCGATTGATGTGTGAGAGAACCCTAGAAACTTTGGATTCCTCTTCTTGTTTTTGTTTTGCTATTCCATATCTTAACTGTGTAGGAACTGTGGAAAGACTCTTGGCTCTCAGAGCTGCATATGGACGTTTATCTTAAAATGATTCTTGAACAACGATTTGTAAATTTTAGCTTAATTCAAGCTCAAAAGGAACTGAAACATTTCCTTTCATGGTTGTTTAAGAACTTTTTCTATGTTTCTTGGGATTTAATTTTTACCAAAGACTTTTGGAACACCGTTTGGACACAGTTAATTTTTGAGTCAAAATATATGCTGATGGAAGAATATTTTCATGAATATTATTTAATTACTGAGACTGTTGAGCAATGTCAGCTGTGTCTTAGCGAAGGGAAGCGTACCTCAGAGTCCGTGCGACCCAGGCCATGTGGACCGAGTGCTCTCCGAGCAGCAGCGAGGCAGTTCCTGCGCATGGGTGGAGCGACGTGAGCTGCAGTGTTGGCAGTGGAGCGAGGCGTGGCGGGAGCCTGCCCGGCCCCGCGCAGTGTGTGGTGGAGCGAGCCCCGTGAGAGGAGCCAAAACACGTGCTGGAGCAGGGTGCAGGGGGGTTGTCGCTCGGGGGCCCGGCTGAGACATGGGTGCAGCGCCTGGCAGCGGCAGCGCAGCTGAGAGCAGAAGAGATGGCGTGCAGGGAGCTGAGCAGCGCAGCCTGGCCCGGCCTGCGCGGTCCCGAATGCGACCCCAGGAAGAGCGTGCAGGCACGAGCAGCCCCGACAATTCCAACATGGGAGCGAGCGAAAGCAAAAGAGAAAGCAAAAACACAGCAAGACAGAAAACAGCAGCCACTCGAAAAAAGGGAAAGATCACCGTAGCTAAGGTTTTAGGAATAGTAAAGTGGTATAATGTTAAACAAAATTATGGTTTTATAACAAGATGTGACAACCAGCAAGACATATTAGTTCATAGAACTGCTATTAAAAAGAATAACCCTGAAAAATACATCCCAAGTTTGGGAGATGGAGAGGTGGTGGAATTCAAAATTGTACAAGGTAGAAAAGGGTTACAAGCATCAGAGGTCACTGGGCCTGATGGTTTTTCTGTAAAAGGCAGTACATATGCTAAAAATCGTAGTGATGTTAGACAGTATAAGCCCCCCCTACAGTCTCCCTTTCCTAATCCCACCTTTCCCTTTACCCTATATCCTATTAGCCCCAGTGTATTCCCAATCTGTTTTTCCACCCATGGTTTCCCTCACAAAACCATGCCTTTGCCAATTGTTTCCCCAAAAATCCCTTTCCAATGCCGAGTGGGGGATGAAGAGGGGGAGGGAAGAAATTAAACACTCTCCTGCCTCAGTTTCCCCACAAAGCATGCCCGGAGAGTCCTGTCTCCCTTCTGTCAGCCTTAAGATGTTCCAGAGAATCTGTTTGGACATTTAAAGACTCAGGAGGGTGGCTTGTTTTGTTTTGAAACTGTTCTTGTTATGTTTATCCAGTTGTTTTCAATATTAAGTTTTAAATCTCTTTTGTTAAAAATAAACGAGTGAAATGTCGGGGTCCCTCCCCACTGCCATGTAGCCCAGGGAGAGGGACCATGGGGGGAGACACGGGGTTTCCCTGCCCCTGGTCAGCCTCATTCCCCATTGGTTGTTTTGTGTTCCCCTGCATGGGCAAGGACCCTCGGGTCCCATGATTGCCTCAGTTCCTCGGCAGAGCCCCGGCCATGTGGCTGGAGAAATAAACATCTCTGAAACATCTATCAAAAATCGGTCCCTATATATTTCTTTTCCATGGGCCTCCTTGTTCGATACATCGTGTTACAGAATCCCCACTGTAACACTCACCTTGAGCAGTGAAACACACAGGAACACACAGCCCATGGGATGGAATAGTCCGTGGGACAGAATAGCCACACCTGAGTATGAATTCCCCTGACATACCTGTAGTGTGGACACTGCCCTCAACACCAGGCAGTTTGCTTTACAGATCTGTTCCTATTCATCTGCGCTGTACTATGTAGACAGAACTGTGATATCACTTTTTTTCCACTCTTGCTCATATCAAGTTCATTCCCAAATACTTTATGATGTTTATATATAAAATAATAATATTCTGGTATAGTAGCTATCAGAGGAAATGAAGATTAGAAGCAAAAGAAATTATGGCAAAAATTCCTCTTAGTGTTAAGTAGTAACTCTTGAGCTTCACAGGAAAAGTGAACCAGGCTGGAATGCATGAACTTCACTATTACCTAAGATACAAATGCATGGAAGAGCAAATTGGTAGTTCTCTAAGTTTTGTGCTCTTTCAGACTTGCAGAATTCATCTCTTGGGCCAATTCCCAGTGAATCAGAACAACAGTGGCTTAGACAAATTCTTTCACCAAGGTATTAGCACAAACTATTTCAGCTGCTTAAAACACATCAGGAAGGGAATTCACACCACTAAAATGAAGGCTGAGAGTAAAAATGCATAATGGTGTGATGTGCTGGAGAAACAGTGTTTATGCTTTTTGTATTGCAGCAGATAATTTTCTTTGCCTCAATCCTTCATTCCTGTAAGAGGGCTGGTACCAGCTACTCCAGATAATAGTAAGACTCATAGGTCAGAGGTTCACTGTGCTTACCCCATACAAGCAGATAGCAAACCAAAAGAGCCTACACTACAGAGTGTGTACTCAAATGGGTTTTGGCTAGAGTACAGTAGCTTGTATGGTGCTGTGGTAGGGGTTTGGGATGAAATTAGCATTGGTAAGTTTGGGGTGTTTTTGTTATTGTTGAGCAGCACTTACACAGAATCAAGGTCTTTTCTGCTCCTTGCCCCACCAAACTAGTGAGGAGGTTGGGAGTGCACAAGAAGTTCAGAGGCGGCACAGTTAAGACAGCTGACCCCAACTGACCAGAACTGGGGAAAGAAGAAGGAAGAAGGGACATTTGGAGTTGTGGAATCTGTCTTCCCAAGTAACTCTGACGTGATGAAGCCCATTTTTCCTTAAGATGGCAGAGCACCTCCCTGCATATGGGAAGTGGTGAATTAATTCCTTATTTTGCTTTGCTTTGCTGTGTGCACAGCCTTTGCTTTCCCTTGTAAACTGTCCTAATCTCAACCCATGTTTCATACTTTTGCTCTTCTTACTTTCTCCTCTACCCCTCTGCAGGGGCGTGAGCAACCTATTGAGGTTAAACCATGACAGAAGTGAACCAAAAGAACATTTGATTGGAAGGTGAAGGACAGCATTAGCTGTCCTGTACAACCCTGCCTAACACGGCTGGGTGCTTCTCCAGTCAATAGATGTAGCAGCACCTCAGTATTCCACCTGGATTTTTATCATATGGTGCTACTTTTTACACTGTTTCTCTCATGTACTCATAGGATTGCAACTGTTTTCATCCATCGTACAATGGGAAGCATGACTTTTTTCTCTCAGAATATTATAGTTTATGTAAAACACTTCATATTTCTTTATTTCATGTTACTACAAAGGGAAAGATTTGCTCTCTATTTCAGTTGAGTTAATATGTTCTTCTCTTATCCTAATACTCATATATGACAACTGAGTGTCTCTACTGTGTTGATTTTCATAATTTTCAAGTTTCAACAAGCCATTAATATTTTAATTATAATATTCTCTCTAATTTGTTACAAGCTGATTTTCTCCAAGCTCACTACTTAATTTATTACCTAAGAAATATTCTATAGGCAAGAATTAAATCATATCACAAGTTTGCTTTAAAGAAAAAAAAACAACATAAAAATTAATGCAAACCTAGCTACATGTACTTACAGAGATAAAAAATACTTGTACCAATTCATGCTTAAAAGGAACGTAGTATTTCCAGAGCTGACTTCCACTAGATCTAGCCCTTCAAGTTTTCCCAAAGAAACCCCTGCAGAAAAGAGCACTAGAATTCCATATTTAATGTACTTTTATTTGTAGAAGTTTTTAAAAAGGGCATTTAGCTACAGACTGTATACATTCTTGGTTTAACTTCGGATGACAGGATAAAGATCCTGAATCAATTTTACAGCTAAATGTACTCCACAACAGTAAGTACAGAGTGCTTGAAAGTTTTCTTTCTCCTGTCCTACAACTTTCTACTGCTACATGTCCATTTCTTCTGCTGTCAAATCTCAGGAAAGAAGTTTAGCTGAGGTTTTTTCAGTGTTTTTTGAGGATCTTGATGGCAGTTATTGATTGAAAGAGAACTTGTGGACCTTGGATCCTCCTGTAGAAAGTGCATGTTCTAAAGCTCCATCTTGTGCTGCTTGTCAGTAAAGCTCCATCGTGAACAAATCCACTGATCATAAATATGAAAATATTTAAAATTAAATACTTCAGTGAGTCCCATGAAGACAGGCTATCTCTTACGCAATTAGTTCTAAAGCATCTAATGTTTTACACAAAGAAGAAAACACTGCAGCTACATTGGGGAGGATGTCAGAGACAACAGTTAAAGGTACCACGTTTCATATTAGAAGACCAACACTAGTTGAAAACAAGCAATTTTATTACTAATAACTAACTAGTTTTATGGTTCATAATTTAAAATATCTGCAATTGATTTTAGAAACACAATACAGGACTACATTAACTGCTAGTCCAGTCTATAACAGGACTTGGTTTACATTTTGACACTCATTCTTCCTGTCGGGGCCAAAGTGGGTGATTTCCCTGGCAACAGGAATCCACGGTTGAAAAAAGGAGCAAATGTCACCTTGAACCCATTCTGTCATTGTGAGCTGTAGTAGAAACTTGTGGGGCTCACTCATTAAGGAAACTTCCCAGTCCTATCATTCACAAGCCCCTCTCCAGCATTTGCACTCCCAGTGCCAGAGACTTTCACTGATGAAACGGAAGTCACTTCACTGCGGGCAGCTCCAGTGACCCAATAAGTCCCCACTTCTCTCCTCACACATCCCACTCCTACAGTCAGACCAGGTTTCCTCACCAGTTCAACCCCAGGTTTCCCATGGTGAAGTCTCAGATGTCTCATTCCATAAAGCCATTTATTCATGCCACAGTAACACAGAAACAGCCTGAGCTGGTGCCTTGACGAGATCCCCAACAAAGGAACTCCTGGGCTGTTACTCCTTCACAGTCTCCCCATGTGCCAGTCTCACACCAGTCTCACTCCTCCTCACGCATCTTTGACTCCTGCCTCCTTCTCCATGCGCATCCACATAGCTGGCATCATGCCCTTTGGTATCCAAATGGTTGCAATTCCCAGTTCCTGCTGTATTTCTCAGTGTCCATTCACCTGGCTGGCATCACTTATCTTCATGTGTCTTATCCCAAAGATTGGCAACATCAAATCTAGTTTCAGGGCTTTTTCTTATGATCAAAACATGCACTAGAAGCAGTGTGCAGCTACGAAGGTGACATACTCGTCCTCTCAAATTCTAGGACAGCATTTAGGACCCAAAGATAATCAGTCATGAGTTATACACCACCTACAGACAGATAATCTATGACCCAGAAAAGGCAAAGAATGATTGTGCCAGGCAGAATTATATTCATCAAGTGAAGAACTACACCAATTTAACTTTCAGTTGTAAAAATAGTAATTGCATGGTTTCAGACTAAAAAATACGAACTAAAAGTGCAAGACAAACTTGAGTGCTTACTAAAAGTGAAATTGAATTTACCTCATTGGAATGAAAATAAAAAACTATATTGAACTACCTCTGAAACTGCGATGATTCTCGATAGACTCAAACTTTGATCTGGGGTGGTCTCTCAGCAGGTGGGGATGAACAGTGGTTGTGCATCCCGACACAGCCAGCCTGCAGCGTGCGTGGCTCCAGGCAGTGCGGGAGTTGGCCTCAGGATGGCAGCATGGGATGGCAGAAAAGCGAGAGCTACTAATCACTTCCAACCCAAACTGCGTCATGGGCTACTGCAAAGAAGCGAAATGCAGACTAAATGCTGCAGTAACAAACCACAAAATCATTTTAGGATGAAACAGAATTAAAAGGTATCATAGTCCCACATCGAGACAAAGTGATGTATCCAGTTTTGTTTCTAGACAGGTATTTCTTTTTTTGTGTGTTATGGTTTTTGTATTTTCATTTGGTGTGTGTTTGTCTGCTAGATACCATTTAATCACTGACAGAGGAAAAAGGAGCACAAATTGAGATGTCCAGGATTAAACTGGGACAGAAAGGAAGTCAATAAACCAAAGGGGAAGTTAAAAAGGCAGCAGAGAAGGGCACCTTGCTCAGCTTTCAAACCCAACCCTTCTTCATCACAGCTCCCAAGCCTGCCTTCAATCAGTTTTCAAAATTACAGCCTATTTTCCTTCCTGAAGTTCATTTTGCTTTTCCTTTTGAAAAGTGAAATCTTTGAAATGGTGCCAGAGACAGCTGTATGTGGAAAGCAAAGATTTCTGCTAGAACCAGTCTCTGCCTTCAAGTATGCCTTGTCCTGCTAAGCTGTAACCTTCACCTAGTGCGGGTGGAGCAGGTCACAGAGCGCAGCAGTGCATCTTGAGATGAAGGCATTACTTCTGTTTAAAGAAAGCACAGAAAATTTGGGGCAGTGGGAAAGTAAAAGGTCACTGGAGACAATAAAACCCTTATGATTCTGAGAAGAAATACCAATGCCATCTCAAAAAGATGGTCTTTACTGGAAAAGTGATCCCTATAGGCATGACTTGTGTACAGGAAAAGCTCCCATTGCAGCGATACCCTACCCCTCAGAAACATTTGCAAGACGGGAGTTTCAACGTTTAATCTTCTCTGTACAATTTACTGTGTACAGCAACTCCTCTTCATTTTGCAGCCTGTGCTGCCATCGTGTGGCACGCTACGTGTTCATGCAGTGAAAATTAAAAGAAAAAGCAAAAGCATGTTTTCCATTGTCTCTCTCTTTCATTTGCTGCTTGCCTGGCACTGACTGTCAGAAGAGAGATGGAAGACTTGAATCCCCTGTAGCACCCGACACTTTTCTTCTTCTGATTCTTTTCTGGTTTCGTCCTTTTTTCTCAAAAACAGCAGAAAATCCAGCCTGTTGTGCCATTAAAGTCTTGCCAAACAGTAAAAGGCACAGAAGCTGCTGAGCCTTTGATGTTGTGGGTCATTTTCAGCTTCACTGGAAAGCATTACATAGTAGCAATTAGAAGCTAGTGAACAGAAGGTTTAAGACTTCTACTAAACCCTTTTTTTTTTTTTTTCCACCTCTGATGAAGGAAAATTATGTCTTTACTTGGTAATGAGTTTCACTTTCTACATCAGTTTACATAAACAGTGTGTCCTTCTCTGTTATCATAAAAGTAACTGGAAAAAGGTCCTCTCTTGGCCCTCTCTCCCCACCCAAAACAGAAAAAAGGATTGCTTGCAGTGTTTTGTTTCATTCCTCAGTAGTACTAATGAAAGGACTTAATATTTGTTGAAAAATAGCTACCTAAAAAAACCCCATTTCTAGAGGATTTTAGTAATTAATTCCATCTCTGACCACCTTAACTAACACATGTCCACCATCTGTTTTGTATCCTACCATGTTCCATGCATACTGTTAAGTACAAAATTTAATGCAAATCCTACTAAATGCAGGGAGAAGATCACATAAATTACAGTAAGCTTTGGATCATATCTCCTGTGGTCAGGCAATTTCTTTGCTAGTTAGACAGCAGAAGTTGCTAAAATTAATTGCTAAAGAGGAAAAAAAAGGAAACCCCAACCATACGTGGAGCATAGTCTGTGATCCAAATGCCAAAAGTCATATAAACAAACAGCTTTTGCTTTTCTACTGAAGCAATGACTCAACAGCCGAACACTGTCCATTAAATCCACTAAATTTCTAAGCAGCAACAAGAACCCAGCTACAGAACAAAACTCTGCTTTATTTTGTACAGTTTTATAAATATGATGACATATGGTTCCACTTTACATCTAGACCCTGCAGAGCCTTCCAAGTGCTCAGTGAACTGGCTCTTCTGGGATTCTGGTTAGAAGTATGTAATATTTTCACTCACGTATTTCCCTTTCACCTAGCACTGATAAAAGAATATTTCTTTTCTAGGGAAGTGTGTTGGGTTGACCCTGAGTTGATGGACAGTCTTTAAGACCAATTACGCTTCTGACAATTTACATATTTAAACCGCACGGAAAGGCGGGACTTCCCCTTATGGTCGGAGCTCGCCTGCTGGAAGGTGGGGGGGCTCCGAGCCTCCCGGCCCCGCTGGGCCGGGCCGGGCCGGGCCGGGGCCACTGCCCCTTTCCCCCTTTCCTATTGCTGCGGCACGGACCCTGGGTCACTGAGGGGGACTGTCCCAGAGCCGCAGGCAGCTAAAACCAGCCATGGACTGCTCACAGCTAAACCCATCCAGCGCGGCTTCTGGGGACAGGCGGGTCCCTCTCCTCTCCATGCGGAGCCGGCGGAGCCAGCGGGAGCCGGCAGAGCCTCCTGTCTGCAGCCAGCACACTCCGTGCTGAACTGAAGAGGACACCACGCAGCCAGCAGCACAGAGGGAGCGAGGCTTTCCCCACCGTAAAGCCTGAACAAGAACACTCTTCAACATGGCGGCTTCAGAGTCAGAGAGAAAGAGAAGTGAGTCACGTGGGACGGAGCTGAGCATGGCGACAGGAGAAAAGAGGGCGGTGCCGCGATTCTGGCGCGCAGCTTAAAAGAAACCTTCTTGCATGCCGTGGTAAGAAACTGTAATACCACAAACTGTTTGTCTCTTTAATCCATTTGAAGAACATGGGGGGGGGGGTGGAGAATCAACGTGTGCCTATGAAGTTTGTGAAGAGTGCCTATGCCAGGCTATATAGAAGTAGTAAGAGGCTGTTAGAGACTTGTGGCGAAGAAAAGCCTCTGTGTGCAGGCCAAAATAACTTATCCTTAAAAAGATGAATAACCCCATGTGATGGCCCATGTTCTGTAGTGTGAAAGAACTGTGAAATTCTTCATGGGAGAGATGTTCTACACACAGCAGACTGTTTGTTTCCGGGCGGGTCTGCTATTGGTGGCAGCGGTGGGATCCACGTGCAACTGAAGGAAAACCCTTTTTTCCTTAAGCATAAGAGAGAGACTTTTCAAGAACTGCAACACTGACTAACATCCCATGTTCTGTTATCCCTTGTGTGAGCTGGATAAAAGGAGAGAAGTGCTGGAAAGAAGGGGGGGGGGGGGGGGGGGGAATTTACTTTAATTTTGTTTTGTTTTCTCTTTACTTTTAATTCTGTTAGTAATAAAGCTCTTTCATTGTACTGCAACTGTTTAAGGTTTGTGGCCTGCTTTGCTTTTCTCCTAATTCTTATCTCACAGAAGGAAAATAAGTAAATAATGAATATTTTGAATCAAAACCACTACATTTAATTGGTGTTTCTGCCCGGTTACGAACTCAACCCGCTACAGGAAGGAATGAAAGCAAAACAAACTCAAAAATCCTACTGCTGTTGGGGAAGCATTTAAAGGAATTTGCAATTGTTTTTCTTCTCTGCTGCCCACTATCAGGTTAGTGACACTTGGCTCTGGTGAACTGTATCTCTCCAGGTAAACTTTGTTTTTGCTTTTGTAAACAGGACAGCAAAATGAATGATACCACCTGCTACTTCACCTAAAAACACTTTCATGTCATATTTCAATTAAAATTAATTTTATCAACTGAGGATTAGCTCCAGTAAAGAACTGAGACTCCTTTGAAAGCAGAAATTACAATGAACTACTATCTGCCTTATTTACAGAATAAATAACTGGCCAAAAAAATAAAAAAGCATTGCAATGTCTTAGCTGTAAATGTCTGCACTGAATTTGGTCTTCCATCAGACCCAACAATTCCATAGGATTAGAACTTGAGTAAGGGACAGGGAATTGGACTGCAGCTCTTACTACCTGACTACTGTAGAGACTTTTGTCTTAATTTAAGTCTATCTCTACCTAAAACTTAAGTTCCATTGAAATAAAACATCTGTCTGTAGCTGTCAAGAAATAAGAAAACAAAAGAAAAAAAAAGTTTCTGAGTAATGCTTTCATTGTCTTAATATTAAGGACTTATGCGAAATTCTCATATATTTCTTAATGGATTTTAGCAAGAAGAAAATATGGCCCCAGAAGTTATTTTCTACTTGTTAGAAAGTTTCAGCTGAGCAGAAGTGACTATTTCTGTTGTACATTGGAACTGGTGAATTGGCTCTATCAAAGGTCTTTCTTCACTTCGCATATTATCTCTTGACAAACTTTCTCATCTTTCCAGTAGGTGCAGGATGTAGTAAACATCATGTTAACAGGCTGAGTGTAAAACTGTGGTGACCCTATCAATTGCAAATATTTAGTTAGAAGCATCATTATAAAGTGTGTTTAATTTCCTTCGGCAAGAAAACTATACTATCTGCAAAATGAAATCGATGTGAAATGAAAGGAGTAAACAACAGCTTGCAAATAAATATCATGAAGTACTCCCCACCAAAGTTTCAGTAATTACTCCATGGAGTAGGCTGCCCTTAATACAACAATTAATTAATTTTTCCAAATGAATTATGCAAGCCAATATTTTTTCTTCATTAATGTTTCGTTGGAGTCATTAAGTTCCATTAATGAATAACAAAGAAGCAATTGGAATTTTATTCTAGCTGATGTGCGCTAATGTGCTTAACTTGAACTAAATGTGTTTCCAGTATGTAATCAAATTTGAATCAATCAAATCAATTTACCACTTAAAGTCCTTTCGGAGCTGCAGCTGTTTTATATGGATGTCTCTTCTCAGAGAAGAATGCAGACAAAACCCAAAAGACTACATGACTCTGGAACGTATAACATTGTAATTAGGAACCAATCTGTCTGAGTTTTGTTAGGAGGGTGCTGTTTTCCCCACTTCAATTTCCATTATAAGTCAAAGTGGGTAAATTATTTCCTAAGAATAAATTATCTAATGAATTTAGATTTCGTAAAGCTTTGGAAGCTTTATGAATTCTAGCTGATTTCTTACTTTTTTAAAATTTATTTTTCACAGAGTGAATAAGTCAGTTAATGAAATAATTGGAACTTATGCAGCCTATATATTTTTGCCTACACATTATTGTTTTCAGGGATGGTCAATTAATAAAACTGATCAACAATGAGCAGTGCATATAATTGTTACTGACAATTTTCATGAATGCCTTTCTCCATCCAGTTCTAAGGAAAGATATTATAAATACCTAATCAGAACATGCAGACAAGAGGTTTCCTGACTTTTATTGGAGGTGCACAGTGATAAAACAAGATGCAATGGGCCCAAACTAGAAAACAGGAAATTCTGATTATTTTATTATTATTATTGCTATTTAAAACTTACAAAAAACCACCCAGCCAACAAACCAGCTCATGTACATGGTCAAACATGAGGATGCTCAGACAGGCTTGGAATCTTAGAGATGCTTAAGATGCAACTGGACATCACTCTAGGTAACCTGACTTAGCCAGCTTTGAACATGGTTTGGAACAGATGGCCTTCAGAGATCCCTTCCAACTTAATTATTCAGTGATTATGAAACTATTTTAAACAAACATGTATTCAGCAATCTAATGCAAACGAGGTGGAACTGATAATATTGATACTGCAGACTTGTATTTTTTTAATAATAAGCTGATTTGACAACCCTATGGACTAGAAGTTGCAAGAGTATAGAAATATCTGAACTTTATAACCTCTTCTGAGATACCTTATATTTACCAAAGGGGCACCTATAAATACAGCAAAAATATGACATTGGTAAGACATCTCTGAAGAAAAGGTGAAAAATCTTCTCAAAATCTGTCATACTATATTTTTGACTTTTGAACATTCTTATAATGATCACTGTAGGGAAAAAAAGTGTCTCCATCGTTCTCTACATTTTCTTGTGACCAAGTTTCATAGTAGGAGTCTATCTGAGGTCTTCAGTCATACCTCCAAAACTCAGATTTAAAGAAAACCTATGTTGGTATCAAAAATTATTTGAATAATCTTGTCACAGTCATACTGGTCCTGTAAAAAGACTTCCAATAGACCTTGTTAGAGGGCACACTGTACTGTAAGTACAAGACAAGGGGACATACGTAGCCCCAGGGTCTGCCAGAGGAGGTTCAGGCTGGCCATCAAGAAGAATTTCTTTATTCAGGGGGTGGTCAGGTGTTGGAACAGACTGTCCAGGGAGGACATGTAATCACCCTCCCTGAAGGTGTTCAGGAAATGACTGGATGTTGCACTTAGTGCTATAATCTAGTTGACAACACACCTGATAAATAATTGATTTGAAAATTGCCTGTGTGCTTTTACATTTAAAAAGAGATCTTGTCTAAATAAAACTGCTTATGACTTCTTCCCATACTGTTTGGTAAGAAATATTGTAATAAACCTAAAAAAACACCCCCAAAATGTTAATCCCCAATATGTATGTGAGTGTAAAAGACTATACTGCAAATGGTGTACAGCATTCCTTTCCAGGCTGCGTTGGACTGCTATGGAAAGCTGAGACACAGGTCTTTGCAGGCATCTCCTAAAACAGCTTGTGAAGAGACCTTGCACAATCCTTTGGAATATATAGGAAGATAGAAAAAGAAAATCCTGTTTCAGATTTGCTGCAATGTTTCACAACACTGTTAATGTTTGCAGGCTTTTAGAGAGACCGAGAAGGAGAAACAAACATAGTCAGATGTTTAGCTTCCCATAACAATCTCAGGCATAATCAGGTTAAAAGGAACGACAAGGGAACACAGTAAAAATGAAAGTGCTTTTTCGGTTTTTTTCTATGCCTGAAAGTATTGGTGTTCTCTTTTTCACAATCTGATGCTATTTATTTATGGCACTCAGAAAGATAAAGTATCAAATTTCTTTCCGCTGGAGTTGCAAGCAGAACCTAAACGATTGTATCTATGTCTTGAAAAGGAGAAAATGATTATATAGAGCAGAGTTTTACAGATTAATGGCAGACTGGCAAATGAGAAAAGAAAAAATAACTGAGAGCAGAAATAGCTGCACTGAAGAACACTATAAATAACATTCCTTGTTTCTGAATTTGCCTGATGTTCAGAAACAAGGTTTTAGCATTGTACGCTATAAAAAAAGTTAATATTAAGAAAAAAGGTTTATACTTCCAGATCGCTTAGGTGATTTTACCTAAAATCAAGCTGTGTGTTAATAAGCTTTTTTCACTTACTTCACATAGTTTGGACTAATAAAGCAGCATTACTGCATTTATTGTTGTATAATTGTGACTATAAATGCCAGATATTATCCTATATTATCTATATGCCAGAGTTTGAAAATTGTTCTAATCCTAAGCAGTGGTAAGGAAAATTAGGTTTTCTAATAAATTATTCCTCGGCATATGTTTGTGGATGATTACTAGACAGTGATCATAGCAAACTGAATCAGTGCTGTTCGAAATAGAATGTGACCAATCAAGCTTGGTCTATTAACACAAGTGGACTTGCAAGGTAGTCTAGACTGACCAGAGTCTGCCAGTGTAAAACTAGAGAAAAATCTCCATTCTTCCTGCTGAATTATGTTCAAGCATCAACAAAAGCTTTGGGTAGCCTTGGATGAAATACAGTGCACGAGGAGAGTGTAAAGTACAATCTCACCACATGCAAAATTAATTGATGTTCTAAGAAAAAATCTTCTGCCTCAGCTCAGTTCTATGTGCTAGGATATAGCATTTGAGTGTAGTTTTCATAAATAGGAATAGTTTCTTGCCATTAAGTGGGAAAGTATCTGCCAGAGATATAAAGTGGTTTGAGCTCCCTTCCTCTGACAGTAGGAACTCCATTACTGAACCTGTAGGCAGAGTCCCCTCCGATGTCCACACTTTGCCCACTGTCAGCAAGCTCTAGAGCAAGTTGAATATATTTTCTTTTCCTTTTTGCCTTTTTACCTTTTAGGGACATTTCTCTCATCCAAATCCATTAGATACAAGTCAAAAGATGCCATATTTAAGCACCATTTCTCTGTGAAATTGCATGGCCACAACTCTCTAATCCTAGTGCAAGAGTAATCAATATTATGTACAAGTGTTGTATTTGAAACTGTGAACCGAAACCTCATTAGTACACTGGAAAGAAACGAAGTGGTTACTCACTCAAGTGCTACTCTACTGTTGCTGAAAGTGTGGGAAGAGTAGATCAAATGTGTAGGACAGTGAGGATATTTCCCATCCTATCCATTACTGATGTATCCATTGCCGATCTCTACCTGAGGCAAATGAGCATCCATTCTGAGAAGAAATTATTTTGCTATTCAAACTGAAAGAAGAACTTTATTCAAAATTCTTTATAGATTTACTGATAGCTTGGAAGTCTCCCTCTGTATGAAGGTATCATTGCAGGAAAAAAACAAAAGGAATTTAAACTTATACACAGATTTGCATTGCAAATATGACTGTTGCAAACAAGACTATTTGTACACCTGTGAAGGTAGAGAACTAAAAAAACCAGGCTTCTTAAATGCTTCCCAAACCAACAGTCCATGAAGCAAAGTGAGTAGGAAAGAGTTTATCTGAATCTCAATGAGTCAGTGTAGGTCCCAGGAAGAGCTGAGTCATCATGAAAATGTATAGGAGTAATGAGGAAAATACAACATGAAGTAGTTACTGCTCCTTCATGATGAGTGTGTGTAGGGAGGGGGTGAGCATCCAGGCAAAATGAAGCATAGGAAGGGTTGAGGGAGTAAAAACAAAGTTTCCTTATATTATTGCAGACAATACCAATTACTTTGGGAGCCGCCTTCCAGAGAGGCTGCCTAAGCATGGAGAAAGTCACACAATAATTTCTCAGGCTTTCCAAAGCAATCTTTGCTGTTCCCCCTAGATGTGAAGCTCTCAGTATGCACCCAGTTTGGACATCATTTCTTACATAAGGGGAAAGTTTGTACAAGAACCAAGTAAACTTAGGAACTTCAGTACCTTTTTCAAAATTGACTAAGAGAATGGCTTCCTAAAACAAGAAAAATACAATTGTGAAAGATTTGTTGATTGAATGTTTCCACTTACCACTTACTCAGATGCTGAAAAGTGAATACAGCAGTGAAGCATTTTAACAATAAGAAACATCAGAAAAAAACAATAAAGAAAGGATGATTTTGCAGCAGAAAAATAACTCCTTTTACTGAATTCAAGTTAACAGTGTGTAAAGGGACTGTATAGTCTTTACAGTACTAGGTCAGATTTCTTAAAAATACCTGATTACTCCTTGCACTATCCAGATAAGACAAGCAAACAGACACTGACAACATGCAAAAAGTTGGCTATGAATACGTGACCTGAATAGTAAGGTCACTTGGGCCTTTGGGATTCTGATTTGATGCCAGCTTGTACCCTGGGAGGCATTCACACTTTTAAAAGTGGCCTAGATTCGGAAATTAGTCTTCTGCTCAATAGAGACAGAGAGTTCCAGAGGACAACTCAGAGTGGGATTTCATCTCTGGTGCTCTGCAAAAGCCTCTCTCTTCACAGAGAACAGAAGAGCTTGGGTCAACTTCAGATACCTGCAGTTTCCCTTGTGAGTACTGCTGCCTTTTCTTGTGACCTGCCCTGTGCTATGCAGAAACACATCAAGGAAAGAAGACCCAGAGAAGAGTGAGAGCAGAAACACAGCATGTAACAGTTTGGAGCCATGTCTTGCATTTTACTCCTGTATTTTAAAGCAGCAGTTTATCAAAACCCTCAAGAAGCTTGTGAATACAATGGACTGATTCTTCAGGGCTATGGGAGAAACAAAACCAAAAAAAAATCTGTATGTGACTCTTCTTCACTGTCTTGCCAGGATGTACTTTGAATTATGTTTGGGATGAGCAGCCTGTTGTAAGTTAAAAGTTGCCCCTACTTTGACCGAAGGTGCCTTCCAACCTAATTTTTCTGTGATTTCAATAAAAGTGTTAGTTTCACATTTCAGGATACTTCTCCCTTTTATCACATGCTATTAATGCTGAATCCTGTGGTACACTCACTTTCACAGTTTCCACTCCTATTAAACAAATGGCAGCCTAGACTTCTCTCCATCTGTTCCATTTGAAAATATACCAATACTGACATTACATTTAAGAAGATTGGCTTAATTAGAGAACAAGGTGCTGGGTGGAAAGAAGTGCTAATCTTCAGGAAGTCTGAAGTCTCCTGCACTTCGTTTACTGACTAGAGTCAGCATATGGACTCAAGCTGTGGTGAGTCACTGAACCTGTTTTGATGGTGACAAGTGATTCAGCTGCTGCAAACCCACTGTGGTGCTCCCATTTACTACTAGGACTTTACCTGATCTCGTTGCTCTTCATATAGCAAAGTAAATCACAGTGAAGGATAATCCTATTTTCCAGCTTTTAGCTCATTGGGAATATAAAAATCTGTTCAGTCACTCAAAACCTCTGCAATCTGCTGTATAACTGAAGAGATATATCACACATTCAGCCATCAGTTATCTACCTGACACAGAATGCACAGGATTCTGTGTACTTCTCTGTTTTGCAGCTCCTCTCCCAGTGCTGCTGGTGAAGTTAAACAACAGCAATAACAGCAATAGAAAATAATAATGCCTTGTCTCAAAAAGAAGGCTTCTTCCTTCCACCCTCTCAAACACAGGAGAACAAAACCTTTCGCCATGTCCTACTTTTCAATAGAATTTTAAAGCTGTCCGACAGCATCTCATTTGGATTAAACTTGTGGGTTACTCGAAGAAAAACTTCCCAGAAAAGTAGAATTTCTGGAGTGCTTCTTTAATGGCTTTCATTGTAAGACCATTTATAGATTTTAAAAAGCAAACCCAGAAAATATTCATTATATTGACAGACTTAGGAAAGTTATTGTACTCCTATGTAGTCTCACAGTACAAAAAAGCATTTAATCTTGCATGTCTGCCTCAAGGGTTGTCAAATGCTTTTAGGAAAAAAAAAACATCTGGACCATTAGATTGTTTTATAGTCAGGAGTCAAGGAATTGCACTTTGTGGAATTTAGAGAGTTTGGAGGGCCCAACCCCTGGATATACATAACTTCTGAAAAATCTCCTCATGGTTGAAGACAATCCCAGGAGGGAAAACTGGATGTATAAATTGTTTTAAAGGCACTCCTCAGGTTCACTTCAAAGTTGAAAACTATGTGTGATTAAAACATTTGCAAGCATACCCTAAAATGATTCAGATCCCTTTGTGCAGGAGATTTTTCTTATGAATACAATCACAGAGAATTTTGTGGGTGAAGGAAAGAGGGAAGAATCAAAAGGAGATGCTATTCACTTCCTCTGGAGTGCAGAGAACTTTTTCAGTGAACAGATGTTTATGTTTTAAGATTCAAGGGGTCTGATTTTCTTGTACCATGTATTGTGACATACTGGAAAGGCTGATAAATGTCATGGTTTAGGAATGGTATTCCCCAGTTTATTGCTCCCTCTGAAATTGTACCAGCACTTGCTTTCCTTCCTCCTCCAGCTGGAAGCACAAAAGGCAAACATCACAGCCTGAGATAGGAACGATTTACTGAAAACAGCAATGAAAAGAGAAAACGAACAGTAATAACAAAAGTGTACAAAGAGAGGGTGATTTACTTTCCACAATGCTCACCAAGCCTGCCACAATGGAAAGAAACAGTGGACAGACCCTCCATCCACCATGCTTTTCCATGTTCCAGGAAGGAACACCCTTCTTCCCCTTCCCCCTCCCACCCCCAGTAATGACATTAGATGTTATTGAATAATAATAACAATAATAATAATAATACTAGGCTCTTTGTCACTCCCGCATGGCTCCAGCTCCACTCCCCTCAGGACTCCAGCAAAAAATTAACCCTTGGTCAAAACCAGGAGAATAAGATAGAGCAGTAAAGAATATCACAAAAGTAGTTATTAGAGCATTGATCCAGATCCAGCTTACATACTGTTCATTTAATAAGTTAGTTAAAAATCACCCTTCCTTGGGAGGTACCCACTAGTCCTCAGAGTGCTGTTCAGGGTATGAATTATTCTCTCCTCTGCCCTGTGGGTGAGTTGAATGCTCTGTCCTTATTTTAATATACAAAGACTAGTCCTAGTCCAAAAAGCTTTGTTCAAAGTCATAGGTAGCTGACACTCCAAGGAGGACAGTTTTTGGATACCTGTCTCTTCTCTTGTCTTATTGTACCTATTTTATTTTCTATTGTCCAATATGGTGACTGTTGTGTAACAGTATGACAGGTTTCAAGCTCTCCATACATGTAGGTTAGATCCTTAAGAAAAAATACCAAAACACCACAGCCAATCATGATCTTGTGTAGCGTTGCTTTGGATTTGGTTTGGATTTTAGTTTTTTAAAATTTTTTAATAGGTGAAATATTTCCTGCTGCACCTGTAGCTTAGCTGACTCTTTTTCCATCAGGTTGTAGTGATTGTTACAGTCATTCCCGAGAACTAACCCTGTGGTGTCACAGGGAGACCAAGAGCAGCACTAAGGGACACCAAGAGCAGCACTAAACTGTTCAGCTTTGCAGGAAACCCATCTCAGAGGTTATTTGATACCCAATAAGGAGAACCCTTGTCTTAACAGAGCACAGTCAACCTCTCTTTGGGTTCAGGAATTGCTCAGACTATGCTCACAGATTTTATTTTGCAAGGTTTATGCAGTCATCTAACATACTTAATGCATGTTACCTTTGAAGGCCTTTGAACTGCAGGAAGCTTCCCCTTTTTCCCTTAATTAATTTACTGAAGATGAGAACTTCTTGTTAAAAGTTCTCATTTTACTCACGTAAAATAATTAGGAAAAGAAAACCAAAATAAACAAATATTTCTACCATCACAGTACCTTACTCAGTAGAGAAGAACCTTGAAATTATTTTAGTTCATTGTCAGGAAACACAGGTAACTCTTAAAGCCATTCTGCTGACAATTCTTACACATCTTCCTAGAGATCTGTGAACACAGAACAGAAAGTTAGATACTAAACTGATACATGAATGGGAGTTCTTATTTATTAATTTTAGTAAAATTCTAGTAAACTATTGACCACATCACTACTGATGACTGGTTCACAGAATAATAGATGAACAGTATAAGCATAGTATATCATCTTCATGGTCTTCCATTTTTTCCATTGGTCTCATTTCCCTTGCTTTCCACTGGAAAGTACATGGTACACATTTTTAAAAAGAATTAATTTCCTCCACACACTCTCTGAACTTTGCCTAATCACTTCTAAAAACGTAACAATGCAATTTAAAATGCAGCCTTCTTTAGAAGTTTACTTATTTATGGGCAGCTAAATATTTATTCTCTATATAATTTAACAGTAGACATTTATATTACGAGTCTAGTACAAGTCAGTTGAAAACTAGGAGCATACAATCATATACAAGAAGAATAATAGTGTTTATTTGTCATGACCCCAGAAAACAAGGCTTAAAGTTTTGTAGGAAGAGTATTCAACGATGTCTGCATTTGCAGGTATCAGCAACACACTATGGAGAAGCACTGCACACTGTGAGATTTAACGTAACTGAAATGCAACATTCCCTCCAGAAACAATGAGACTCTTAGTGGAAATGTTTAAAGAAACTCATAGGAAAAATATCTGCATGATACCTAACCAGTGATTAAAACTGAAAGCTGAAGCTCACATGAGTGAACGCGATTCATTGTGCTATGACATTAATCTTTATGAGCAAAATTATTGAAAAATTCTATGGGGAGTAGAAAGCAATTACTTAATGATGTATAAAAAT
This sequence comes from Corvus hawaiiensis, assembly GCF_020740725.1. Taxonomy (NCBI): domain Eukaryota; kingdom Metazoa; phylum Chordata; class Aves; order Passeriformes; family Corvidae; genus Corvus; species Corvus hawaiiensis. The sequence continues at coordinate 103,528 of NC_063238.1, read as the reverse complement.
ATTCCAATAGATGTTTCAGAAAGCACTGCGCATAAAACTGACTGCGAAAAGCCCTTGGATGGTACAAACAGCCCAGCCCACAGCATACTTATAAACTCCGGGAGTTATTTTTTAATTTTTAGCTCTGTCCCAGTCACTGTTTAACATTCCATGTTCACGTACTATCTACATTGTTAAATTACCTGCAACTTCAGAGCAGTCAGGCAGTACTCAAATTAAGCCAAAGTAATTAGTTTTCAATCACTGAATATTCACAGCTCAATTAAATTATTTACAGAGGTTTAGACAATTCTGCAGCAAAGACAAATATTTCTATTGACTCTCCCCCAAACTGCAAAATAAATATAGCCTGTTGTGAAGATAAAAAAGAACTTAGATGTCTCTTCCATGAAGAAGCTTTTCCTGCCTTTCCTATTCCACTTTAGAGGTCAAATCTCTTAAATTTGTTTATGTCTACTCATACTTTTATAATAAAAGGGGTGTTTTTAGGGTGGCTAGGTGAAAGGAGGAACCACCAAAAAACCCCAAACCATCAATACCTTTAAAGAAGAATTTTTTTTTTTTTTTCCCAGTCTGCCATTTTGTTAAACAATTTTGGTAGCAATAACAAAAAGCACACCTCATATGTATTATTGGAGTAACTGATCAGTGTCACTAAATTCAATCTGCTGAGCAAGACAGAAAATAGAGAAATATTACTCCACTGGGCTAAATTCTTTTACTTGATTTTATTGCCTAAACCCAAAGGAAAATGAGAAAAAAAATTTTGGCAAAAGAGCAGTACTAAGGTCAATGCATCAGATATTGTTCTTTGTAGCAGTGCAGGTGGCTCCAACCACTCTGTCTCCTGAGAAAAACTCAGACAACCAGCTGTGGTGGTCAGCAACCCAAGTTTAACATAAAACTTTCAGTCATGGTGAGAACTCATAATTCCTTTGTTCTGCTGTTTGCATGTTTTTCCCTGATTGGTTAATGTTTTCCCCTCCCTATTTTATGTATGAAATGATGTATATTCACATCCCTTGTTTAATATGTATCAGTTCTAGAAAGTTATTTGTTCCTCAACTCCCTATTGGATCCTTCCCTAAGTCCCTCCTAGGTGTTGTCCCCATTGGTTTCCTTGCTGTCAACCCCACCTACTTGCCTTTACCCCATTGGCTGAGATCCCTTTCCCTGCCTATTCCGCACTCAGTATAAAATCCTGGACCCTGTCAAAAATTGGGGTCTTCGTCCTTGCCCTTTCACTGGAATAAGGCTGTGTGGAACACATACAGAGAGTCTCCTCTCTTTCTTCTTTGCCTTCGTGCCTTCATTCCAGCAACAGGAGGAAAGCTCCCTTGGGTGAGGAGCTCTATCCCTTCTTTTTGTGTGTCTCAGCGGGGATTGCCACCTTCTAGAGGGGTTGTAGCGTTGGCCTCCGGGCTTCCTTTTGTCAGCACGTGAGGGGTAAACCCCCTTCAGCTTCCTCTCAGCTGCAAAAACACCTCAGTTCTTCCCTTTGTGGTTGCTGAAAAGTACAAGGACACGTGTAACTGAGGTGTTCAGATCTAGTACTATTCAAAGCAGTACTGAAAGAAGAGTTTCACCGGATTTTTTTTTTTTGAGGCCAGCAAAAATACTCGTTTCACACAAGTAAGAAAATGTAGGCAACAGAGGAATCAGCCTTATTCCAGTTAAAGTTCACCAGCAGTAATGAAGTTAGATCCAAATAAGGTAGGAAGTCCATCATGTGTTTGTTTTGGTTTTCTTGTTTTATGGGCTTACGTAATGTTGCCAGAGATCTCTTCTCGTTAGAGAAAAGCAGTTACGGCTCAGTTCTTCAGAGCTGCCTGGCACCTATTGGCTGTATCAGTACATGGGATACTCTGCAGAGGGTTACAGTGTAGAGATATTTAAATTAGCAGAGACCTGAGCCCATCAGTCCACAAGGCAGCGTGTATGAAGAGCAGTAGCTCTTCTCCAGCCGAGTTGTCCAGATCAGTAACCAGGATTTGTGTCCCATTGTCTACTGACTAACTGGTGTCATGCAGCAGCACAAGGGAGACATTCCTTGTTGTTACAGGTGATTAATACAGGAACAGTTTTAAAGCCACATGCCAAGCAGCTACTGACACTGAGCAGTTATGACAGAGGAGACAAAACCACACAAAATGAAGGAACATTCAGGAGGCTTTCTAGAGGTCTGGACTATCTGAGTGGACTCCCTGGGGAAAGTAAGGAATGCTGTTACATACCAAACAGTTTGCCTTTGACAACATCCTAGATGCCACAAATAAAGAAGTAGAATGTCATATTCAGCCTGGAGGGACACTTACAGACTGAAGTGAGGGTATCACCCCTATATGTAGGCCTAATCACAACAGCTGTGCCCATGGAAATTTGTGTTTAATCTGTGTCAGTCCGATCATCAGATGCACAGAGTGAAACTAACCTTTAGTCTCCTTCTTACCCAGCCACACCATTAGAAGACACATCAGTGACACCAACTCCAAATATGTCTTTGGTATTCATTGTGCTTAAATCAAGTGATAGCCTAGGGCCCCAATACAGCATTTGATAGATTGTGCCCCAGAAGAACAGCAGCAACCATGCTGAAGGCTATCATATGTTAGCAGTAATATTAGTAGCCAAAAAGATAAGTAAGGTAGTCCACAATCTGTGAACAGGAATTAAGGCTGTCTTGTTTTCTTCCCCTTTTCCTTTATGACAACGATCTCAGCTCTTTGAAAGATGGTATGTTATTCTTTTGCTGCTGTACCTTTCTGCTGACACAGGGAGTCTGTGGCACAGCAGAAACTTCCCCACTGTCCCACAGCATCAAATAGACCAATTTCTTTCTATCCATTTCTCCTCTTTTCAGCCATTTAGGTGGAAAGTCCATAGCAAATGGCAAATCATTGCTTTCTGAAAATTTCTAAGCTGTCCTGAGAACATTTTGGGGTGCTCTGTTTTAGCATCAGCTGAGGAGCAAGTCCTTAACATTTCTGCATGTAGGAACTGGATGAATGGTAGGAAGCCCTCTCCACTGTTTGATCATGTATAAAACAAAGACCTTCACTGTTTTAGAAGCACAGATTCTCAATATTTGAGAGACTGGAATTCAGCAGTTCTATTTCTTGTTTAGAAACAAAATACCTCAGAAAATAGTGTGGTTTTGGACACCTGAATATAGGAGGTCAGACTCAATAAGAACAGTTACCTGGAGTTAACACCACAGCCACAAAATACTATTGAGCAAAAGCCCAATTCTGCAGTCATCAATCATGGTCAAACATAAGATATGTTGCTTTACACAGTTTAACATTTAGTCTCAAAATGCTGGTTACTGCTGAGGTAAAGGATGTGGAGAAAATTAGTGGGAGTTTTGTGTTGATGAGTAAGGAATTATTATTATCTGAGCACTTAGTGTTTAAAAAAAAAAGGGTAACCAGAAGTATAGAAAACAAATGCCCAGGTAATAGCAGACATATATGCCTGTATACACAATAGAGAAAGAATTAAGACAGTAATGAGGCTAACAGATTATTATAGAATAAAATTTACTTTGAAGTATTTTGTTTCAAATACATATCAGAACATTTCATAAACTAAGAGTCAGTGAACAAATATGACCATCACTTTGCTCAACACAAATAGGAAGTAGTCCTGAAGTGAGAATCTCTTTTAAAGAGAAAAAGTATAGGTAGACTTATGGCAAAGATATTAGGTTTGCTTCTTGCAAAAAGTATCCAAAATCCCCCTTTTGGTGGAAGGACAGAGAGACAGAGAGAAAAGAGAGCAGACTCTATGAACTGCATTGAAGAGATTGCTCCTTTTCAGCACTAGTTCTACTACAGGATATGTTCTAGATCCAAAATCTCTGCAGGGGACTTGAATGCATGTTCTTTCCTCCCTGAGGCATTTAGCACTACATCCTACCTAAACTGTACTCTACTGCAGCTAGAATCTCTTGCTGTCACAGTTTACTGACTCTGCCAAGACTATTTGTAATCTGCTAGTCAAAGCACAGCAACTCTTGTACCAGCAACAAAACTGTTGCTTTTACTGACGTGTGTCAACAGCAGAAATGACAACTCTTAAAGAGTAAAAGCCATGTTCTCCTCTTTTCTTCCTTAAATTAAATTAAGAAAAGAGCATATTTTATTTTTCTTGCAGAAAGACCAAGAATATATTTACAATGAAAGGAAAATGGATTGGATATCACAAACAAAAGCTACAGATTTGGGAAATTAAAGCACCATTGCCCTTTCAGGCTGGACCAGGGAAATAACTTTTTATGGTATCCAGTATTCGATCTCTCAAAAAATTTAAAAGAGGGGTACAAGTAATCTCTTTTTCCAGCTGCAGTCAAAATAGTGTACTATGTTATATTGTTGACTCACTTGTACACCAAGTCATACAGTTTGAAGACTGAAAATGCTTCTGAGGCTCAGTTTGAAGTTCCATTTATTTGCTTTGTTTTCTGTTTCACAAGCTCTGGTTAAAATTCAAGGCTAAGAAACACAAGCTATTTCAGTAATTTAATGGATGAAGACAGAATCATTTACTCTGGGACTCGGTGGGCGCATTAATGTATGTAAGGCATATTTTACCGTTAATTAACCTCAAGGACAGATCCGAGAAAATGACCCAGCAGCACAGATTCGACTTTTACTTATTTTTGCCTTGCTACACTCCTTCACTTCTGTTTTCTCTCCCTTGCTCACCACCATATGCTGCCATTTTTCACTACCATTTCATTGTAAACAGCTAACCAAAGGAAATGAAGAAAATGGCATGGAAAGATAGCAGTTAGCACCTCTCAGGGAATAATTATAGATCTGTTATTTCTGCTCTTACTCTGATTTAAAAAAAACCCCAAACAAACAGCACCCTACTTCTCTTGTTTCAGGGTGAAAAGTCTGCTCCTACATCGGTGCTCCTGCTCCTACAGTAGTGGTTTCTTGTGACTGGCAGTGCTAATGTGTTAATTATCACTCATGCAGGCAGTTAAAGGTCAACATGCTGGAACACTCACTGGCTCAGGCTTAATTGAAGAGAAATAATTTAAACAGAAAATCTAAAAAAAAGAGATTAGGTGTTTTCATAAATAAACATTGAAGTGTTCATAAGTAATTAAATGTGAGCACAGATATGGTGAAGACAACACATCTACAGGCAGCTGATAAGAAAGAACTAGCATAACAGGCATCTTCCAAAAGGTGAACTTCTGCTTTTATCCTTCAAAGGGCCTGAAGATTTCTGTTCTTTTTTTGTTCTTGTCTGTCCCTTTTTGAGTATGCACCGCAGGGCAAATAATGTATTCCCAGGGAAAGAAAATTATCATACAGAAAACATTACTTCAGGAAATAAAGCAAAATATGAACTAAGGCAAGTGTATAGAACCTTTTAATTTACGAAAAAAGTAAGTGCACATCACTTATTTTCAAAGAACCAGTGAAGGAGAACAATTATCAAGCTGTTTTTAGTATTGAGTGCCTTCTGTTCTGCTTATTAACATTCCTACCAGCTTCTAAAATCCTCTATTTGCCTTTAATAGAAAGAAAGAAAGAAAGAAAGAAAGAAAGAAAGAAAGAAAGAAAAAGAAAGAAAGACAAGCACCAGCTAGAGACATTTTTTAACTACTCTCTATCAAATTCTAGGAGCTGTAATATGAGCAAAAGCAAGTATGTAGTGCCTGCTTTGAGGATTTTCTGGAAGGAGGACCTCAGCTGGGTTACCACTGCTCTCTAACTTGCTGCAGCCTTGAGTCATTAATTAACCAGTCACAGCTTTATTTCTTGCGCGCTATTGTATACAACAATATGAACAGCAAAAATCATAGACTCATTCAGGTTGGATAAGACTTTTAGGATCATCAAGTTCAACCATAAACCCAACAGTGCCAATTCCACCACTAAACCATGTCTCCAAGTGCCACAGCTACATGTCTTTTAAACAGCCGCTCCAGGGCTGATGACTCTACCACTTCCCTGGGCAGCAAGTTCCAATGCTCAAAAACCATTTTGGTGAGGAAATGTTTTCTAATATTCAATCTGAGCCTCCTGTGGCACAACTAGAGGCCATTTCCTCTTGCTTTGTCCTGCCACTTGTTACCTGAAAGAAGAAACCAGCCCTCACCTGGTTCAGGTAGTTGTAGAGAGCGATAAGGCCACCCCTGAGTCGTCTTTTCTCCAGACTGAACGACCCCAGTTCCCGCAGCTGCTCTTCATAAGACTTGCACTCCAGACCCTTCACCAGCTCTGTTGCCCTTCTTTGGACACACTCCAGCACCTCAGTGTCCTTCCTGCAGTGAGGGGCCCAAAACTGAACACAGTTTGAGGTGTGGCCTCACCAGTGCTGAGTACAGAGTTCACTGCCCTGGCCCTGCAGGACACACTATTTCTGATACAAGCCAGGATGTCAATGATCTTCTTGGCCACCTAGGCACATGGCTGGGTCATATCCAGCCAGCACCCTGTTGGGGTTTAACCCCAGACCAGCAACCAAGCCCCATGCAGTCGCTTGCTGACTCCCCCACCAGCCGGATCAGGGAAAGAATCAGAAGGGTAGGAGTAGAAAACTCTTGGGTTGAGACAAAAACAGTGCAATAGGGAAAGAAAAAGATGTGCACACAAGCAAAGAAAACAGTAAATTGGTTTACTACTTCCCATGAGGAGGCAGGTGTTCAGCCATCTCCAAGAGAGCAGGGCCCCAGCACACATAACAGTTACTTGGGAAGATAACTGCCATCACTCAAAACATGTCCCCCCACTTTATATATATACTGAGCATGATGCCATATGGTCTGGAATATCCTTTTGGCCAGCTTGGGTCATCTGCCCCAGCTGTGTCTCTGCCCAGTCTTCCCTGCCCCCCCAACTTCCTTACCAGCATGGCAGTACCAAAAGCAGAAAAGGCCTTGGCTCTGTGTTAGCCCCACTCAACAATAACAAAAAAAAATCTCTATCATCAGCCCTGTGTTCATCACAAACACAAAACATAGCCCCATACTAGTCACTGTGATGAAAACTAATTCCAGCCCAGCCACAACCAGCACACACCCCCAGGTCCTTTGTCATTCTGCAGCCCCTCTTTCCCCAGCCTGTGGCACTGCCTGGGGTTGTTGTGACCAAAGTGCAGGACCCTGCACTTCAGCTTGTTCAACCTCATGCCATTGGCCTTGGCCCATTGATCCAGCCTGTCCAGATCCCTCTGCAGAACCTTCCTACCCCATCAGATCAACACTTCCACCAAACATGGAATCATCTGCAAACCAGCTGACAGTGCACTAGATCCCCTCTTTCAGAGCATTGATAAAGATATTAAACAGGACTGGCCCCAGTATGGAGCTGTGAGAAATGGCGTTGAGGCTGCTCCCATTTACTAACTACTTAGGTTAGCAAAAAGAGATGTCTAGAGCAAGTCACTTTCCCTCTAAAGATCTTTTCCTCTAAATTTCCTGATCTGCTCCTTTATGTATCTCCTTTGTTTCCTTCTTTCTCTATAGTCATTTTTCCTCTACTCTCCTTTCCCCATCCAGCCTGACTATGTGTTACTAGCTCTGTAGGATTACCTAATGGCTAAAACTAAAATTTTTCCCTGCTGTCCTCTAGAACCCACTGGACAGCAGTTAAACAAACATTTAGCATACAAATATATTTAAAAAAAAAGATATGTAATAAATAAACATATATATTTTTGTTGTTTCAAAGCTTCAGTAATCATAGTTTCCAGGCAGACATCAAAGAGGTCAGCATTAAGAGGAAAGAAAATAGCACTTGAAATCAGGAACCTGGAGATTTAAAAGCTGCTCTTTCTTAAGGGGTGAAGTCCATTGCAGCTAGCCATAAGCATGGAAAATCTTCTGAACAAAGATTTTTAACAAACTGGGCAATAAATAAATAAAGAATGAATGAATGAATGAATGAATGAATGCAATAAAGACACCCTAGGTGGAGGCACTCAAGAAGAGCCTTGACAGACTGATTCAGGGTGTCTGTCCTACAAAAGAATATATGCTAGTTGATAAAAGGCTAAAAGCCTGTTAGCTAGAAGAGCTGGATACAGTTTTTTTCAGAAATAGAATGCGCTTTGTTAGAAAGATTTCCATGCAGGACTAGTTTATAGATTTTTAAAAACACAATTTCAAAAGGGTGTATTGCTTAAGAGAACTAGAATAGCCAGGACCCCAGTTGGGAAGCTGATGCAGAATATACCTCTACACATTTCTCTTAGGAAATAAAGTTCAATAGCTTTCAGTTTGCCAGAAGCCTTCACTTCCCTCTGTCTCTGACTGCTGACCCTCCACTCACAACCAGAAGCAGGGAAAAAAATCACTGTATTTCCTTTCATGGGTCTTGCTAATTAAGAGTTCAAAAGACCTAAAGAACGGCTTTCTTTGGCTTGCTCTCCACTAAACATGTCTTTTAGCTGTAAGGGCTTACAATCTTGCTTTTTCCTACAGCTGTGCTTTACACATGGAACAAGAGACGGAATATTTTCTTGAGGATTGCCTGCTCTGTTTCATTAAAGCTTCCCCTTCCAGGATGCAGCTCTAACTAGCAACTAACCTTTTATGATCCAGATGCTCACTGTCTGCTGTGGAGTATCCACAGGTAATGAATGGTAACGAATTACAAGGTTTCATAACAAGGAGTTACGAAAGAAAGCTTGTATAGACCTTGACTCCCCTTAAAGAAGCCTGCTTGCCCCTGAAAACCTGCAAAAGAAATCAGGTAACCTTCTACTCTTCATGAATGCTTTCCTATAGGAACAGAATGAGAGCAGCTGTGGTAGGAGACACTGCCAGTCTTCAGTCAGAATTTAATTATTATGGCAGGTGTTACCAGGTAATACTATCTAACATATGTCTGCTCAGCCATTCACAGGTAGACTTGTGCCCTGAGTCTAGCAGAAGCCGTATAACCACGTACATATTGCACACAGTCAACAGATAGGACTTTTTAGCACAGATTATTGGTCAGTTCAGGGCTGTATTATCCATAGGCACAGGGCTGCTAGCTACTGAGAGAATAAACAGGAAAAGGTTCTTCCTGCTCGCTTTCCCCTCCAAAATAGCAAAAAACCAAAGAGCACTAACAAAAAGAAAAACCAGTTCCCCATTGTCTCTCATAATTACTTTTGTTGTTAATGAGACTTAAGGATGTTGATAGATAATTTCAATTATGCAGGGTTTGGGGTAGGGAATGCTATACAAGCAGAGTAAGAGTTTAGTCTCTATAACTGGAAGGGTTTTTTGTTTTGTTTTGTTTTAGCTAAATAACAAGACTCTTGAAAGAGAAGTTTGTTGCTGTACTATTTAACTGCCTTTGTGGCAGTACTGGTGGCTGGGAAATGAAAACAAGCTGTGCTTTGAAAATACACAGATGTCACATTACTTAAATCTCCCACAGAAGCCTACATTTCCAGGTTGTGTGTGTTTTTCAGGCCTGAAGGAAGGATAATCGTCTTAGTATTTTTCATGTGCATTGTCACTGGGGGCAGGTGTCTGTGCCAGGCCGGGATGCTTATCATCATGGACTGCTCTCAGGTTTGCATGATTTACACGTGCTGATTTTGCATTTTCAAAAATGGAGGAAAGCATTGACTGGTGAAGATAGAGTTATGCAACTATGAATTAATTAGCCTGTAAACTTGCGTATGTATTTTCTGCTGAAATGGACTACTACAACAAGGTGTTAGGTATTGTTTTGAAAATATGAAAGCTTCTGCATCTTGGCATTAATACCTCTGTTTAAAATAGCTTCTACTACTTACTCCTGATTAAAATAAGCTTGTTAAAAAGATTATGAACAGTATAATAGCATACAGGTGATGTGAAGTGCTGTTGTTTGTTCAAATCTTCTTATTGTAATTTGGAGGCTGGATATTATACCTAAATCTATTTCCCATGTTTTAAGAAAAATTCTTCCCCCAAAAAAACTGCTCCTTTCATCAGTGTTTATATCAAACATGGTCCTTCTAATCTAAATTAAGCCCAGTGCTTTAGCAATAAAGAAATAAGCAGCTGAACACTTTCCTAATTTTTTAAACTTAGTTGAAATACAATATATTACATTAATCAACCACACCTCATATTTTTCTTCCTCAACAGGTGCAAAAAGCACACTCATGTACTTTTGCAATCCAGCCAATTTTTACAGTATTTTTTTTTTCATAATAGTTAGCATAGGATATTCTGTAAAAAGGAGCACTTGGTCAGAATGATCCTGTTACTTCTGTACTCAATGCTCTTCAGCTGATCTGCTGACACCTATTCCCACATCACACAGGGTCAGCAGTTGCAGATGTTTCTCTTTTGTGTGTCACTGCCTAGGTCTTAAAGCTCAGGTCAAGGAATAGAAATCAACTCTCTAGAGACACCAACAATAGTTCCCTGAGAGCTGGTTTAATGAGTTATTTACAGGAAATACAGGGAGCCCCATGATCTGACTTTCCCCAAGTAAGGATCAATGGCAGCTTGATAAAGCTATATTAGTTGAAAAAGCTGGTAGGAGTGGGCACAATAACCTTAGGGGTAGCTTTACCTTCATTGCAGGGATTTATGTTGTGACATACAAGCTTATTTGGCGTCCTGGTTCATCCTTTAAATCTTAGACTTGCTCTTCAACACCCATATGTGCTGAATCTTTTAATATATTTAAAATCTTTCATGTCTTGAGCAAAAAAAATTATATATTTTTTACTTCCACACTCAAGTAATAGAGCACATCTGCTCACCATAGAGAAAAATGGTAATATGACTAATCCAGTAAATGATAGTGTGTTGTCTAAATAATAGATCATGCTGCAGGCTCTCAGCATTGCACTGCCTCATATGCCCTATAGGCAAGGATAACCTCTCTGTTCCAAGAGCTTTAGTGAAGATGTTTCACTTTTCTGCTTCCCTTTCTTAGGATGCTCCATCAATTTCTGAAATAATACAATTAGCAGTAATTATAGGTGGGCTGGAAGAATGAAGAGAGGTTTTTAGATGATTGTCTTAAAATTTACTCTTCTAAATGACAACAAACAGATCAACAGATCTGTCTCATATAAAGAAGGATACAGGACAACTATGTCACTGAAGTAACACTCCTTTCTAGAAACAATTTAATTTATCATTTTAGGAAGCTGATAGAAGTAAGGAGAATAAAAGAAACAAACCAATGAAAAATTAGTTTTCTTCTAGCCATATTTATAACAGAGCAAGAATGGAAAATAGCTTTTATGGCAATTATTTTTGTTAACATTATCACCAGGCATGGTGAGTATAATATAAATATCACTAAGGCAAATATCCAAGTTTTCCATCTGGTTAGCTGAAAGGGACTGCTTCTGTAATTTTTAAAATTATGCTCATAGTTTAGAAGTCTTAAAATGTATTTTCAAGCCTTAGAGGTAGGCTGACAGTTGAATACTGAATGACAATTGCTGACTGTTGTCTGTTTTTTTCTCTCCAAGGGACCCATAATATTCTCATCACATAAAAACAACAACAGAGAGATTTCTAGCTACATATTCACCCAAGTGCAGTATACAATCTTTTGATATTTTCAGTGGAATTTTACATGTGACTATTAAATAAATATATATATATATATGCATATATAAGTGTCTGTTCCTAAAAAGAAGGTGACATGGAGCATCCTGACACCCTGTCTTCAGCCAGAATCAGTAGTGCAGACAGAATGCCCCACATTATTCATGTATGATTCTCCCAAATCACTTTATCCTTGGTGGAGCCAAGGAGTGGCACGACTCTTGACTGCATTCAAAAGGCATCTGCAGGATTGGCTGTTGCTGACATATGCCCCAGACACCAAGTACCCCTGGTAGTCCATCAGAACCATAGCATCAGTCATAATCCTGTATCTGCTATCAGCAATTGGGTTAGCTGCTATATGCCTCAATAAAGCTTTGTTTTATGATTTGTGTTGTCAGATTCTATTACTGTTCAACCCACAGAAGGCCATGTATTTTAACATTTTTTGCACTATATAAGAAATTCGTAGATGTGGTGGGTACAAGATGGTCAGAAAATTCATTCTTATTTCAAAATCAAGTACTGTTTCCTGTCTGACATCTCGCCTCCATGTATTCTGAGTTCCTATCACAGGGCCTGAGGCAGTTAAAAGCTCTGTAGTTATGTTCATTACTTCATACAAGCTGTTAGAACATATGAAGGTGAGTGGTTCACTCTGTGGTTTTGTTATCCTGCTGGGCATATATCATCCTACTCTAAGGCCTCTCTTGTATTAAAAAAAAGAGCAACAACATGTCCATACTGAAAAACAGTGCTCTGCTCTTTTTATGGACAAGTTCATTACTAGATGCAATTTTCAGGTAGATGCAGGGAATGTCTTTTCAGCTACTAAGCTCTTAAAAGCAACAATACAAGTTATACTCTCAAATGCTCATTTAAACAGTAAAGATCATGAATACAGTGTTTGTCACTATAAACTCTTCATTGAATGACATTAACAGAGATCAGGTTAATCCTAAGTGATTTGGTAAAAACCCCAACTTTTTCTAAACCGCCTTCTTGTGATAAAAATTATCACAGGTTTGATGGGTGTGCAAATATATACTTTATATTTATTCAATTGCAGAATAAGGCTATCAAGTTCTGGGAACAGGGGCTTTATTTATAAATAAGACAAAGTGTAAGGGTGTTTTTCAGCCTCTATAAATACTAATATTCTTCATATTCCAGAGTCATGATCCAGCATTTGGAATGTTATGTATTTATATGCCACTGAAAGACCTCATCGACAAAAATTCAGCTGATGTAGAATTTGGTGAAATTCAATTGACATTGAGCTGAATTGCTCAGATGCCTAGAGTTTGCTAGAAAAGGAAAAGAGACCTTTCTGTGCTATGAAGCCTCTCTTTGCGAGGTAAATGTTCTAGCCAGAATAGTTCGCAGACAACTGGTTTGGGTTTTGTACTGGAAGGAGGGATATAGCTTCAGTAACTACCAGCAGACTTCAGAGGGCAGAGAGTCAGATGAAAAAATCTGGAAAGTACTATGCTGAGCAATGACCATATAATTGTGAATAAAATAACTCAGATCGAAGCTGCTTCCTAGCCAGGGACCTGATGTTACACAAGTGGCTGCTTTTTGGTATCAGGCATATAGAGCTCTGAGGTTTCAAGATATACCCTGTCCTTCTGTGCTGCCTAGCTGTGAGCTGATGTTTACCTCTTTCCAGCATGTTGCCATACAGGATGACAGGAGATGGGTCTCCTAGATCTGAAAATACCTTAGATCTGAAGTATGTCCCTGGCTCACATAACAAACAGAAATGTTTCAAGGTTTTTCAGGTCAGATTAACCTACCTAACTACTTTCTTGAAAAGTATAGTCCTTTAGAAGTAGTTTTAAATCAACTACGTGACAAATAAATAGATCTTAGATACTTAGGAAACCCCAAGACAGACCTTTTCATTTACCAATAGGTGTTTGACATATAGTAGCTGCACCTTCTAATCTAATTAAAGGATTATCTGACATACTAATTGCCTTGGTACCTAGCTCAAGAATTCCTGACACAGCTCTCCAGAAGTAAACAAGATCAATATTTTATAGAGCTGTTGGATTTCAGCTACTTCACAGTGAATTAAAATATTTGCAATACATGAAAATGTCTCCTGTAGGGTTCCCTAGACTCCATAGAATCAGCAGTTATCATGACTTCCAAGGCTCTCAAGAAACTTCTAAAATGAATTGAATCAGGCAGTCAAGCATTCAGAAAACTGACTTAGTAACATATGGTTCAATGACATAATGTGATTATTGGAGAACAGCTATAGTCTGGACCAGCCTTGGGATTTTTTAAATTTGGTGGTGCCAGTTCATGACACAAAGATGTAGTTAGGCCAAGAAGTACCAGCTGGCACCCAGTCACGAATTTTAAGGAGCCATCCCTTCTGAAATAAGTCAGTCTTCAGGAATGTTATCTGGAGCATGTTGCAGTGGGGTCAGGAACAGACTTGTAAGTGAAGTGGGTAATGAGAGGTTCAAGTTTGGGCTTGTTTCTATTTCAATTTTTGCCTCTGCTTTTTGGCATTCACTGCTAGCCACAAAACTTGTCTATTGAGTCTTTGGCTGTCGGATATTCTGAAACCACTCTCTGAGGTCTTTGCTTCCCAGAGTCCTGTCTAGATTCTTCTCAGCCCAGGCTTCTTGGGTAACAGGGAAATGAGGAAAGTGAACTTAGCACAAGGACAGCCATAGTATTTCAAGGAAGTGGTGCTACTGATTTCTGAAAACTAAGTTTAGTGGACTGTTTAACTTAATTTGACCTCATAGCTACTGTGAGTTCAAAGGCAGCCAGAATTTCTGTCAAGGCACTCTTGTCTTCTATTTTCCCTCTAGTTCCATGTACATAGGGCACTTAAAGGTAATAAGAGATTACTGCCATCTCTTTCTTCACACTGCTTTGATCCAGTCAACTGTTTTTTTCAGAATGCACATTGTACCTTGGGAATGCCGACCAGTAAGGTAGAACAGATAACCACAGAATTTAGTGCTAAGGGCTTTACTGTGTGTCCTGGTTTGAACTGGAATAGAGTTAATCTTCTTAGTAGCTGGTAAAGTTCTCTGGTTTATATTGAGTATGAGAATAATGTTAATAAAACACAGGTTTTGGTTGTTGTTTAAGTAGAGCTTACCCTAAGTCAAGGACTTTTCAGTTTTCCTTGCTCTGCCTGTGAGCAGGTGCTCAAATGACTGTGAAGGAGCACAGCTAGGATGACCTGAACTGGCCAGAGGAATATTCCATACCATAGAGCACCATACTCAGTGTGCAAACTGGGAAGGGTTGGCTGGGAGCCATTGGTGAGGGATGGGCTGGGAATTGGTACACTGGAAGTGAGTAGTTTTACTGTACATCACTTGTTTATCTTGGGTATTATTATATATTCTATTCTATTCTATTATTATTATAAAACTGTGATTATTTCAACCTGCAAGTTTTACCTTTTCCACTTCTCCTCCTCATCCCACCAGCAAGGTTAGGAGGAAGTGAATGAATGGCAGTGTGGTACTTAGCTGCTGGCAGGGGCTAAACCACAATAATCCTTTTTCAAGAGTTCTCTCCAGAGTTTCAGAGTTCCAGTCCCAAAACTCTATCCTGGCCAAAACCAGAACTCTGTGATTATAAATTAATGACATATTAAGCCTTGAACCTCAAGAAAGCAGGCACTTTGAACACCTTAGAGAAATAATACATGAATCTAAGACATAATGACATCATGGAACATAAAAGGGAGTTTGCAGTCTGATAAAGACATATTTTGATCTGTCAAATTTCAGTGCACAAAACAAAGGATCATGTCAGGCCAGCCATCACCAAATGCGGTCATTATCTTTGTCTGATCAATATCTTTACATAGAGGGGACTGCAAATATCTTCTTGCCCAGTCTAAAACACTGATGCTATTGACATAATGCAGAATTATGTCATTCTTCAGTGAAATTACTCCAGTAATTTTAGAGCAGATGCATTTTATCTTGATGCAAATCTACCTCAGGTTTTCCTTTGCTGTTGATGGCATGCAATCACTTCCATATGGTATGAGATTAAAATGGGCTGCTCAAGGGAATGAAAATAAGAGATATGGCAATTACGTCCAATAATGAATGTTTAAAGTAGATAAATCAAGACATTCTCTGTAGTCATTTAATGTTGAACAAAGGAAGGTCAAATATGTTATTCATAGTTTTTAGGTACAAAACAGCTTAGTGGAAAGCCAAAGTCATCCTAAAATTCAGAGAGGTTTTCTCTATATATGATGCTTGAGAAAAAAAAGTGCACTGCACAGAGAGCTACAAAACTCAGCAGAAAATTCAAAGTAGAGGTGAGGTTTATTGCTTGACTGTTCTTTCAAAGTCACTTGTGAGACAAACATCAGCAACAAACAATATACAGAAAATCCCACATTCCTATGTAAAGACATCTCTGATATTGGGTTGATGCAGCAAAAATTAGGATAGGAGTTATATCTATTTCCTCTGCCATCAGCCTGATAATTTCTAAGAAAAAACTTATTTAGACAGCTGGGGTGATGACTTCCAACAGTGCTTATCTGATACTGCTTTAAGAATAGTCTGGAGACTTCTGTCTTTGGATTTATGTCAATAAATCCCATCTTGAAGTTTGTTACCTAAGTCGAGCTGACTCATTGCTCATTAAACCAAACACCAAATAAAAACAGAGAAAAAAAATCACACATTTGATTGATTAGTCCACTGGTTTATTTTTTAGTATATAAATTATTTAGATTCACTTCCATTCTCTGACCCTTTTGAACTGAATTTCTCTGTGTAGAAGAAAGATCCTGATGACAAGGTAATTGAGTATTCCAGGATGGGTCTCTCTGAGTCCCTTTTGTGAAAAATGTTGTGGTTTGCATAAATGAGAGCTTTATTCTCTAGCATAACTTTTCAAGTATTATGATGTGGTTGTTTGTCCTCATTGCCTCCACAGACATGCACAGCATAACTTTCTCTCTGGGTTTCATTGCACTATCTGCAAACACAAGTGTGGCCTTCCAACACACGAGTCAGGTCCTTTGTATGGAACTAAGCCACTGGACACCTGATGTGAAATCCAGCATCACCTACCATTTCAACACCTAGATTAGCTGACAAGTCTGTCAAAACTGGTTGCTCATGGAAATCACCTGGCATACAAAAAAAAATCAGTTTTCAGCCTTCAGTATAAAATCACCCTTGGGGCATGATCCCACTGAAAAGCATTATCTTTTATAAAGAAAGACACTTTTATGTTTTCCCCCTTTACAAATGGTAGGTCATTCCGCCTCTAAGCCACCAGTCCTTCTAGAAGAGAAATTAAATGTAAAGGATTGTGACAACATGTGAAGGTTGAAAATTAATGAAGGGTTTAAGGAATTCTTCAGATGTATGTGGCAAATAGAGTAGCTGAGAGAACATCAAAGAAAAAGCATATGTGCCTTGTGTGCTCGAAGATATTTAAAAGTTTAACTGGACTATTAATCCAGGCCATCATCTGCGACAGTCTCAAATTACTATGAATTCCATTGAATTCTGCCTTTGAAATGAATACATTTTAGGGAGTCCAGAGAGGAAAGAAAGCAAGGTTTTTATATGTAGCATTAGGCGTGTGAAAGGAATGATGGTGTGGATAAGGTAAAACACTGATACAAGTTTTACCATTTGGAAGAGAAGTGGGTTTCATTTACCAGAAACAGGCAAAGCACAGGTTTAATGTTGCATATAAACAAGGCATCAATCATGATCAGTACTGAAAGCCAGTAGATCTTAGGGGAAAGTGCAGTGACATGCACTGAAAGTGATGTTTAATCTGCAGAGAGAGATGTTAATGTTTGATCTGTCATAACATTATAAACTGTGGTTCATTTTTATTAAAAGATCCTCTGTGAAATAGAGCACTTCAGTAAAATGCAATTTGTTGTTTCATTAGTGTTGATATGGCTATCCTTTCTTCAGTACCCAATACACTGAGAGGAGGCAAAAGAATTGCTGCTGGTAGAAAAGAAAAGGGCAGTGGAAAGAAATACAGTTCATAATATCCATGTTAACTTTCATATAGAAAAATCTTGAGTCTCTGGGTTTTCATCAGGCATGACTGATACTGTGCTGGTTGCCACAGAGTAGGAGCAAAACTGGAAAGGAGAGGGCAAAGCAAATACCAAGGACATACCATCCTGAGTATAAGTAGTAAGTTATGTCAGACTTTTTAAGACACTAGTATCGGCCCAAAGATCCTTTTCTTACAAGGTTAATTTCTTCTTTAGGTGTCAAATATATAAAGCAAACAAAAAAAAAAGGTAACCTCCTGAACTTTCTATTCCAAGTTCTGTGTTTGCTATCTGTGACAATATTTTTTTTTGGTACTTGTCTTTCTTAATATGCGAAGGGCTATGCATTTGTAAATGTTGCATGAGATAAGGAGAAAATGGATGGTTTGCTGGGCTTCCTTATTCAAGAAGAGATATCTCAGAAGTTTCTTATCAACTGTATTATTCCAAGAAGGATAACCCAGGATGATGAGCCAAGTAGAAATGAATGTGAATCACTTTACATGAAAAACACCTGATGTTTCCGGTCTCCAGAAATTGCAGGTGGCTCAGTGGCCACTAATACAAAACCAGGATATGTACAAAACTTTTACTGCTAGTCATACATGTAATGCATGCAAAATCTATGATGTATTTAAATAAGTGAATCAGTGTAACTGGAAAAGGATATGGGTAGCTGTTTTGTCCAAGACAATTAGTAAAACCATTAGAAAAGCCACTGAAGGGGGTCTGTGGCTGACTGAGCCTGCAGCATGGCTCTCAGGGCCAAGCTTTTCAGGGTACTTAGGCACCTAAAGATGCAAAGAGGTGCCTAATGGTTAAAACTTTGCCAGCTTCTTATCTGCATCTTTAGGTGCCTAAACACCTTTACAAATGCATCTGTAGCTCCTAGGGATACAAGCCATGCCAGGATTTCTAGCCACTTGTTAATGACTCACCAACAGGAGCCAGTTGGAAGGACTTGCATGCTTGCTTGGTTTATTTTAGATGTTGGACCTGCAGTTCCAGCCAAATAAAGGATTATATTTGGAATAGATAGCACTGAAGTCTTAAAAAGGTATTTTTCATGAGATTTTGTGTGTAGTAATATGATTCAAGAAGATGTCCCAAACACTTAACATGTTGCATTCTGAAATTATGTTCCATTTCCCAAGGGATAGCCTTATCAGTTTATCAGGTATTATGGAAACAGATTATTCCAGCCTCTTTCAAACCTGTTTCCACTTTGTATAAATAATTAATTGTTCCCTGAAGCAGGACCTTGAACTAACTCTCCAACTTCCTAGGTGTATTCCCAGCAGTTGAATTTGCTTTACCTTATATAAATAATGAATACATCAACTATTACTGTATATTTTAGTATATATATTTAGTATATTTTAGGCAAGTCTCATAGCAAAGGTTATGCTTGCACAGAATTTTTGATATTTTTGACCGAAAGCCAAGGTTTTGCAAATTATCTGGCTGTTCTTGAGCTACAGCTAGAAGACCTGCTGCTTTTCACATGGAACCAAAGCAATAGGGACCTATCTGAAGATTCAAAAATTAATCCATTTAAATTAGAAGTAGTTTTAGGTTCAGAATTCTGTTTTTAAACTATAAATATTGTAGGCATATTTTTATTTTTAGTAGAAATGTTTCTTGTTACCACAAGCCTCTGTATTTTCTTCTTAGTTCATAATTATTTATTGTATGTTTTATTTTGTTACACATCTTGCTTCTGCTGAAGCTGTAAGCTAAATTTAAAAATGGTCATAAACCTTTGACTATTTTTTGCATTAGGAATCTTGACTGTGAGTCAGTTTTTCAGAGGCTTGTTACTGATATCATTAGAGAGAAAAAATGTTCTGTCCTTATTGAAAATAAAATGGAAATGTTTATGAATAATAGACATTAGTCCTACAAGGAAGCAAGGAGTCTGTAGGCTCTGTCTCTTGTTAGCTCCAAATGAGATAATCTACTAAAATTTATGTCTGAAGTCATTACAGGAAACCCTGTCTGGTGCAAAGGCTCTATCTTAGTCTAAAAGCACATAATATAGAGGAGACAAGTCATTGTAACTGAAATAATGTGGTTGTAGGATCTTATTTTTCATGATCCATCAACACTAACACCACTCTTCCCCCCAACCTCGAACACTGGATGGTTTTTTGATATTTCGAAGTTACTGTGTTTTATAACACCGCTGGTTAGTGAGAACAGCGTGCTTCGGATGATCACTGAGTTAGTAAATGATTTATGGGTTTCAATACCTTGTTTGTAAGCAGTTTGCTGCCGAGCAGAAGCCACAGCAGCCCAATCAGACTAATCAGTAAGGTTATGACTGCACGGCTAAAAAGATGGTGCAGAATCATTCCTGCGCTTTGAGAAGAAGTCTTACAAACTAGTTTGCACTTGCACAGTTTTTAGAGATAGTCCCTCTTAGAGAGGTTTGTTTTGGAGAGGGAAAGAAACAGAACAGTTCAGAAGAGAGAAGTGAAATGACCTAACAGACAAGAGATGCTGATGTTTCTTAGCTCTTCATCCTTTCCTGGAGTTAGGTTGCTGAGTCAGACGTGCCTTTCTCATAAAAAACACCAAGGAGGATCACTTACACTTGGTAGTGTAAGTTTACACCAGTAGTCAGTGTGGAAGCCACTTAGAAGATGGAAAAATATTTTCACATATCCAGTCTGTGTGATCTGAACTGGTTCCCCCTGGTTCCTAAACCACAAGCCTGAGTGATATGCCAGGATGGGTAAAGTGCCTTTTAAAATGATCCCAACTATGCAGTCTTTGAGAGAAAGAGTAAGTGTAGAGTCAAGAAGCCATCTCTTCTGATGGATACTTACAGGATCCTAGACAGGTAAATGGGATCAGATGCAGTTGCCTCTGATGTGTTGTTGTTGCAAGTGATGCTTCATATCCTATGGTGAGAGGCCATTTACTCCTGAGGGTGCTTTCATCATTGCACAGCTGGGTCTGATGGACACAGGGAGATGTACACTTGCTTATGTCAGAAAGTTTTGTTCCCATTTTGGGTCTACAGTTTGACCACAGAGTCGTGCTTAGGCAGCAGCTAAGAGACTGGTGGAGGCATGAAAACTTGAAAGAGTCTCTACTAGAACAATAACACCCATAGTCACATTTTAGCTGAATGGGACTGTTGAAAATGTCAGCGAAGCAAAAATCTTGGACTTCAATTTCTAACATTGCAGTTACATCCTTAAATATGTTTATGATTATGCATCATTCAGACATGCCTAAAGTATAAGAAACATCTTCTAAAAAAAAAAAAATCCTCTCTGTATACTTTCCTAGTCTATATAATCCTCATGGACAGATCCACAGCAGGTACAAATACCTCTTTCTAAATAACTCATTTCGTCTCTCCTTTGTGCTTGGGAATCTTCTTTAACTGACCGTCTCATCTCCTCCTGCTGGATAATCTTTTAATAGCCTCAGTTTTTTTTTTCTTATCAAAACATATGCAATAAGTGAACTCATATGATGTTCCTGACTGGCACTGGCTAAGTGATCTCAACCACTATCCATTTAAAGGCAGGTTTTCATTCTGCCAAGCATTTTGCTGATATCTGCAATCATCGAGATTTTGTTTTCCCTATATTAAGCAGGAAATATTTTCTCTGCTTTTCTCACTTCTAAGCAGTTTGGACCACATGTGCAGCTAAGAAGTTCGCAAATCTTTAGTTGCTCAGACTGGGAAGTTAAGATATTTCCTGCTGGAACAGGATCAATAAAAGTTTTAGGCACTTGCCAATGGCCTTTTAAGGAAATTATCTTAAACAGCCTTCTGGACAATGATCCTTTCGGAATGCAGTGGAGTTCAGGCACATTTAGAGGTCACCCATTCCTCCATTAATTCTACCTTGCTGAGAAAAATGCTGAGGGAGGTACAACAGAGCAAATACCTTTTACTCCATCAATAATTTCTCTTTCCCTTTTTGCTACCAGCACATATTGCTGCAATTAAGCCACAGTTGGATGCAAGAGTACAATTATGCACTCTGCATTACTATAGAAAAGAAATAATTACTTCAAAATAAATGTAATTGAAATACCCTAGCAACCTGAGTGGTTTTAGATGCATGCACTTTGAGACAATTTCAGATGAGCATTCTGCTGTCTGAGCTCCCCTTACTGAAGATATTGCAATGTAAAGTTACATATTGGGTCTTTCAAAGGTTAAGAATTGACTTTGACAAGTAGGCTTAAAAATGTACATTTTTGAAAGCATATTATTTTTTTCCTGCCACCCTTTTATCAATTGGATCTTCAGACAAACAATTGACCTACAGCCCTGTTTTCACAGAAATTTGCAATTGGGCTGGTTACGGTTTCAAGTCCTCAAGAAAAGTGCTGTAGATGGGGGAAAAAACCTCCTATTGTCCTCACAAGACTCTGGAGCAAATATTTTCATTTCTCAGGACCTTGATTTAAGGTAAGATTTCTAAGACATAAATGAGATGAAGTATTTTTTAAACTTTTCTCACATTCCCTTGTTCTACAACAAAAAGGTCTGTGCTACAAGTTCTAAAGTAAGTATTTCAGCTCAGAAATGCATTGACTGAGCATGTAGACTCCTTTTGTATCTCTCAGACCTCCAGTATGAAGCACTTGAATGTGAAGAACTGTATAACCTCTTCAATTTACAACAGTCTTGTACCTCCTAAATACAGCTAGAAAGGCCTAATTATGTGCAGAAGTTTTCCTACATTTTGTTGTTACTGCTTTGGAGGCCAGATGAGAGGGGCCCTGCTGATACACAACATTCTTCGGATGGTGGAATACAGAACAACAAGTAGGCTGGTTTTGAATTTTCATGGGAAGTGAGTATAGTGTCCAGGTATCCCCCAAAGAAGCTAAAAAAAAGTAAATAAATATGTTAAAGACTTGTTATTTTCTTAAATAATTAAAATGATGATAGGAAATCTAGAATTTCTGTATTCATCATCACTGTCCTTTAGAGGGCCTGTTATGTTCATTATTATTGCCCTTGTTAAAACAAACAAAAACAAAAAAACCACACACGCCACAAAAAGACAAACTTCCCTGTGTTTACCACTCAGAGGTTGTTTTGTGTTGTCTGACTGTTTATTCATAAACCCAAATAACTGGAACAGTCCCTAAGAGAATACCAGCTTCACAAATCTCATATTGTTTTAATACAGTTGTTTCTCTAGGTTACGTAGTTTCAAAGTGACCCTGAGTTTTCAGAGGCACTGTTAGGAAAATCTTGTCACTCTCCATTGCATGAGTGGTCATTTATGCTGTTAGGGTAATAAGTAGAATAGATTTAACATGATAAAAACACTAGATTTGAGTAAGCTTCTGGGAAACCTCTGCAAATTCACTAAGTTAATGGCTTAACCTCACAATTCTCCAATGGAAAATAAATTTTAATGGTTTTATAGACCCAATCCACATTTCAAGATGTGAATTTCCCCTAACTCCACACTACTTGACTCCTGTTAAGTGCTGAACTTAAACAAATAAAAACTTATTTTCCCACATGGTTCATAGAGCTATATGACACAGTTTCCTCCTCTGTGAAACAAGAATAGAACATTATTCATCAGGTACTCAGAGCAAAGAGGCTGGAAATTGTAACATAAGAAGGGCAATGAAAGTGCCAGTAAATATACATGAACAGAAAAACAATGTGGGGACACAGAAAATGCATATGACACTTAGCAGACTAAAAACAGGATTAGAGGGTATTAACAGACATAATATCTGTTTAAGGCCTGCAGGACAGGAGAAAAAAAAAAAACCTTTGGATTTCTCCTCTGAAAGTGTTGAAATTCAGCGTGAACAGAAGCCTTTTGCACAGCTGTGCTAGGCTACAGAAGCCAAAATTGTGGATGCAGTCTCAAAAGAGCTGTTACCTGCTTCACAGCCAAAGCCCCTGCAGCTCACGTCAGCCCAAGGGTGGCAATGTTTACCCTGCTGCAAGTCGCCTCCAAGAATTTTGTGCAGCAGTATTTTGTTTTGGAGATTAGAGGACTAGTGGTGAGAAAAGTTTTCTTAGGAGATAGGGGGTTTTTAGCAGGCTTTAGCAACATCCTGGACTTCAATTATTACTAGGAAAAACAGCCTGTGAAATTCCAGGAAGCAAAGATTACTGTACATGCTACCAAAGCCATGATTTATGGTAGGAATTAGCTCCAAGGCAATAGAGAGAAATTCTGATTTTGACATTCTGGTTTGGTAGTAATGAAACAAATCTCTGGATTTTAGCTGCTCGGCTACAGCACAAAAGTGTTTTCCAGCCAATCAGTGCACAGGACACGCTTTAGTGGCTTTCTAATCTTGTTCTTTTTTGCCTTGTTCTGACTTTGCTAAACAACGCACATTGTATTAGCAGAGCAATGCATATTGATGTTTCCTAGTATTACAGTGAAATGGGAATACTGATCTCCTTGCTCCCATTATATGTTAGCATTATCTCCCTTCAATGGATTACTTGGAGTTTATAGGCATGCCCCAGAGTGATTTGTAATCACCATCTTTAGCTCCTCTGTCCTTGCAAAGAAAATACTAAATAGTTTGCTTGCATGTCTTTGCCATGCACTGAAATGACATTAAATATAGTAATGGGGGGCCATATTCTGCTATTGTTGTATAAAAATCCTGGGAATGACTGAAAACCATAGTCTTAATTTGCATGTGTAGCAAAACAGAACACAGCCTGCAAACAATCAGAAAATATCTGAAAACATATTGGAAGTCCTTTCACTCTCTTATGCAGTAATTTAAAGCCAGGACATTCCCCGTTCACCTCCTTCTTATGGCTCTGAAAGTTGTGGCACATTTGGATGTTAAGACCTTCATCTCCTTTGCTAGCTTAGGTGAAGGAGGCAGGTACTGGTGTGTGTGAAGACATTATAGCTAAATGAGCCATATTCAGCTGGAAAAGAAAACCTCTGGAACCCTGTAGGAGGAGGCCACACTGGTGGGAAGGGCTGAACTTGGCTTCACATGGGGAAGACGGTATTTTCTTTTGTTTCTGGACTTCATACACTGTGCTTTTCCCTAAAAACAAAAATCTTTAAGAAAAGTTGTAAGGCTGTCTTTCTGTTTTTCATGTCTTGCTGGGGCTGGCTATTGCTTGTCCCTCATTTTGGTGGGTTTGTGGGGTCTTCTTTGCAGTGCCTGATTACAGGTCCTGTTAGTTAATAATTACCAGTTTTGAGTCACAGTCTTCTATCTCAATCTAGACCTCTCACTTGCTTGATCCTTTGCCTTATGTATTTTCTTGCAGGGAAGAGAGCCTCCAAGGTCTGGGATTCATGATAGAAAGCATTACCTTAAAGACTGAAAGAGATGCTTTAATAAACTGTCGTGGCCATGCTACATTGCAGAAGTCAGGATGTGCTGCTGAAAGGTTTGCTTTAATGTCTAGAGTCTAGACTATAGATGTTTTTGCTGGATAGCACTTGTTCAGATATTGATTGTGGGGAGAAAAGTCTCTCTTTTCCAAGTCAGCTTTTATGTGGGAAGCAGACAATGTGAGAGCATCCTGGATATTTGAAAATATAAAGTCCTGGTAAAATAATAGACCTCCACTTCTATTAATGTTTCTATTGAAAGCCAGAAAACAGAAAGTGCCAATGAGTATAAGAAATGCTTCAGTTAATGTAAGGGCAGAGGCGAGAAACAGTAGCATTATCCACTTTATTCTAGGGAATTTATGGTGAGAGCTGAATGCAGTATGTGACAAATTTCAAAAGATGTAAGTCATTCAATGCACACTAATGCCTCTGCCAGAGAAATGCATATGAAACAGTTTTATGACTGAATTTCAATATGCAGGTATAAACAAGATTGCCAGTGAAAGGTTCTGCTTGGTGGTTACCAGACTATGATGTTCTTTGAACTTCACTACTCCAGAGAATGCAGTGAAGCACTTAGCACTGAAATTTAGTCATGATTCTCCAGTCTCACACATATGTCATTCTTGTGCTCTATTGATTTTACACAATTTAAGGAAGATTTTGAAATAATTTCTTTATTTTCATCCTTCTCTGTCTGCAGCATATTTTTAAAGCCTTGTTAGATATTCAACTACATATATATATATGTGTATATATATATATATATGCACATAAGGGTGGCATTATTTGCACCTTATTTCCTTACTTTGGAGATGCTTAAATATATAATAGTAACAACGTTTTTAAAAGCAGTTTTGGGAGTTTATCTAGGTACATCAGATTTCTGCACTATGTAATTTGCTGCCAGCGAAAGCGTGAGAAGTTAATGAGAAGAAATAGCTAAGAAGAATACTTAAAATACAAATTTTAGCATATGTTTTTTGCCTGAACAGAACGAGTTTAGGCTCCCCTCGGTGCCGTGCTGCTCGTCGGGCAGAAGGTGGCGCTGTTGATCAGCGCAGCTGATCCCTCCCCACAAAGGGATGAGCCACCCGCCGCCGCCTCAGCCCTGCTTCGCCGAGCTCAAAAGAAGCAGCCATCTGGAACTTATTCCAGGATTTGAATTCAGTCACTTTACTGCTTAACAGTGACCTACCGAACAGTTTAACCATGTTATTCTCCCCCCTTTTATGCAAATCAGAGAAAATAAGAGGTATAAAGCAATGTGTAAAATTTTGTTACCTGTGTTAAAGCATAGCATGATCTGTGAAAAGATAAAAAAAAAAAAGCATAATCAAAATATCATTTGGGGAAGTCAGAGAAAGGGTGTTTTAGAATAAGTGAGAAAAAGATTCAGATATTTTTTATCCAGGTGTTCCTAAACTTATAAAGGTTTCCCTTCATTATAGATTTCATATGGGGAAAATCTTTCTCCTGCAGTAAAGTTCTGAGTTCTGTTAAAAATGTTTAGTACCTTTAGTGCTTGTGAAACACTGCAGACATCAGGCCTGTGCTCAAAAAAAAATATTAATAGAACAAGAACCTGCATTATGATTCTCCTTCCTCATGCTGTTCTCATTATGTAAGAAAATAGCCCTTGAGATCAGAGCTGAAAGACTGCTTGTAGGCAGCATGGACATTTCTAGCAATACCCTTAGTCAGGATTCACACTGCAGTGGTACCATTTTTACTCTCGTTCTCTAAAGCTAACTTCACTTTTAGCTAACTGTTCTGAGACTATTATATCCACTAGGAACTACAGGCTTGTTTTTCCATGTGACTAAATGGATTCAAGGAACATTGATTTTTGTCTACAGGGTATTAGGATGTTATTAAAGGCCTAGAACATAATTTGAAGTATTAGATGATAGGTTACCGAGATGATGGGTCCAGTTGTGTGCTACTTCCTCCTCATGTATGCAGAGTCTGTATGGACTTCCTCTTCTGCACCAGTCTCTCATCCATCTTACATCCCATTCTTCCTTTCCCAGAAGCATTACTGAGCTGGCTTGAGGACTGCAGTCACAAGCAGCTGTGACTTTTTTCCCATTATTTTTTTCTTACTTCCACTGTGAGGGGAAAAGAGAGAAAGTGCTGTGGTTCTCATTCCCAGTGGGAGCTAATCCTGCAGTGTGAGAATATAAGAATTGCTCAACTAGATCAGAGCCAAGGGTCACCTTGCACAGGATCACATGTCTACCTGGACGGGGCAGAACAAAAAAAGTTTAAGAACATAAGTGTAAGGCAGGCTTTCTCCAGACAGCATAATCTCATTTTGAGGCAGTCAGCAGTTTATGCTATGCCTAAGCAAATGATTTCTTCTTTATAATTCCTACTTCGCTTAAATATAATTAATCTTCAAATTCCTTTCTACTTTTGATTTTCTTAATTGCAATAGTGGGTTATAGTCCACCATTTAATGGGATGATGTCTTTTTCTTCTTTTTACAGTAAACATTCATTACCTACCTCTTCCACACATCACTTTTCACAATTCTATAGCCCTTTTTCATACTGCCTTCAAAGTTTGGTTATCTACAAAACAGTCCTGCTTTATGTTGACTCTGTGAACTGTTCAGGACTCCTAATATACAGAGTGGTCACTGGCATGTACCAAAGGAGAAAAATAAAACCACAGCTTGGAATATCAAAACACCAATATTAGTATCTGCAAAAAGTAATATCCTCAAAACTGTGTGTATGCATTGATTGCACATCTTAAAAACTCTTCAGCACCAAAGTGTGATAATTCCTTATTTAGAGAAGAGAAAGAAGAAATGACAGGCAAGTTAGACAGCTCACCCAAAGTCACAGTGTTAGAGGCGAGACAATATGCAAGTTCTGGACCTGTAAAATAACAATGCCTGCCAGTGCTCCTTGCCCTTCTGGGGTACTTACTTTCCCTGCTGCATGTCTTCATTACAGGATTTGAACACTTGGGTTCCACATGTTGGGCAGCAATAACAGAAAACTCCTGACTCCCATTCACAGGATACTGGATGCCCATGAAGAAAATCCTGTTCAAGGTGACAAGGTTTACTCTTTCAGGTGCAAAAAGTTTAACAGCTTAGTTGCTGTGAGATCCCCAGGTTCTTAGCTGGACATCCACTGGAGAGATTCAAGATGAGAAAAGGTGACATTTCAAGATGCTGCTTGTATTTGAGAAACTTCAGTGCAAATTTTCAAATATGAGACTTCTCCATCAGGAATCCTTGGAGACCATTGTTATTTCCCAAAGTGCTTTCAAGTGCTTTCACAAAATAGCCTTACCTGAAATTTCTCCATGCAACTACTCCGTCTCTTTGCTCCTCACCTGTTCTTTCTGTGACCTGGACTTTCACTTCCCGAATTTATTTCACATTTTTTCTAAAGAAAGAATAAAATCTGTAAAACTGTTTCTTTTCTTGAGCTTCTTTTTTCCAGAAGACTTGTTCTTCTATGGCATGAAAGTAAGTTTTTCACGAGATTTCCTACTTCTGCTGTTCCACTTAGCTTCATGGTATTAAACATAACCCTTAGAATATACACTGTACTTTTGACTATTTTGTGTTCTACCCATAAACTCATGACTACATGTGTATATATACACAAACAGAACACATATGCAGAGAGGACATAGGCAACCATACCAGTGGTTTCAGGATCAAAACCTTTCTGTATTAACCTTTGACTCAGTGATTAAATTAGATTGCATGAGAAAAAGATGTGTTTAAAACCAAACCCTCTATTTTGGGCACAGCCTTTCTTCTGAGAAAGAGAAGTAGTGAATCCTTGCCTTCACACTGCCTTTCAAACCAAGGTTTTAATAGTCTAAATTACAAGATGAGGATCATCAAAACATCAGGAGGCTGCACAAAAAATGTCAGTAATATAACTGACATGTGCTGTGTAGAAAGCTTTGGTGTTCTGAAGCCTTCATTCACTTCTAGTTATGCATAACTAGGTCTGCCCTATCAATCTCCCATCCCTTTGCATGTGGCTGAGAGACATCCCCGTGTTGTGGACTAGGTGGCCTTGATAGCAAAGCATTTTCCATGACTGACTCAGTCATGCTGTTTTTAACCTGCAGCTGATGCAGACGTGGTAAACTGAAGTGCAGAATGCTGCAAGTTTGGAAGGGCCATTGTCACTTCTTACACCCTTGCTACATTTGATCTGTGATTTTGCTGTGAGAAGAGTGACAAAAGGCATGCACTAAATATTGATGCTTTCTGCCTTTGAATATTATACAATTTTCATTATACCATTTCTTCTCAACAATGAGATAATTGTCCTTAGAATAATACCAAGGACAAAATTAAAAAGATTAACACTTTGTAACAGCACATTCAGCTTGAAAATGGCATTTTCTATATAAATTAACCTGGATTTTGGAAGCAGGTCACATAGGAATTCCCATCTTAGGAGATATTTTTGTTCTGAGGTAGTATTCTTGTGTTAAGGCCTCTACATGAAAGATTTCTTCTGGAATTTGGTTCCCTTCCCAGTCTCAGGATAAAGTGTGCAAGATAGTATTTTAGCATTATCAAGTTTTGGCAAATTGCTAGAGAATAGTCATGTTTTTGAGATATAGTGCCAGGCAAAACAATTATTTTAATTGGTAACAGGAAAATTATTTTTCTCTTATCTACGTCTCTGTGTGTTGTGTGAGGAAAAGAGAGAGAGAGAAAGAAAGAGATGTGTGGCTCCTACAACTGGGATAAACTGATACACAGCAGTCACTAGTAATTCACTACTACAGGTGGGATTTTAAAGGAGTACTCCGGAAACCGGAGTATTTTATTCACCATTTACTGTATACAATATTATTGATGGATATTCTGCATAGCTCAGCAAAAACTCAAAACATCTTCAACCTTGGTCTGAGATTGTCCTGAAGAAAAAGCTTATTTACCTCTTATGCAAAAAATTTCAAAGCTGGATAGCACTTGTTATGCAGAAATGGAATTGGAGTGTGTGCCTCAATAAATCCTTTTGACCTAGTGTAACTGTCTGTTGGCTTTTATAAAGGATGTCAATTGAGGTATGAGGTATCTGCAGAGAAAATGAAATACTTAATATTTTGATACTGTAACTTTAGACTTCAATTTATCAGCTGATATTTTCTTTAGGGAAGGGGGAAGAAAATCACTGCCTTTATCTTTTTTCCTGCCATTTGGCAGTTTACAAAGACCTATTCCTTGTTATGTAGGAGTTCCACTGATATGAGAAAAAGTTGTTCATGAGTGAATAAGAACATCATAAATAGTACCTGAACTGAAGTGTTCTATACGTGTCTTAATTTCAATAATTACTACATCTTATAGCAGCGTTTAAATTTTCTCCATGAAATTGCAGTGATGTGGCATGATATTTCAAATCTGTGAACATTTGGCAAATTCCTGGAACAGTTTTCATTAGATGTCTTCCAAAAATGCAGGTCTTCTTTGTATCAGAAATACTGATATATATGATTTGATGATTTGACCTGCTATTACTTTTAACATTCCTCCAGAATATTTTTTGGGAAAACCAGTAGTCACTAAATTTCTTTTCAAAATTTAAAAATGATTTCTCACAAAAGCTTTGCTTTCATCTGTTGACTATAGATTTTTTTTAAGCACACTTTCATGGTAAGTTACTTTAGTGCTTGCTGCTTACGACATAAATAGGAAATGTTTCTAGACTCTAAATATTAATCTCCTTATTGCCACTCTTTGAACAGAAAAAGAATATGAACTGCCAGAAATTCAGCCTGGATGCTGTATTTTCCCATGATAAATATCTTTTCCCTTTCTTCAGCCCTGCAGTTCTTCAGAAAGTACTTTTGTCCTTTATTTTCCACTAATGCTTATGATAAAAAATTAAATTACTGTTCATCCTTTCAATAAGTTTCCCTCAGAGAATCTCTGTTAAAGAACAAACATTTAAAAGGAATGGAGAAGCTTTAGTTTTATACACAGCCCTACTATATTATTCATTGCAATGCATTTTTAATGTCACAGAAAGAAAAGTAAAATATATTTTAATTTCTGGGACTAGGCAGCCAAGTGATCCAGGGAATTGCAAATTCACAAAGGCTGAAGACAAATGCATATAGTGCAAAATAAACCCCACACCAATCCCAAACCTTTCTAGCCTCCAGTAACCAGAAGGTTTTCATGAGAGATTTGTGAAAACTCTTACTGGTTTAAAATCTCCTGAGACTGTCACCATGCACAGACACTGGGAACCTCAGACCTAGAAGCATTCAATGTGTTTCAGACACTCTTTTTTCAGACAAGAAATAGGTCAGCAAGAATGAGATAATAAAAGAAAAAAGGCTGAAAACAAAACTATAGCTATTAACATAGCTGTTGGGATTATGACGAAGATTTCTCTTGCCTCTTCTTCCCTTTTTTGCTTCTTATAAATAAACCAACCTTTTATCTTTTGGTACATTTGTTCATAAACAAACTCATTTTGACTAAATAATTGCAATGATTTAAGTGAGCTTCCTTTTTATTGTTTGAAACCTGGGTACTATTTTACAAGAACAAGGAATGAATAATATTCTTTACTTTGTTTATGAATTGTCAGGGCTAATGGTTTTCTTTGTGTTGTATTCTCTTGGAATTCAGCCATTTATCTTCAATCGACAAGAGTTACAGCATCTAGTGAAGAATTGATTTACAAACCTCTCTGAACATAAGACTGCAGATGAAACCTTATGGACAATGTGTTCTTCAAACATGAACACACCTTTTATGCTGTACAATGGTGGAATTGCATCATTGTTTGATATAATAAATGAAAAGTGGAGCGGGATTTTCAGCTTTTGTTCTGGGATTCACAACAAAGAGTCTAATTAACTGTAATTTTCAAGCATGCATTTTGAAGTTGGGAAATGTGTATGGTTAATGGATATTTCCATAGACTAAAAAACTTAATTTTCATTGTAGTCTGCCAAACATCTGATAGCAAACCACCCATTACATGAGACAAAACTGATCAGAAATTCAAGAACAATAGACATAGTTTACTTTTAAATAGTGACTGTGAGGGCTAATAATTTAAAAAACATAATTATTTTAATGGTGAAATCATCATAGTACAAAAGCAATTCTTGCAAATTGGTGACTTGTTATTATTTCAGTTGTCCCTTATGGATTATTAAGATCTTATTTTAACAGAAGAGAGGAGTGTTTGTCAGTGCAGGTAGCTGAAAATTCTTGTAAGGGGCTGTTACTTTTTAAAAAAAGGATGTTATTCAGTTGCTTGACAAAAATACTAAAACCAATGTAAATATTGGTAACATTACTGCGTCCCCGCTCAGTCATTTCTGTCTCTCATATTGTCAAGGGCAAAGTTCAGAATTGCCTTGAGATGCACAGTTTGATTACAGGCTGCAGGTGGATTTTTCCTAAAGACATCAGAAGGTTTTGTGGAATTCACCATTTACCCACACTAAAAGGAAGAGAGAGCACTTTATTTTTAGTAAAGGGATTGGCTGTTAAAAATAGGAGAGTAGAAAATGCCATTGCTCATCAAAGTCCTGTGGAAAAGAGGGTTAAGTGAAAAAACCCCCAACTCTGACATTCCAAAATTGGTTGTAGTTGAAACCAAATTCAATTTTCATGAAAGGAAAGTTCTAAGAGGAAGGCATTCAAGGTGTTGTTTAGACATTTTTTCAGTCCATTAATTCGTGTTGATGAAGAAATCTCATTACAGACTAGACAAGAAATATTCAGGGAAGCAAAACTAAATACAGGATAGAAAATTATTAGAAGATATAAGGACAGAAATAGCTGGATAAGCTTTACAAAGATTAAGATACAGAAAGAAATAGTTCTGGGAAAAGCTGCAAGTATGATGACATCATTGTAAGGAATGAAGTAATTTCTAAAATGAGACTGGTAAAAAGAAAGAAAACTCAGTTTAAAGAGATCAGGACTCTAGAACTTTAAACTAGATTTGAAGGGGAAGGGGGACAGGGAAGTCTCAAAAGAGATAATATGTGGGAAGGGGAGACCTATAGCAAAGGAAGACCTTGAGCAAAAGAAGCAGCAAAAGAAGCAGCCAATGACATAACCACGAGACAGGACTATGGGGCATCCATATGAATCCCTACTGTGATATTGACACAATTAAACACTTCTGTAACGTGCTTGTACTTTAAGAGGGGTCCCAGAGTGTTGGTTGATATTCAAGGATCACACAGACAAAGGTGATTAAGGGACTGGAGCATCTCTCTTATGAGGAAATGTTGGAAGACTTGGGCCTTTTCAGGCTTGAGAAGAGACAACAGAGAGGGGGCCTCATTAATGTGTATAAATATGTCATGGGAGGGTGTCAAGAGGATGGATCCAGGTTCTTCTTGGTGGTGCCAATAGGAAAAGAGGCACTGGATGCTCAGGCAGAAACTGACACTCATGAAGTTCCACCTGAACACAAGGAAGAACCTCTTTACTGTGCAGTGACTGAGCACTGGAACAGATTGCCCAGAGAAGTTGTGGAGTCTCCGTCACTGGAGATATTCTAGAACTGTGTGGAAGCAATCATGTGCTGTGTGCTCTTGAGTGACCCTGCTTGAGCAGGGAGGTTGGACCAGATGAACCACTGTGGTCCCTTCCAACCTGACCCATTCTATGATTTTGTGAATAATGAAAAATTGAAATAATGTACAAAATGGTTAAGCTGAGAATAACCACAGTGGCTAAAGAAAATGCTAGGACCATTTTGACTCTACAGTCAGTTTTGGTGGAATTATGTATGAGGGGAAAAAGAAATATGAAAGAAATGACTACCATTAATAGTTCAACTGACTTGGTAAAAAGATTCTTCTGAGATGGAAATCAGGAAAGTAATGGTGAGCACAATAATTTTCAGATAGAAGCCATTTTAAAGAGTAAAAGGGGACGACAGCTAGGGCAACTTCAAACTAGACTGAAGCTGCACTGACTGGGTATGCATGCTCTGCTGGCTGCTGAAGAAAGCAAGAAGCCAATAATGATGTTTGTCCTTTCCATTGACTTTTGTTTCAGCTTGGTTAGAAACAATGTGGAAAGCTGCAAAGTCACACTGCATTCAGATAATATAATTGCAAATATGAAAGTTTTGTTTGAAGACTCTTGCAGCATTGTAAAAAAAAAAAAAAAAGAAAAATTAAACAAGTCCAAAGCTTGGTATAATATAAGGAAGCATAGAATCACTACAGCTTTTCATCTTAATCTTAAACTAGACAGTAAGAATGATAAATGAGGTAGAGGGCATGACTTGAGATAATCTAAAGTTAAGGTCCTTAACTAACACAGATGACATCACGTAGCTGAAAAAAATGCTTGAATTATTGATGAATCAAATTAATAATTAACCTTGGAAGATTGGTTTTGTCAACTTTGACTCATAATAAATGCCAAGAAGATGAAGTGGCTGCAACATGAAAAAGAAGAAATAGAAAGGGCAAATGAAATGTGGCATCTGTGAAGTCAAAGAATATGCAAGAATCCTGTGTGCACAGAGGAACCTTGACCACTGCTGAGGTTTCGTTCTGAATGAGAATAAAATATGTTTTTCGCAGGAACTGAGGAAACTACAAGCTGATAAAGACTTTAAATCTCGAAGTGCAAAAATACCAGATGTGTGCACTGCTAGGCACCATTACTCTATGGGCCAGAAGCAGTTACTTTGCCTGAGAGAAACAACTGAGGCATTTGGCATTAGAATAACTTGAAAGATGTTGAGCATTCACAGAATCTTAGAATGCTTTGTATTGGAAGGGACCTTAAAGATCATCTAGTTCCAAACCCCCTGTCATGGAGAGGGACGACTTCCATTAGATGTTGCTCAGAGCCCCATCCAGCCTGTCCTTGTACACTTTTAAAGTGAAATTTGAAAATATTAGTGTTGAATAAGACAATGTGAATATTAAGCAAAAGGATTTTATATGAAGGAGATAAAAGGAAAATTCTATATGAAGCCAAGGAAATCCATTGGATATATTGAAAAGAATTAACTATACAATAGGCTACACTAAATCATGGAAATTCACCAAACTGCCTAGTGCTCAACTGTTAACTGATACTAAGTCAGCAATTTATAAAGGAAGGTGGCCTGTGCAGGAGTGACCTATACAGCCACTCTTGTCTGAAAAGATACTCTGTGTTGAAAACATGAGAAATAGACAAAACCAATGCATAACCTCATTCTCTGAATAAATGATTTAACTTCTCAACACAAATGGAAGGGAATAGTACCCTTTGGGATATTTTCCTTCTTCAGACATACGGTACTAGACAGCTACTGTATTTGAATTAACTTAATTATCTTTTTTTATGCTTCTAGTGGAGTGGAATTTGGCAAGCAGAGCCCTTCCACCCCCCCGCCCCTCGAGTGGGTTTTAAACAGTGAAAACACAGAACCTCTCCTTCTGATGAATTTCATATAGGGTAATTTGAAAGACACTTGTTGTGTACCAGATGGATTAGGATATCATGCATCATTGCAGGATTCTTTACCCTAGTTCCGATGTTTGCTGGTTTTACAATACAGACAAATGCTGCTTCAATCCATGGGGATGGGCTTGGAATGTAATCAATTTACTGTAGATATGAAATAAAAAGAAAATGCCTTCTCATTTTCACCAGCCCTGAACTTCTGTTCATATGGCATTAGCTGTCAACATAAAATATAGGCTATTTTAGACTTGTGCTTTTCTGGAATAGGCTCACATAGAGAAGTGGGGAATAAAGAAAAAAAAAAAAAAAGAGAAAAAAGAGAAAGTACCATGTACTAATTTCTTTCCAGAATATTTGTATTCTATAGATACAAGGAAGACCCACGTAGCTGGGCCTAAAGGCCATGGTGAACTTTGGGATAAGCTGTTTCACAAGCAGCAGTGTTCCTTCTCCCATTCCTTATGTCAGTTTATGTCATAGCAGGTAATTTAGTAGATGTCCTGCAACAGTGTTAGTCCCCCAGGTGTATCCACATCTGTTAACTGCTTTTCTTCTCAACCTTCTAAGTTTCAGTGTTTATCCTCTGAAGTAAATGGCTTCACTTCTCTTGCTCCTCACACCGAATTGTCTTAGGACCTTCTGCTACCTTGCCCTTTTGTTGTGAGAAAACTGGTTCCTGAACTGTAAGAAACTTGTATCTGATCACCTCTTCATTATTTTTGGTCCTACTTACCATCTGAATCTTTTCTGATTGATGTGAGCCTAATAACTACCAAGATATCTGAAATCATTCCTATGAGAAAAGTTTAAAATAGCCAGATATTGACAAAGACCTTTTCTAAGCATTGCTTAATGCTTTTTCTTCCCCCTCAATCTGCCCCATCACTGTTCAGAAAGGATCCACATAATCCAGTTGTCCTGTGTGAAGTGATATATATTATCAGTTTAAGTCTTGCTTCAGCAGCCAAGGGTTCAATAATGTAAACTATGCCTCATAACAACTAGGGGGGAAATATTAAATTCAGAACACATCCCTGCCTTGTGGTTCAACTCCAGTCAGCAACTCAGTCCCATGCAGCTGCTCGTTCACTTGCCTACCAGCAGGACTGGGGAGAGAACTGGAAGAGTAAGACGGAGAAAACTCATGGGTTGAAATAAGGACAGTTTGATAGGTAAAGCAAAAGCCATGCATGCAAGCAGAGCAAAACAAGGAATTAATTCACTGCTTCCCAGGGTCAGGCAGGTGTTCAGCCACCCCCAGGAAATCCAGGTTCCATCATGGATAATGGTGGCTTGGGAAGATGCACCGGTTTTGGCTGGGGTGGAGTTAATTTTCTTCACAGTAGCTGGTACGGGGCCGTTTTGGATTTGTGCTGAACACAGGGTTGATAATAAAGAGATGTTTTAGTTATTGCTGAACAAGGCTTATACAGACCCAAGGCCCTTTTCCACTTTTTTTTTACTGCTATGGTGGTGAGGAGACTGGGGGTGGGCGAGAAGCTGGGAGGCTACACAGCCAGGACAGGTGACGCCAGCTAACCAAAGGGATATTTTGGACCATATGACATCATGCTCAATATATAAAGTGGGGGGAAGAAGGAGGAAGGGGGTGATGTTTTGAGTGTTTGTCTTCCCAAGTAACTGTTATGTATGTTGGGGCCCTGCTCTCCTGGAGGAGCTGAATACCTGCCTGCCCATGGGAAGCAGTGAATTAATTCCTTCTTTTGTTTTATTTGTGCATTTGGCTTTTACTTTTGCAATTAAACTGTTTTTATCACAACCCTTTATTTTTCTAGCTTTTATCCTTCAAATTGTCCCCCTGATCCTGCTCTTGGGGGAGTGAGTGAGAAGATATGTGGGGCTTGGTTTCTGCTCTGGGTTAAACCAATTGGATAATGGTGGGGATAATTCCAAACAGATTACCAATGTCATCACTCTGAATGTCCCCCCTTTCTTACTTCTTCCCCCAGCTCCACGTGCTGAGTATGACACCATATTGCCTGGAATGTCTATCTGGTCAGTTGGAGTCAGCTGTCCCAGCTGTGTCCCCTCTATCTCCTTGTGCACCTCCAGCCTCCTTGGTGGTGAGGTGGGGTGAGGTGCAAGCCCTGCTCAGCAATAAGAAAAACATCTGTGTTTTCAACACAAATCCAAAACATAGCCCCATGCTAGCTACTCTGAAGAATGTTAACTCTATCCTAGCCCAAACCAGCACAACCTGCCATTCAAATTTAGAAATGCAACTTAAAAAACCCACCACATTCTTTCTGTCAAAGACTGTGTATGGAGATATGCCATTTTGTACCATCATCTTCTAATGATATTTCAGTCTTCTCACTCACTTACTAGAAAGAAAAAGGACTTTTTTGCAGTACTGGAAATGAACACCTTTCCCCCATTCAAACTCATATATTGTTTAAAATTACAAAATATTACTTTGAAACTTGCTACATACATTCTGGAAAATGTGTAATACTTGCCCTACAACATAACCAAGCTAAACTTAAATCCGCTATGTATGGAGAACATTGACAACCAGCTAAGGACAGCTGATAGGAGTCTCGATACACTGCTGCAGATCTCCAGGACCTCAATGGGAGCAAATGCAAAGATCAAGAGCAGTCACCTCCCTTGGAACCAATTAATTTTATTTCAAATCTGCATGTGTGTAACTCTGACTGACATACTCCCTTAACTACAATATTGCAGAACAACCCTTTAAAGGCCCTATTATTCAATGTGCAAGCTTGTTTTAAACATGCTAGTTGCTTTGCAAAAACTTAGTCAAGTGGTCTCAGGACTTAAAGTTTTTTTTATTCCTTTTGTTGCACACTGTCTGTAAACAAACAGGTGTAATTTTACAGATGATTTATCCAGAATAATTTAAGTGTGATGCATGGCTTCACAACAAGTCTGCTCTGATTGCCCAGCACATTTTCTATTTGATTGCGCAAATTCCCTTTTTCTAGCTCTGCCCCATGAAGCAGTTCTAAACAGAAAGGACAAAAGTCAAGTTACAAGACAACAGAGAAAGTATTTTGGATGCAAAATTTTTGGCTCATCATGTACGTGTGACTTTCATTCCCTGTCAGTATACATTTTTCTGAGAAGAAAAATGGTCTGCCAAATAAGGAGCTCAAGTCAGAGAAGCCCGAGCTTTAATTAAATGTTCCTAAACTCTTTTTGTTGATGACAAGTATTCATTGCAAACTTTTCATATTCTTTTGTCACTGCAAAAATTTAGAAAGACTAGAAGCTTTCTAAAGAAAAGCATTTTTAGTTTTCCAAACAAGTCATTACTGCTTCCAACAGCAGTCTGGCACCTTTTGCTTTAGATGTGCAATGAATAAACTACATAGTTTATACTGTTAACAGCAGGTTTTTCTTAAATATTCTGTTTGTTAATTACAAATGTTTTATGTAACAACCATTAGTACACCTAAAAATTTATTTTTCAATGTTTTAAAGCCTGCTCTTCTTTACTGGTTAACTCAAAAGGTTAAATAGCCCTTCATGCAAAAACAATCTTGTAAAATAATGATGAAGAAAACATGATTTTACTTGCTTTTTTCCAAATATTTCTGATATAAAAAAGATGCAATAAATAAATAAATAACAATTAAAAAAACCCCCATGTCCTAAACCACCAGAGTATAAAAGTCTGAGATTGCTGACAGGAATATTATGCTCTCTGTCTTTCATACTGAGCTTCCTGACCTGAAGAGGTGACTTGCCCTTCAGTCTTTTGTGATGCTGAATGCCAGTAAAAATGTGCTCTGGGAGTTAAAGAAAGGTAAGGTCTCTTAGTAGTTCATGGTAGTTGAATGGACAAGGTGTCACCAGGCTAATTGAACTTCTATCCTAGCTCTATTAGTCACTCATCCCTGTGACTGAAATCCCTTGTCTTCTGTGTTTTCTATCTTCCTCTCCAAGTTTTGGACTGGAATGTCTGATAAGGCTAAAATAATTTTGGAGATGTGTATATGTAGAGAGCTTGACACGATGAGGGGTTGATCCATTTCAGATGCTTATGTATGTCTGCGCAGGAGAGAAATCATAAAAGGCATTCGTAGGATAATAAAAATTTATGTTCCTTGCAATGAACTTTGCTTATTGCTTACCCACTTCACCTTATTCCAGACCCCTGGTACTGTCTTGCAGTCACTGACCCCTTATGTTGTGCCAGAGCCAGATTTCTGGGGGAGGAGGTAGGGGAAAAACATTTTTTAACGTGGAACATTTCACTAATCTGCTGCATTGACACAATAACATTTCTTTGGATGATTTGTAGGGATTGAAGAATGGAGTAGGAAGCTGAATTCTGAGGATATGATCTTACTCAGGTGTCTGTGAGAAAATACATGAACCTTAATGAAAGCTTTGTAGATTTATGTCTCTCTCTATATACGATCTCTCTATATAAGCTGCCCAGCAGGCAGCTA
This sequence comes from Corvus hawaiiensis, assembly GCF_020740725.1. Lineage (NCBI taxonomy): Eukaryota > Metazoa > Chordata > Aves > Passeriformes > Corvidae > Corvus > Corvus hawaiiensis. Next base: position 63,726 of record NC_063238.1, on the reverse strand, counting down.
AATACCACAGAGCTGATTGCACATTCCCTCCCCCTGCCCCTTCTGTCCCAACATAGGGAAGAGGAAATGGAAAATAAAAGCAAGAAAACTTGGGGAACCAAGAAAACAACAATAACATAAACCGTTATTATTATTGTTATTATTATTATTATTATTATTATTAGTCATTACTACTACTACTACTACTACTACTACTAGTACTACTACTAGTAATATGAATTAAATTAAGAATAAGTGGAAGAAGAGAGAAGAAAACAAACCAAGTTATTCAAAGTCAACCACTCACCACCTTCCATGAGTAGACTGATGCCCAGCCAGTTCCTGAGAAAAACATGGTTAAGCCTCCTAAGCCCTCCTGTTTCTGCTTTCGTTGCTGAGCATGGAGTTACATGATATGCAGCATCTCTTTGATTAGTTTGGGTGATCTGCCCAGTTTTCTCCTCTCCCAAGCTATTGCAGAGCATTCCAGTCTATTCACTTTGGGACACAGAGTGAGAACCTGACACCGTGCAAGCACTGATCAGCAAAAGCCTGAAAGTTTGTCTTCTATCAAAATTATTTTGGTCAACACTATCAAACTAAACCCCATATAACTGCTCTGAAGAAAATTGACTCTATCCAGGTCCAGTATAATTTATATAAGACATAACTAGTAATTTTTTTCTCTCTGACAAGACCAAAGTCAGAGTTATTGCATATCTTTCCTTTAAAATAGCTGATAAGCAATTAAAGTAATCTAGAGACTGCAATTCCCTTGCTCTTCTCAAGGTGATTGCAGAAGAAACACAGAATCTCAAATTAAAGCCTTTGCATGGAAAAGTTTGCCCTTTTAACCTTTTAAGGACAAGAAGAATATCACAAGCTGTTGTATGAAGTGATTACCCATATGGTTTCACAGAAGTTACAATATACGTTAGGTATTAACAATATATATTTATGTTTGCTGCAGTGTACTAAAATATCTGTTTATGCATCTGGATGATACTCTCTGCTCAGATACTGCGTTTTAAAAAGCAGGGGTTTTTTTTGGAAAGTGATTTGCAAATATTTATATATTGATGTAAGGTGAGTTTTTTGCTTGTTTCAAATGATATCTGTCCAAAACCTAAAGCACATTCAGGTTCAAAATGTTTTATTTCAGTAGTATAGACCTGATAAACAACTGTATATTGAAAGTCTTCTTGGAGACCAGCTGAAAATCAAGCTCACAGTGACTTTTCATCCCATTACCAGCACAGTTTCAACCACCCTGGCCCTCTTTTTAATGTGTAGTTTTTCCATAACATCACACTTCCTCCACATCCTGTAATCTGTTTTTAATCTAAAGCCTACAAACTTGACATATTCTGAAAATAAAAATATTCCTATCTCCTTTCCTTTTCTTTCCCCATGGATACATGTCTGACCTCCCACTGCTCCCGGCAATTTGTAAAGCTTTGTGTCTGCTGACAGATGTTATACAGAACTCAGCAAAATGTGGTGTCTATCCAGCACTGTGGGAACTTGAATGACCTCATGCAGATAAGCTCATTTGTGTTATATGATTATATCAATAACGTGTAGGAAGATGGTTGAGATGCACAAAATTATTAACAGTACTATTGACAATGCACTCTGAAAATACGATTCCTGGAATACATCACTGTTGTTCAATACTAAGGAGCACAGCAGTCTTTTAAAAAAAAGATTTTGCATCTGAAAGCAAGCATATTGGTGCAAATAGACATTTAAAATATTTCAAAAGCTCACAAACTAGTTCAGCTATGCCAAAAAAATTAGTGGCATTATGGTCAAATAAATACAAGTGTTAAATCAAGCAGCAACTTTTAGAAAAATCAGTTTTCATATATTTGTTTTCTTAGGCAAATAAAACTGTCCCAGAGGAAACTCACAGTGCTTTCAAGTTCTTTATTTCCTTGGGCCACTTCTACCTCATCCTGTGTCTTCCTGCACCATTCTGAAGGCGTGATCAAAGTTTTTCCTACTAGACATTGAAAGAGAGAGACAGGTGTAATTGTGTTAGGAGAAACAATTCACTTTTATGTAGAATTTCTAAAGAAATTTCCTTGCGAGCAAGTAAAGGCTTTTTCAGTAACAGTATTGATTCCTGTCACATATTATTGCATCTTCTAATGTGCTGCCAGATAGAAATTATATTTATGCACTTGTGGGAATTGTAATAAAAACAGATGATTCAGATGGCTCTGTATATTGGACTAATAGTGTATAAGAGTAATAATGGTTTATTATTGTATATATGCAATAAGAATATATATAAACAGCAAATGTAGCTCATGCATTGTCTATGGGCCATATTCTTGTGATATTTATAAATGATTAGAAATAAGTGACAATTTAAAAAAAATATTAAAAAATGGCTATTTTTTATGGCATTTTATTTGGCAGAGTGTTTGAATCTTCTGCAGTCTTGATGCCTGGGGTGATGAAACACAGAATTTTGTCTGATACTACTGTGATACAAATTCTACTAATTAACAATGCACAAAAAAAGTTTTGCACTGACTAAATAGTGTGCTGAAAATATCTAACTCAGCTGTCATACTTTGAAACTGACTTTGCTTCTTCTTTCAGCTTTTTACCTTTCAGCTTTTTTGTAAAACAGTTTCATACTTAGCAGTCACCAAGACTTCTGAAGTCAGTCAGTTTGTATTGCTATTTAGTTTAAGAGAAGGAAGGACCTTTGGTTGCTGGCTGACTCACAAATGCTCACAGTGCATCCTTGGTTAAAAAAAGACCATGAAGGTAAACAACGTTTAACAGATTTTTCAAATTGTGCATTGAATATTCAGCATGTTGTAACTGCGAGTAACATGGATGTTTTATATCACAATCCTCCATGCTAACATAACTCAAAGATAAATGCCCTTGATAAACTCTATCATATTCACACTTTGAGCATAAAGTGTTGAAATAAAAAGCTGATGAAGCATAAAGTGTTGAAGTAGCATGTTATTTTCAACATTTTATCTGTCGTTTGCCATTTATTTCAACACTTCATAAAGTACATTAAATACTCATCTATCAAGTAACTGTTTGAGGGCCTGACGACACAGAGATTCCTCTGAGCAGCAGCACACACTGGGGCAACACTGCTGGGTCAGAGGAGAGGAAGACCGAAGTAGATATGAATGTTACAGGGCTAAAGGCTGCAGGAGGATTGTGGATATCCAAGGGCAGTGTAGGTGTGAAACAGCACCGAGGGGATTCCAGACAGAAAGATCTTCAGGAACAACATGAGACTAGCTGAGGATAGCAGGACAGAGCCATGTACCTCTCACACAAGAGTGTGAAAGTGCAGTGGTGAGGTATTGCCACCTGCTCACAGCAGCAGGTATTTGTGGGAGCTGGGGTAGCAAGATATTTTGCGCTGACCCCATCAATCCTGAATATGCTGTGGGCAACCCACTCAGTTCTGTCCAGTAGAAAATTCCTTAGACTGTGCCACCCACACTTCTGAGGCCCATTGTCACCTTTTGTGTGATAGCACAATGATTTCAGAAAAAAGAGGGTTTAAAGGATTTTATGGCCAATTAAGAACTTGTCTACCTGGTAATCAAATTTATTTGAGGTCTAAATTTAAAGTGTATTAGTTAAAGTGCACTGAATCCTCATGTGAGCATCTTTTGAAGTGAACTAAGTGAAATACTGGCACTATATTTCTGAGGCTGCCCACATGACTCTTTAATGTTCTCTAAATACTTCAGATTCAGTCCTCTAACTAATTCAAACTAATACATCTTGATGTCTTTGATTCAACGCCCTTGGAAACTTCAACCCTTGGAAAGATTTTCAACTTTTTTTTTTTGTGAAGCAGATTAGAGAAAAAGGTAGCAGTAGGTGGGAAAGTATTCCCCATTTTTTCATCTTAGAGTTGCATCAATACTCATGTGTTTGGGAAGGCAGGGAAGTCAAATGAGTGCTCCTTGGCTATTTTCTTTTTTCCTTCCTTATCGCTTTCTCACAATCTGGCACTGTCTGTTCCAGGACCCACCCCAGCTACTGTAGGCCTATGGTGTGTGTACCTATGTGGTACCTAAGTGTCTAAAGCACGAGAGAGTTCAGCACTGTCCCAGTAAGCCCATGGCTCACATGCTCCGTGAGGAGGTGTGTTCCAATGATAGCGGTGCATATAGGAGATAGCAGTATTTTCTCAGGATTCACTGGGGGAAGAGCCAGTGTTTGGATTAGGCTTGAGTACTTCAATAGGAGCTCACACTCTTTTCCTAGCAGGATAAGCAGAACTAAGAAACTCCCCCTTCCCAGTCCCTGGAGTTTCACTAGCAATTTAAATAGGAATGAAGAGCTCCTTTACCTTAAAGGTGGATAGCTCCATTAACTGGTACTAAAAACATACATTCATACAGTGGTGTAAGTGTGGTGAGCTCCTGGCACAGGAAGAGAATAATTCAAACAACATATGCTCTACAAAACTTGCTTGAGCACACTTTGGTGTTTTTCATATTTGTATGGAAATTCAGTGCCAACAAACTATTACTCACTACTTCACAGACTGAACAAAATTAAAGCACATAAACAAGCCTAATTTAAGTCTGATATTGCAAATAAGGCACTAAATGAGGCAACCTTGTGTTGGACAAACAATGTTTTTTCAATACATTTTAAGACCCAAGAGCTACATTTCACAAAACAAATATATTTCTGTACAAGGTTTAAGTATAAACCCACTACAACTAAGATAAATATTTACTTACTTTTATTTTTTTGGACAAGGCCTTTTAAGATAAACAAAAATTCTGTTGTCCTACCTGTGTGGTTTCTTTTCTGGTAGAAGAACATAAGCTGAAATACTTAAAATTATTTAAATTGTTCCAAACATGGCAATTACCTGTTCATTAACTGCTGGGAAATTGTATCTTGCAGGGGTACAAATTGAGATGAAACCCCTCTGTGCTGATTTATATTTGGTGACATCATATGACATTGCATTCTGATCTGGCACATCATATCACATTCTTTGTATTATTCAGAACACTTTGAATCAGAGAGCAAAAATTATCCTGTCCTAATTCTGCTCACCTGTGTAAAATTGCTCTAAGGAGAGGTCTGAACTGCTGAATTTTTTACCCTCCCAGCTTAATCTAGCCTTTGCTCCCTCTTTTTGGGATAGTGCAATGGAGGTTTTGGTAAGAAGCAGTGTTCAGTTTCCATTTTGTATGCCTTACATGGCTTCTACATAACTTTAAGAAGAAGGTTGCCTGGGGTAGGGTGAGTAGATTTCTCTGCTCATCCCAGCCAATGTATGATGGTGGCATTCCTCTCTCTCTTTCCTCATTTTTCCTTCCCGCTCCTGACCACATGCTGCTGCTGCTGCATCAGTTTTGGACTTCACTGTGAGCTAATTCGATTCAATTACCTTACAAAAGGACAGTACAGAAAAAACAAACAGAGAAACAAAAATGAAGGGTTTTCTGCACTGTGAATTAAATGAGCTTCAGAAAAGCTTTACTGAGTGCTGGAACTTGTGAAAAGGAGAAGTGAAACTGTAAAATGGAGCTAAAACACATGTGGAGAAGGGGAGACCTCTGGTTTGGTGGCAGTGATATCTTTGACTAAGCTTTGCATGGAAACATAACTTACCTGTCTTTATAACTAACTCCTTGCTTGGTTATCACTCATCTGCAGTCCATACTGGGAAAATTAGTTCACTGTCATAGGCTGCTCCTACTTGAAAGGAAAATTTTCCAAGCTACTGATTCTTAATTACACTCTCTTGTTGCTTTTCCTAATAAGAAATGAAACAGCCTTTTGGTATGTCATTGATAATTTCAGGAACATAAGGAAATAAAAAGGTAAAATTGAAATGCCAGTATTATCTACAAAACCCCCCGATGTTGGCAAACAATATTTGTTTTACAGACTGATGAGGATATGTGTAGACAAGTGTATTAGTACTCTAGCCCCATCACACAGGATTCTATTTTACCATCAAAATGAGACTCTTTGGGTTACAGATTAAATGTTTGGTCCTGGGAAAAACTTAGAAGCAGTGAATTGATTGTAACCAAAGAGCAACTTCTGACATACTCTCAGGTTACAGCCTGAAAACTGAAAGGATTGATGAAGACTACCTGATGCTACTGAAGATCAATGTAACCCAAGACCAAGCACTCCCTGTTTCATGGACTTTGTCTTTCCTCATAAGAAATTCCTGATTTCTCTGGTGCAGCAGAACAGGCTCTGAGAGGCTTAGTGATAGAATAGATTCCATATTAATAGTTGCTTGACACTGATTTTTATATCCTGCATTTAAGGATACTAATTTCAGAGGAATGTATTTCTACTGTGCTGATTGCAAGGAGGCTTTAGCTGTGAAGACTGTTTCAAACAGCATAATTAAATGATTTTCAATCATTCTTATGCCACAACAGTCATAGATTTACACCTACTTTTGATAGTTTGGGAAGGTTATCTAAACTGTATTGAAGATAAATGACTCAATGCAAATAGAGGAGATTCCACAGGTGAAAACAATCCTTACTGCCAAAATGAGTAGTGCTGGAGCCTGAATGCAGCAGCACTTCCCCTTTTCCCTTGTGGCAGGGAGCACAGGCTGTACCTGCCCCATACCAATACAGAAGCACCAGAGCATCCTCAGACCTTCCTCATGCTGCACAAAGTGTAACTGTTCTAAGGGAAGTCAGGCTGTGGAAATCCAACAGTGTGTAGATGGTTTGCCACATAGACCTTGTAACACTCAGCCATTAATTTCTTTCTTAGGGGTTGATATGGCTTCCATAACTATTGCATTGGAAACTATGGACATAGAAATGAAGAAGTGTGGCCCAGAGCTGAGTGCATAAGGGGAGCTGATACAAGTATACAGGCTTCCTTAAAACGTGAGTGACAAACTTACGTGAATTGAGAAACACACACTGAAGACAGCAATCAGCTGACCCCTAGGTAAATATGCCATTGTTGGAATAGTTCTGAAATGCTTTAAAGGCTTTTTCACATTTTCAGAATTTCTTTATTTTTTAGACCTGGGACAGCTTTAACTTCTATAGATCCACCTATTGCTAATTCTTCTCCACAACTACCTTAAAAACTTATTCTGTATTTATTGTCAGTACTGACAGCTGTGAAAGACGCAGTTGCTACAAAATGCTGATGCTGTGCAAGTTAATGGTATTGGTTTCAGTTTGAACAGCTTCTCAGGGCTAGGATAGGGTTTCTGCTTAAACTGAACACACTGACTAGTTTTATTCAGTGGATGCTTTCCATTCAGTGATGCTTTTCCACAGGCATATAATCTTGACTTCTCAACAGCTCTCGCACTAAAAGAACATGGTCAAAAGAATGCAAATTTTCTGGTCTAAACTGGAAAAGCCTTTTGTAACAAGAGAAGCTAGAAAAGAGGTTTCTGAAAGACCTGGTCAAAACTATTTATCAATCTATTTATTATTTTCTGACCATGGATTTTACTAAGGACTGAAGAAGGGAGGAAGAAAACCTGAAGCCACAAAACAGAAATAGAAGTATTGTATGTTGTATTTTTTTTATCTATAAAATGGATAAAGCCCATCTTAAGGTGTAGCACTATTTATCCCTATGCTAGAATGAAACAATGAGAATAGAGCGAGCTTGAAATAAAATGTGTGTCAGGGTACAGGCTTTAGGGTTTTTCTGCCTTGCCGTGAGATAAAGGGAAGTAAGAAACTGTTGTCTGGTTTAATTTTGTTTTATTACAACCTGCTGATCAAGTAAGATATGGGTAGGTATAAAGGAGGTAGAACAAAGATAATTTGTTCAAAGTGAAGAAAAATTATGTGGAGCTAAACTTCTCAGAGGATATTGTTTTTCTAATAGTCCCTTTTTTCTGATTTTCTGCCTCAAGGGAGAAATAAAAAGGGCAGCCTTTTGCATATGATAAATATGTTGGAGATGTTTGAAACAAAAGACTTTATTTTTTTGAGTACTGTTTTGAGTACAGATTAATGTGTCCTTGTTTAGCAAAAACAAAATTTGGTTTTTGTTTCTTTAACACTGGGATACTGAACTTCAAATTTTCGATTTCTTGCTGAGTGTCATCAAGAATAGGCAAAAATAGTAGCACAGTTTGGGACAGCAAACCATCAGTTGATACTTGGTCAGTCTTCCCTGTCAAAACTGTTCCAATTGGCATAAATTCCTTCTGTATAAATTGAGACTGAGGGAGAGATAAAGAACAGCTTAATGGCTTTGAAATGCCTCTAGTGCTTTTTAGATGAAAAAACAACTAAATTACTGAAGAAATTTACTCATGCTCAGTCAAAATATAAACACTTTATCCTACTTTTTTTTTTAAAAAAATGAAGGGACATCATCATGAATTCAGTAAGATTTCAGTGTCCACCAGAAATACAAAGGTTATCACCAACAAGAGCATATATAAGACCACTGCATAGCTACCCTTGTTTCTTGTTTCCTTGCTTTTCCTTATGCTGCAAGTAAACCCTTTTTGTCTGAATTAGGAGAGGTTTTATATATTTATTTACAGCTGAATTTCTCAGCTAGACATAACTGACGATGTAGTGTGATGATTCTTTGCCAGCTAACTGGACAATAATGTGTTTCCACGCAGGCTTGTGGAGAAACAGCAACCATTTGGTATGGTTGGACATTGTGTTTTGCTTTCAGTCCAGGTTAAACTAATACGTGTTTTCAGAAGTAGGTTCTGATTTCTAAGGCTAGTTACAGACTGGGCCCACTCTCTGCACCTTTATTTTCTCTGTATTGCTTATTTCAGTACATAGAGCATCTGAACATCTGCCACTAAATTGAAATACAACTGGTAGAGCATGTTACAAAGGTGTATGTTACAGCATGTTACATTTTGGAGATAGCTTGCTCATGAGATTTCCACCTGTATTGTTTTCTCTATTTTCAAAATAAAAGGCTACCAAGCTAAAAGCTTGCAGTTATTACAGATGCATTTCAAAACAAAACAAAACCAAACAAGAAACAAACAAACAAAAAGGTTATAACATTGGAGATTCTTGTAGGTGGATATTCTTCAAAATTTTAGGTTAAAATATGGAAAACTTGTAATAAAATATTCATGAACTAGTTCTGTAAGAAGCATAAGTCAATAGGCTTCATAAGTAAAAGAAGTGTTTGTGTATTAATGGATCCAAGTGATCTAGCAGGTTTCCAATAAATTCAAATACCAACTTCTAAAAGGTAGAACTGAATCAATATGCATATTACACATACACTGACAACGATGAATTAAGCTGTTTTATCTAGCATAACCTTCTCTGGATTATTCATACGTTACCTTCAACATGTCTCATGCAGTAAGAATGGTTCAAGTTTTCTTTTCCGTTGTGCCTGTCATTCTGTCATATTTTAATGCCAACACTGTGTTTATTAGGAACATTTTGCCCAGGGGGTAGTGTCTTCATTTTTGGCTTTCATTCAGTGAAGAGAGAAAACATCACTGTGTCCTTGTGTTTTTGCAGAGCATCACACCAACAGAGTGAGCTGGTGAATTACTGTGCTGTCATAATAAGCATCAAGGATTTATAAAATGTATTTTGTTAGAACTTCTAACTCTGTTTATTTTTCATTTTTTGGTGACTTTTGTATTCCCATACTGCTTCCTATGGTGCACCTAAAAGTCATCAAGCAAAGAGTAAGTTGAACAAACCAGCAAATTATCACAGTAGCCAAAAGTTGATGAAAAATTGTATTTCTTCAGGGGAGGATATTCTCTTAATATCAGAGAAATAAGCCGGTGAACTGAAATGACAGTCATGAAGAAGATGCAGGTCAGCTGTACATGTTATATAAAAACACACTCATAAACACTGAAAAAGTGACTCAGAAATTGTAGCCATGAATCCACTTTACTAAGGCATAACTTTAAGATCTCTACATATGATTGCTATATCACTGCTGTAATCAGCCCTTCTTCCTTTACCACTTTGTCACAGTTGGAATTGCAGCTTTTCACCAAAATAGTCTCCATTTAAATGTGAACATTCTCCAAAATCAAGACAAAACTTGAAAAATGCAAAACTCATGTGTACCTTGTGACATATAAGGTAGTTTGCAGAGGCACCAAACAGATATATGTTATATCTTTCATATACCTTGGAGAGGATGTGTTCCAGGTTGTTATTTACATCTAGGTTGAGTCCAGGAAAAAAACATTTGCATAGGAGTTTTATGAAACCGAATCTGTGCAGCAGAACTCCGCAGAGTTGTTCATCCTAATAAAAAGGAAGCAGTCTTTATAAGGTTGGACCCTTTATTCTTTAAAAGTTGTTCTTTCTGCTTGACTTCAAGCTCTAGGAAAAACATAAACCACCTTTTCTTTTGTCCCTTCAGCCTCAGATACTGGATATACTAAATTTTTCCAACTTTTTTGGATTTTATTGGCTTTGATAACGTACAGTATATAGGAACTTTTTAGAGCAAAAATCATTCATCTTGCCAAGACAAGGATGGGACAGGAACTACAATTTAAATAAATGAAAAAAAATCAATGGACATTCAGTCATATGGAAAGAATTTCAGGCTCAAGCTATGCAAGGAATGGAAGGAGCCCATCTTTGAGTACTTCACTCAGTTATGTATTTGGAGGAGCATCCTTAAGTGACTTTAAAATCCTAAAAGAGGACATAAGAAAAAATTTGGAGCCAAAATTCAGTATTGTAACAGAGACTTCCTTTCCAGTGCCCACTAGCCCTTGGGCTCTGAGGGTTTTGTCTCACCTCAGCTGTGACCTTCTGTCCTGACTAAAGGCAGGCTGCTCGCCCTGTGTAGGAGCACCTTATTTCAGGATTTGGGCATTAACACCTTAACTCGGCTCCAGAAACTCTTAGGGACTAGACTGACACACGTTGTGGACCCTAATGAGGAAATCAGATTATGAGATTTATTTACAGCAATGCCAAAGAAAGAATAGACTAGACCTGAAAAAAATCAAGTCATGGAGAAGTCAGAGCTCCCTGGGGAGAAGAGATAAGAATTAAGAACCTTTTGTAAGAAATAAATTAAAGATTTTCCGAGTACTGTCAGCAACATTTGTGGGTGAAAGGTATCTCGTTCTTTGCATTCTCTCCTGTGCAATGTTGCTGTCTTTTTAAGCAGCCTGTAGGACTTATGCATGCTTCCAGCTCATCAAAATCAAGTGGTCGTAGAGCAAGCAAGACTAAGTTGTAAAGTTGATGTATTTGAATCTAACATTAAAATTCAACAATAATCCTTCACTCCTTGAGTGTGCCTCCATTTTATTAAGTATTTCAATGCAATATAATTAAGTTATTAGTAGCAATTAACGTACTGGTAGCAATATCCTTGAACAAGGGCTGTAACTCAAGAAATAATGCTTAATAAAAAAACCTACTGTGCTTCTAGCGACTCTTGCATAATGGGAGACTTGATACCCAAATATCTGGAAGTCAATACGAAGTGAAAATTTTATTTATCAGGAACTAGAACAGGACTATTTATGCACCAAGTATTCTATGTTTTAAAGAGCTGCTATATCATATGCACAGTATAAGGTGATGAAAACGTGTTGGGTCTTTTATATATTTATTTATTAATTTTAATAAACCACTTTCATCCATGCACAGTCCCTTTGTATTTTTTGTGACTATCTGACACATCTTAGGAAAGCAAGTTCACAGTTTGAGAAATGCCAGCCAGAGAGTCCTTTAAAATTTTTTTGTGTATTCCAGCTGGGAAAAAGAAGTCTAAATGTTTTCCTTAGCCTCAGACTTCAATTCTGATGTATTGTCATTTCCAGTATTGCAGAAAAAAATTGTATTTCTTATTGTACTGCCTTCTAGAGCAGTGTCACCAGGGAAATATCACAGCCTTCTTTATAGGCAACTGTCCTATTTTATATGTAGGTATGTCATAAAGAACTTTGTATCTGACAGTCTTTCTCAGAGTACAGTACTTTCCACCAGGTCAGAGTCTGTTTTTATTTCCCCTATATGATAAAGTGTATCACCTATTTACCACTCTTTTTTTGTCCATTAATAATTTAATAACATTTTTACTCTCTTGAGCTTTAGGAAATTGAACAGCTTCTTATCAGTGTGCTGGTCATTGTTCTCCATTCTCTTTTTACCTTAAAACCTGCACAATTAACTTCCATCACCTTAAAAGCCTTTCTCACAACACATTGCTCCAGTTGTTGAAGCATATGTAATTACATCCAAGAGAACCTGTCCTGGGGCAAGCTGAATTCATGCAATTTTTATAACACCTTTTTTCATTATTTAAGCAGAGTGAAATCTTTAGGACAGTGTGATTAAAATGAAATTGGAATATTAAAGGTAAGGTGTTCTGAGAAAAGGCAGATTCCTGCCATCTTTATGACAAATAGAAATTTATATCTTTATTTTTTTTAGGTAAGAAAAGGTTCAATCCACTTGGCACGTATATTGGCCACATCTCCAGTACCATCATCATTATGATTTTTCATGAGTCTATATTACAGTTTATTAGTACTTTATGGTTTGGGCTGTAGCTTAATTCAGTAGAAATAGAGCCAGTGATTAATATTACAATACACGCCTGTCTAAAAATATTTTTGAACTTTGTAAGAGAAAATCTGTACAAAGCAATCTGAGAAGTAGAAACAAGTCAGGCACATATTATGCAAACATTTCCAGTGAGGAGCTTCTTCAGTTTTAAGAAGTCTAAATTGCCATGTACAGAATAAATGGATAAATGTTGTAAACTGATTATGAAAGCTTGCTGGGATGGGAATTTCTGCTTCATGGGACATTCCAGATTGGATGAGAACAAAACACCAACACTGCAGTCTCCTGCTTTGCAGAACAAACTATTTTGGGCCCATAACCTCACCCATGATCAGGCAAACTGGGCAGGCAGCCTGCCAGGCATCTGGGGAGCTGGGCAGCAGGTAAATCAGCCAGTAGGCAAAAGAAGGGCTAGGCAGGCAGGCAGCCAGGCAGCTTGCAAGTCCATCTGCCACTCAGACAGCCAAGAAGCTGGCAAGCTAACACACTGGTTGTCTCCCTGGTTGCCCAGTGGGACAGACTGGGAGCTGGTCAGCCAAGCAAGCCACCTGCCTGCCAGGGCAACAACCAGGATAGTCCTTCTGCCTGCTGCTTTCTGTCAATGGCTCTGAAGGAATGCATGTATTCCCGTGGAAAGTGCCAATTCTAATCTCTTGGCATCCAGCTACTGCAGGAGAATATATTTATCCAGCTTCACTCCTTACAAGAAATATGTGTATTTAATATATTGAGTTACAGACAGCTACAGTGAGAGACTTGCTTGTCTACAGAAAGACTCAAGCACAATTTAAGATTAAAATTATGAAATGTAATCTACCTGCTGCTCAGTTGCATTTACGTCACTACTCAGACCTGGGTTTTCAAGGTGCTCTGCTGTTGTGCATTTGCAGGAATATGTCATGTTCAGCAGCTTGCCACCTTCTGCCATTTAATTCCACATGGGAACAAAGAATAAGGCTTTTTTTCTGCCTCAGCTTCTGATTAAATTTTATTTGTTGTATATTATTGTATACCTAGATGTTCCTAAAATATGTTAAGTGGATGGCACAATGATGCTGAAAAAAGCACTTGTGGTTGTTGTTCGGAAAAGGAGTACTAACGGCAAGCCAGACCTGTGTCCTCCTTCTGCCTGAAGGAATTGAAACTCATAGCTAATTTTCTGGGAGCACATCCTAAAGACAATGCTTGAAGGAAGTAGATAGTGGAAAACTTTGTCTGCCTAGAGGTGATGGTGCTGTGCTACAAATTATTCAAGATCAGAGAGAGGTGGCATGGAAAGATTATGGCTTTCACCTCTGCTAGGAGGCTGGTATTCTGGTCACTTTAGGGATGTTTCTCTATGTTTTAGTAAGGGTTCTCTGCATTCAAATGAAGAATGTAGTTAGAACAGGGGCTGGAACTCCCATCTCCCTATTTGCAGATAAGTACTCTCACCACTGAGGATATGTAATTATTAATGTTTATCTTTTTTTACCTGAAATTCTTTATTTCTCTTGAGTGTTCCAGCTTCAGCAGTCAGGGTAGAAAGTACTACCCTGTCCGCTCTGGTTTACAGTCTCAGGTAAGGAGGTTGCCTTCTGTCACTAATGTGGGTTGTAACACTGGCCTCTCACAGATTATCTGTTCACATAAAATTTGGGAAATTCTGTTCCTGCTTGGCATGCCTTAAAAGATTTATCTCTCAGAGAGAAGCTTTGCAGGCTTAAGCTCAGAAGAGGACTCCTGTGCCCTGAGTAAAAAGCCTCAGCTCCAGAAAAAGGCAGACCTAGAGACATATGTGGGGCCACCTGACAAATATTTTGAATTTTTTCATGCAGTGGTGACAATCTCTAGGACTCAGTTTCTCTCACACCCCAAATTGCTATGTCCATGTTGCTCTTAGGGCTGTAGCCAAAGTCAAGTGGATGCAACAAGAGCATCTCCAGCTACTGAATTTCTTCTGTGCGTCTAAATGTCTGTGGGGGGGAACCAGGATTATACAATAGTTCATATTTCAGGACAAGGAGAAAAGCACTGTTTGCTGTAGAACTCAGGGTTTATTAGCACTCTTAACTGGTCTCATATCACCATCCCAAAGCCTCAAATCAGTAGCATACTGTGAAGGTGCATGACCTGGAGTACTGCTCACATTGTTATTTGCAGCATCTGTGATCTAAATGTGTATTGACTAACCCAGACTGGATCTCGTATCTGCTCATGAAAGACTCAATACATTTTGAATTAAACATAAGGTCAAAATCAGAAATGAGGAGGATGAAGAAGGAGGAATCCTGCTGCTTTTCACTTCAAATAGGAAGAGTAACAGAGTCAAGGGACTGACATATAAGAAAAAATACTTAGGAAGACAAAAGAAGAGGAAACAGGCAAGAAGTAAACAGAATAAAAGCATAAAAGCAGGTTAAGGTTTTAAAAAGGAGAAAGTATAAGAATCATGGGAATCATATATGTAAGAGACATTTTTCCATTTCTTATGTCTGTTTTAGAAAGGGAGAAAATCAAATGCCATATAACACTATCAAACTGAGAATATAAGCAAGATTACTATAAAACAGCTAATAAACCAACAATATAGAGTTTTAGATTATTATTAGAAAGCAATCTCAATACTGACTGGAAAAGGGATCAAAAGGCTCAGGGAAAAGAGGAAGGCTTTTGCATAAACTTAGAATATAACTTTCTTCACACTGTATTTAAATGTCATTTCTTGATAAACATGTTCATCCCCCGTGCTGATATCCTCAGTCTTTCGAGGCCTCAGCATACTACTGCAACATCAGGAAATCATGCTCAATATTTCAAGGTAACACCTCTAATTTTCTAAACTTTTTCTGGTGGGTAATGGATACAAAACTTTTCTCTTAAAAATACATTGAAATGTCACAACAGCATAAAGATTTCCCATGCTTTCAAGTGCTGGACAAGTAGTCATTAGCATTTTGGGAAGCACAGGTGGGAGTGGGTTTTTTTCCTTATTACTGCCTGCTACATAGCTGACTGATGGGAGTGCAAGAGAGTCTTGGGACACATCCTTGGACAGAATGTTCTCAACTTGGCCAGCTTTAGGTAAACAAATTAAAAACAATACTGCAAACTTTTATTAAAGTCCTAAGAAAACAGCAATTGGAATGGAATATTTCTTGTTTTGGAGGATGGAGTCTGAGGCAGCTCTGGGACTGAGGGAACCCATTCCTCTCGTCCTCAGGCACACAGAAGGCAGAAACACTTTTCATAGTCTCTGTGACTTCTGTCCCATGACCCACACTTTTCCAATTAATCCATAAATGTGTGGATTAATAGGAAATGTGTCTCTGTCACCCCAGTGTTCTACTGCAAATGAAAGAGGAAAAGGACCAGATCAGGCCGTAGACTAATCAAAGACAGTAATGAAGATATCATAATAATGTCATGGCATAACTATGTGATGTTTTGGATTTGTCAGAGACTGAAAATAGTTCATGCCCCCAACATTGATATAAAGTTTTGCTCATTATATAGAAGCTACAACCGAAGAAGCTTCCCTGAAGAGTGGGACTTTGAACTGAAAGTCAGACTGTTGATTAAAGGGATAAAGGGAAATGCATTGTTCAGTCATCCCAGGCTGAGGGAAAGGTATGCATCCACATACGGCCAAAGCCACCAGCTGCAACTATCCCTAGATGAGTTTGGGGTGGGGGAGAGCACAGCTCACACAAGCCAGGTTTACACAGACTCCCCACAGCCGAGGGGGGAGGAGGAGGATTTGGGTGCATGGTGCAACCTCTGGTGAGAGGCAATAAACACCCATCCTCCAATTACACAAACTGGCCCAGCTATGGAACCCCCAACCCCACAGGGCACATCCACGGGGCTTTCCCGTGAGAGGCTCGGCCCCACAGGGCTGCACGTGGTGCAACAGACCCAGAGTCTGCTGTGAGAGACTGACCCCACCCCAGGGGGACATGGCCAGACATGCCCACCCAGCCTGAGCATGTACACCCATGGGACTCTGTGTCTTCACCACCAAGAGATCAGCTGGAGAGGATCAATGGACATCGTTGGGATCCATGGAGTGGTGATATTTTCCTTATTCTGTCCCTGTCACTCTTTCTGTCCCACCCACCTATTTTCTACTTTTTTCTTCCTTTCTTTCTCTCTCTCTCTCTCATATTTACCATCAAATAAAACCCTTACTATTGTCACTGGCATATGGTCTCGTTTGCACTTTAATTGACTGGATTGTAACAGGGTTTGGTTTCTTTAGAGTCACCGCCTTACCATAACATCATACATGGCTAATTCCTTCTTTGTACCATTTATGTAGTGCAAAGGGATCTTTATAACTTTGCAACATATTCATAAAAGTGAGGACATGGAGGTCATTTCTAAAGGTTGATGGGTACGATATGGAGATATGTGAAAGACCACTACAAAAGCTGAACACAACAATGGAGCTGACATATTTTGACAAATTTTCCTTCCTTACAAGAGTAGTCTTGGTGTAAGTGCTTTCTAATTGAAAACATGAATCTGGTTTAGTATTAATCTAAACCCCTAATGATGACCTTCATGAATTTTATGAAGCAAAATGCCAGATATACTTTCCTTCTTTTGTGAGTTGAGAATTTTGGTGTTCAAAAGATTTTTCTTGCATTTAATTAAACATTTTTATTCTTGCACACTTGTTTTTTACCTCCTGTTTATGAGAAGGAGGACAATGATAATTCTGAAGATAACACCTCTCTTTCAGCAGTAGTTGTGGTGTTAGATACTGCAGCACTCAAGCAGGATGCGATATTGATCTTTTACTGTTACTTGGGGCAAACACAATTATAGCTCTCTTTTGCTTGCATTGCTCAGTAACATTACAGGTTCTGACAGCTGTATGAGCATCTCAGA
Source organism: Corvus hawaiiensis (assembly GCF_020740725.1). Lineage (NCBI taxonomy): Eukaryota > Metazoa > Chordata > Aves > Passeriformes > Corvidae > Corvus > Corvus hawaiiensis. The sequence goes on along the minus strand of NC_063238.1, from coordinate 46,324 downwards.
AGAAAAAAAAGAACTTGTGAGAATATTGTTTGAATCAAGTTTTGTGACGTACTGCATTTTTTATATCTTGCTTTGTACTGAAGTGAAAATCACCAGGCAAATTCCTATCTCAGCTTATTTACAAATCAGTAATATTCTGCTTACATATACCAGATCTGAATATAAACTATTATCTCCTTCTGAAATTTGAAAATAAATGGAGGAACTATTTAGAAAATAGGTAAGATGCTCAGAAGACTGGAAACAGAAAGCTTAGTCTTTTGCTTACTGCCATGATCTTATTTCAGGACCCTGAGAAAATCTTTTCATCTTCAGCCGTATTTTCTCTGTAGTCCTTTATTTTATTTATCTAGTTAGACTGCAGACTTCTGGGATAGAGACTGTGCCCTTCTTTCCCTGAGAGGTATTTGGTATAAATTGGTTTGATAGTCTTAACTGATATATCAATATGCATAAAATTAATAGGTGGTTCAACCAATTACAGCATTTAATGATACAACTTATTCTGAATTGGGAAAGTTTATGATTCATGAGAGGACTCTGACTTCAGAAAGGTGAGGTTTAAAGATGAAACCTCAACTCTACAACGAGTACAGAACTTGACCCAGGAGTGCTTTTGTTTATCATATGTTGTGTAATATTTTCAATAGTTATCCTTTTCCTCTTGAAGTGAATTGTGTCCATTTAAAAGAATCAGAAAGGTCTTAGGTCTCAGCACAAAAATGCAGGCTTAAATCAATGTCAATACATACATAATTCTGTAATGTCATAAGAACTTACAGTGTTTTTGAAACATTAAGCATGGTTGTATTACATTTCCTTGGTTGGCATCAGATGAGTCCAACATACTTGAATGACAGACTTAAAAAGTTCCTCCTGAGTTCATTGTTACGGGCACTGATGTCACAAAACCTGCCTGGACACATACCCATGACTTTGCTCTCTGTGGTCATACCACCAATGCATTCTGACGTGATTGTGTCATCTAAACTCTCTTTCTATTCCTCCATTTACAAAATGATTAACTGCAGCACCTGACAGAATATTTAAATAATTAATTAGAAGAACCACACAGATCACTGAATGAAGCTATTATTAAAATAACTGCAGAAAACAGCTATTGTATTGTTACTGCAGATGCATAAATGAAGATTTGTCTTTTGCAGGTGGCTATTATAAAAGATTTGCATGCAGTTCAGCTTCACAAACAAAACAAAACACTGACTGTTGGATATTAGAAACTAAGTTCCATTGTTATTGTTCCAAGAATTTTGCAATTTTATCTTTTTGTTATTTTAATAATTTATTTTATAGTCTTTTTCTATTTAAATAGAACTGAAAAGAAAAAAATAGATTTGATTCCTTTATCTTCTTTGTTACATGCATTTATTTAAATAATCCTATAGTATATAACTTATATTTATATAACCCTATAGTATTTTCACAATTCATGGATTAAAGGGCTGAACTTTCAGGTGATCTTTCAAGGCTGGGGAAGTGACAGAGGCATGGATATCAACACATTCAAAATATAAAGTCTGCTGCACAAAGAAGTAAGAGTTGAAGAGATTGAAGTCATAATGGTCTTGCTTGATTCCAGTTAAGGAACATCTGCAACTTTACAAATGGTGAAGAAATGGAATAAAACTAATATACTTCAATTAACATTTATATTATAAATTTCAAGATTTCTGACAAGACAAAGTGTCTTGGGGCAACTAGCAATAAGCCTTTATTTTTTGACAAGCACTCCACTGACTTGATGGCTTCACTGTGTCTGAAATGGTTCTATGCAACCATAATAAATTAAGATTTTACAGAAAGTAAATATATTTACCAGTTATTGAACCTACTTCTTTTTCCTATGGCTGCATATATAGTGCTTTAATTAGCTTATTGACTAACCTTGAGAGAAGACCATAAAAGCCTTTCACCTCATCCTGAGTTACGATCATCCTGGCTCACTCCTTCACCATACTGAACAAATGAAATTAGGTAAGCCGTCAAAGAAGATGTCAAAGTTCAAATCAACAGCTTCTTAGTTTTTTTTCCCTGAGAAAAATATTAAAGTAAAATGGCTTGCTTATTTTTGAAGATGTATTCCAGAGACAAAAAAGAATACATGATTCCTGTGTTAAAGTATTTTTTGATAAAAGCAGAAGGGAAATACAGCAAAGTTGTGCATTTACAGAAGTATTGCAACAACATGATGGGATATCTGTTGATGTGACAAGATAAGGAAAAATAAGGAAGACACAGGTGAAACAGAAGAAGGTATTGGTTTGTTTTGATCATTTCTGTGTGTTAATCCTTTTATTTCTTGAGACATAACTTAGATAAATTTTCTAGCCTTTTTTGTGCCTTTTTAATTTGAATTGGATTTTAGCTTGCTTTCTCTTTTCTATATTGGTCAATCAGAAGAATGCTTTCTAAAGCCACAGAATTTGCAAAGCAATTGAAAACTCGTCTAGTTCATCCTTGGGTGAAGGCAGGGTGAACTGTACCTATATTATTCCTAACAGAAGTTTTTTTCTGTCCTCCACTGAGAGTTTACAACTGATCTGGGCAATCCTTTCATAGGCTTTAAGATGTTAACAATTATCATTATGTTTACTTACGTTTACTCTGAAGCTGAAACACTAATCATCAACTGCTTCTCTGAATACTTTGAGATGAAATTAAGATCATGAGTTCCAACAGATTCAAAGAAGTGTATCTATGCAAGTACTTTCAACCTGCTTCTGTAGCAGGCAGTGACCAAAATCCCATGTCATTTATACTTGACATTCACAAAGTGTCATTTTATTATAAGGAGAGCTGAAGTCTATTCAATAACATTTACCTCTGGAATACACTTGTCCCATTAGCTTCCACTAAGAGAACTGAGTGCTACCCGAGTTCTACCTGTATTCTCAGAGCTCAAGAGTCATATCTGATATTGCATTTCCTATTATATTGTTAGTATCTCATTTACTTACTTTATCTATTTACAAGACATAAATGAAAGAGGTAGACTTGAATCTCTGAGCATTTCTGCACTAAGAAATTATCCTTTAGGAAGTTCCATATATCTATAAGAAGTTCATTTCTTCTTTGTAATAGTCCACCAGATGGTTTCAGCCTATGGCAGCAGTTTGTGGTTTATTGCTAATTGAAACATCAACACTTGCATACAAGGAACGTGCAATGGTCCCTTCTTTAAAGCTTTGGATTTACATGCTAGTGCACTCTGTGCTAATGTTTTCTTTCATGTGAAAAAACCCCCAAGCCAATAAAACCAGAAAAAGCAATGACGGCAGACCTTCCTATAAATTGGTCTTTATCCAAAGTGGGTTCTCTTTTACAAAAATATTTTATTATAGGCATAGTCAGGCAATAGTTTTGTCATTAGGCATAGAAGGACAGAAGCCTTGCTTCTAGGTAAAGGACGTGTATTTTAGAAATTCTGCTGGTCTATTGCATCTCTACTTGTTAAAGAAAATATCTGCTTTGGAGGAAGCCTAGTAAAAATGTTAATTTCTGTGGATTCCTTTGCATGAGAAGTCATATATCAGATACAATATAATAGATTACTTTCAGGTTGTTCTCTTATATGAGGAAGCTCTGTCACTGACATGCTCAGTCTGACCACAAAACTAAATATCTTATTTTAATTTTCTCTTCCCAAGAGACTTGGCAGGTCTGCTTTTTCCTTTGCATCTTGGTCAAAAGACACTGCCACTACTGTTCACCAGTTTAATCTATAAACAACTTCCCATACTGTCCCTTTTATGATTCTGTACATTCTCTTCCATCTATGAAGAGGAAGATCAATTTTCAATTCTTTCTCACAATTTTTCAGATCACCTAAGTTAATGGAGTTGGCCCTGTGTATGCTTAAGATCTGCTCCTGGAATCTGAAGCTGAAAGACACACACCGCGTAACTTTTTTGTATCCCATCATCATGCCTCATCTCAAATAACTGAACTCCTACAAGGGTGGATCCTGAAACCCATTACATTCTGTGCTGTCTCACTTCCAAAGAGCATTTTACAGTCCCCCTTCAGCCATGCCCCTCCTGCAAAAAGAAAGAAGTTTTCATAAGGGCTGTTGATAGCGTTTGTGTTCATTTCCTCCTTTCTGTGTATCTTCCTAGCTTTGTCTCTACATGTTCCTATTTTACAAACAGTCTGTCATGTCTATTTGCATCCTCCCTTCATTTGTGGTGGTTTGGATTGGCCCAAAAATCAAGAAGAAGTATTTTGAAGGAAATGGAAAAGCTCTTAGTGAGTCTGAAAGACAATATAAACTACTTTTGCTGAACTGCAGATCATTAAAAATTTTCTATGATAGGAAATACTGACTCATCATACTCGTAGAACAAGTTTTTCATTATCCTTTTATGCTTCCTATATGATTACATGAACTTAACTGTCATCCATCAGCTTCTTTTGGAGAAAATAGATGTGCATGGGTATTAATTTAAAAATAAATTCTGAACCTCAGTTTACCTATTGGGTATTACCCTGACTAAGTGCATGGTGATAAATCAAAAGACAAGGACAAGGAAAGAAATTTCACAGGAAATAAAGTAGAAGCATAGTGAAAGTAGTTCCACACAGGAGAAGGAAGAATTTTTTTAGGAAATCTATTGACTGCTGACTGCCTGGCAATGCAAAGTCTGGAAAAAAGTGTATTTCTCAACTCACATTTAGACTCAGAACATGCCTGTCCCTTAAGGATGCTGGTTTGAAAAGGGTGGTGGTGTTGGATATGTGTAGTGAATCAGAAAATACTGACACAGGGCAAAGATACCTGCCAGCTGGCTTTGAAACAAACAGACAATTTCCCTCTGCCACCACTGAACAGGCAAGTCTGGAAAGCTGATGGAGCTAGTAGGGAAAAAAAATACACATGGTTCTTTATTGCTTTTATTCATTTCTTTGCACACTATCTACTTTTAAATGAATAAATAATGCTGTGTTATGAAGAAGATATTTTTAATTCAGTGTAATCACTTTCTGTCACAGGGTGTCATAGTCAAGAATGAGAGGACATATAGGTATCAACTTAACTTGCTGGGTCATGACCTTTACAGATCCCATAATCAGGTCCTATAATCATGAGTATGAATAAAAAAATAATAAACCATCTATATAAATCACCACAGAAAACAATAAATATTTCTCATTAGACAATATCTTGGTGGGTTGTAAGAAGGTTAAAGCTTTGTAAATGCTTGTGTCACAGCTAACCTGCATATACAGCAAGCTGAAATAGTCAGTAACATGTGATTCCAAAAAATACAATCACTGAAAAATTAATGTGCAATTATTCTTGTTTCCACTCAAAACTCTGCAGATCCTGTACAAAATCATAAACTATATTTAATTAAATAATATATCAGTGTCTAGAGAAAGATCTATGTGATGACTGTCTCTTTTCTTCCTGATGAAAATGCAAATGTAACCATTAATAGTTTATAAATGAGGCTTAGATAGAAGTGGGATAATGTACATCCTGCTTTAAGCTAAATAAAAGAAGAATTGTTCCATAGAAGTCATTGACATTAAATTCAAAATAATTTTTTGTTTTGGAAATGTACCTTTAAATATTCATCTTTCTCTGGGTTTTCTCTCAAAAAAAGAGCATTTATTTATAACCTACTATGATGACGACAACAGAAAAAACCCAAACAAAATTAGAGAAAGCAGTGTTTGACTTTTTTCTATCCCTGCAGAATCCTGAAGTTAAGCAGTGAAATGAAAATGCCCATATCACAGCCTAAGCTTTTATCTCAGAAACAGAATGCAACTTAAATAGGATATTGAATATTACTGCAATGCAGAACCACATATTTAGATTCAATGCAGTACAAATACTTCTGCTGCAAGATCATGTGATGGAAAAAATTAAATGCTTGTCTTTCCTGTAGCCTACAAAGTGAATAAAACCCCCAGAGTCTGCAGTTTGCTTAGTGTATTAACCTACGGACCTCAATATTGCAAACTGAAAATATGGATCAGCTCAGACACTTCATTTTCATAGGACAAATAGGGTTTGGATTAAATATTTCTGAGGAATCTGTAGGAAATCCATAGTGTTTACAGAACTAGTAAAGCTTAGTTTGGATGCTGAATCTTAAACCTTTTGTTTATAAGTTCTTATCAGGAAAGCCTTCAAGGTAAGCTTTGTTCCTGGAGTTTTGATCTTGTCTATGTGACTTCAATTTTGAATGTAACAAGACTTAAGAAAAAAAAAAAAGTGGAACTGAAACTGGCTTAATGTGTTTTATAGATTTTCTGACACCAAATTATTATTACTGGTCCCCTGTTGACGCTATTGCACAAAGATGGCTTAAATGCAACTTCAAACCATTTGATTGAGATTTTTCTATAACAAAGTTAAACTCCAGGCATTCATCAGTAACCTCCCTGGAATTTTGAGAGACTCTAAGAGACAAGAAAACACAAACATTTAATGATCTGAACTGAAAATAGATCTCTGCACTGAAATAGTCAAACAGAACCCTGCAAACATTTGCATGTGTAGACTATATAGGAGGATTCACATGAAATAATGACTCCATATTTAAGATAGATGGGTAATATATAAAGATAAGAGACAGTCTTAAAATTAAATTTTAGAGAGGAATCAGTGATTGATAGTGTGGCATAAATAAGAGAATTAAGTACATGTCTGCTTTACATAGTGCTAGGTGATTATTTTCTTTTTAAAGTTCTTCCTCTGAACCACTCACTTGGAAGGAAAGAAGAGCACTGAAATGAGAAATTACTTCATTTACATGCTTGCAGAGATGCTTCTCTGTATTGTGATAGTGCTGTACACAGTAATCAACAGCAAAATCAGAGATTAAACAACAACTTTAAAGGTCATGCAAATGCTAAAAAATTGCAACACTTTTTCCATCTCTGTGAAAATGTAGTAAGATTACTCGATATTGAACAGTGAGTTAGAATAACAGCAGATGTGAGGGATTCTTTAAACTGATAAAAACTGTATAAACTAATTATTTGAGAGACGGGTTTTGAAATAGGAACTTCAACTCGCTTTCCATTTAAGTTGATAAAACTTTAGGACGAGGTTGTAGTTTACAACTCAGTTTTTTAAAACTAATACCTCATACAGGTGTGTGAACCTTATATATGTGAGTGTGCTTTTATTCCAGAAGAAAATGGTTACTTTGTTGTCTGTGGATATGTCATACAGATGATATTCTGCTTTTAAACTTTAAGTTCTGCTACTGCATTACTTCTTTTCCTGCAATACCCTGATGACTATCTCTGCATACCTCTGAACAGAATGAACTACTCTGTGGACACCTATTACCGCAGGCCTGGTTCCTACGGTATATCACTGTGTCCCGCAGCCATAAGGAGGAGGAGGAGGAGAAGATCCAGCAGGCAGGAATTGTGCAGCAAGATTGATTTATTTAATTATTTTACAAACTCTTTTATAGACTTTTTTCTTCATAGTCTAATTGGACAAAGGACCAGCCACCCCCTGGGGGTGATTGGCCAAAATCCTAAAACATCCATTATCAAAATATTTTCTACTATACCATAAACAAGACTTTCCAAGGTTGCAGGTGGCTTGGTTGTTTACATTCCCTGCTACCTCTTCTGTGAGAGAGAAAAGTCTCTCACAGACTTAGAAAATAACAAGAAGATCCTCATTAACAGCATTTTTGTACCTACAGACACCTCTGTTTCTTTTCCTTGGTGTATGTCTTGGGCTGACTTTATGACGTGTAAAAGGAGTCTGAAACAAACAGAGCACACAAGGTACCTAGTTTTTAAGCAATTAGAGTTACTGAAGGAGAAATGCTTCATGTATGCACAGAATTTAACCTTTCACCAATGATCTCGCTAACCTCCACCAAATCATGTTCCAATTAATTTTATTCTGAATAGTTTTTGTATTTTTGCACTTTTTGTAAAACACCTTTATCTCTGGTTAAATTTTTGCTCTATATATATCCTCCTGTGTGCATCTGTATTGGCTTTCCCAAACTGAAATCAAACCACAGCCCTTTTCCCCTGTCACTTTTCGTGGTCTTTTCTTTTGTGCCCTCTATGAACAAAGGAAAAGGAAAGGCTTCATTCATTAAGTTAATGTTATTTCACAAAAATGTGATGATAGATAACATAGTGCAATGGCTAAGACACAGATGGGAAGCTAGTTAGATTTTTCCCAGAAAAAGACAGGGCAGTAAGACAGCAGCTGATCAAAGGCTGTGGTTCAGTTCCACCAGGACCTCTGCTAGCAGGAAAGAGAAACTGCGTAGAAGGAGCGAAAGGGTAGATGAAGGCAGGAAAAATTATTCTGTTCTGTTAATGTAGCCAAAGAATCCTATACAATAAGTTAAAAAATCCCCTCAGTGACATCATGCTAGTATCAGCTGACAGAAGACCTGACAAATGAGATGGTCATCTATGCTGCCACCTGTTCCCCAGCTACTGAGCAATTGATTTGCTTAGACATTTCTCTCTATTCTGGAGAAGCTGTCCTGAAAGTAGAAGGCAGTTGTCCAGTCTTGGGAGCTGTTTAGATGCCTATTACCTGATCATTTTTAGGGAAGAGTTTACAGGTCTTAGGTTTCAAAAAGCAAATATGAACTTCTGTTAACACGCAGGAGAAAACAGGCAGGAAAGAAAAAAATACCAGCTACCAATAAACTTACTGAGATTGTTTTATCTCAGAGATTTACTTGAAGAATACTTATGAGATGCATAAACCTATGTCTAAAACACTTCCACTTTCTTTTGGCTTCACAGCTGGGTTTCATATGATCTACTTTTAGATATTCTGTAATTTTAGAAAGCTACAATGTGCACATTGTTCATATTACTCACCTTGGGCTCCCTTTATAGTTAGAAAAGAGAAGTATAACATTTTCATTAGGACTGTTGTGGTTTACTCAGATCATGCGTATTATGAATAAATCATCCTCTGGAAGTACAGGTCTCTCTCTCCATAGCTAACAGTTCATGCCATTTGGGTTGATCATATGTGGAGAGCTACAGGTGGCCAAATGAATCATGAATCATGCCTCCAAATCCCCTTTGCTTCCTGAAGCACCATAAAATATTATGTTGTTTACTGGTGCTCAAACTTTGCTCATTGGACAGATCACAAAATATTCCATGTTATGAAGAATGTATGTGGTACATACATTGTAACACGTCTTTTGACGAAAATAATTGACTTGTGAGAAAATACCAGTATATTGTCTTAGTAGTTCAGCTAATCCTCTCTTACATCATTTTACTATAGTGAAGGAAGATTTCTGTCTATAAATTCATTTAACTTCTCAAATACTTACATTCCACAAAGCCAAAACGAAGAGAAAAACTAATTTTTTTCATCCTAAGTCAGCTAGATCTATTTATCTAGGTGATTTTCTGAGCTAAATCTTTTGTTGCTGGCCGTACTCCAAAGACAGATACTCTGAGACAGGGAGTTCATGAAGAATTAGTGGAAGATGTGAAACTATTTAGTTTGTAGCTGTAACCCATGGAGTATGTAACACTTTACTGATTTAGTATTTTCCCATGGCAGGCTCCACCAACCAATTGAAACTAACAGCTTGCCAAACTTAAAGGAGAATTACTTTTTGGGCTTTTTTGTCCTGTCACTACCAAAAATCAAAGAAACCATCTGAGGCACAGCCATAGAAATGCACTGGCTTATTTTATAAGAACTCCTTCTTTGAAATAATTAAAATGGACTTTTTCAGTCAGAAGGAAAAACAAGGTGCAAGTGATTAATAATTCTTTAATAAGAAAAAAAAATCCTGGTTTACTAATAGCTTTTGTGTGATTAATTAAGGCTCTGGTTCACAAAAATCTAAAGTAACCCTTTAGAAAGTGGATTCCACTTTGTATAATGAAAGCAATATTGGGAAATAGTGAAGTAATCATGTCTTCCCGGATAGGAATAGGCAGTGGAGATCGTAGAGGCTGTAAAAATCACTGTGCCTATGATACCTTAGTAGTTCTACACAAGATTTCAAGCCTGTTAGGTCAATTAAAAGGGAAATACTTATAGACTTAGTCTATATACTAATAGAAGAACATCAGACTTTTAAAAACTCACAGAGAAGTTCTCAGCAACAGACTCTGGATAGCAGACGTGAAGAAAAGGAGTTCTAGGTCATAGTACCCAGAACGTTCCAAACAGAAAATTTATTTCTTGTTTCCCAACCCACATTATTAGTCAATTTTATAAAGTGTTTTCTCTATTTATATGAACTATAAAATTACTTAAATCATTCAGATGGGCATTTGTTTTTACTTGGCCAGTTCCCCAGAAGCTCTGTTATTGGCCAAGAGATACTGCTTAGTGAGCAACTTACATAAATAGCAAAGAACTATAATAATTTAAGTGCTCTTCTGGATACCATCACTTAACCATATCTGTACACTTTATCTTGGCTTCAGTTTCTGTTACACTGAGGCCAACAGTACCATTTCAATCCAGGCCTAAGAGAATTCCAGTGGTATAAGTGCCAACTACCAAGCAGCTAAGCCAAGACAAGAGCAGTTGTGATAAAATAGATGGTAGAAGATTACACAAATGTGGAGGCCATGGGAAAAGAAAACAGAGGAGGCAAAACACTACAGAACCCAAATCATAAAGAAAATCACAAAAAAACATTGGCAGTTGAAAAGAAATTATCTATACGTGTACCTATATATCTCTCTACATCAAGATACATACACACAGATAAATCACTTAGCGGTGTATATATGCCATACATATAGATAAATATAATCCACATAAACTATATAGATTGTGCACATATGTAAACTCTCCCTGTGTCTGTATGTATGTGTATATATATATATATATATATATATATATGTATATATTTATATTGAGAAAATGGGCTATTGCACCAAGCAAGCTTACACCAATTTACATAATGGAGCTAAGCAGGATTTATAGTTCTAGGCATCCAGAAGTTTGAAACTTCAAAGCTATTATGTAACCACCACTCCAGCTTCGTGTATGACAACCTACTCTTCTGCCAAATAATACCTAGGGTGTACAGAAGTTCAGCTCTCCCTGCTTTTGGAGGGGACCCTGCTCTGCAGTGGAGTCATGTGCTGCTGTTTTTGTTCCTACAGAAGCCTTAATCCCAGCCAACAAGGACAGGAGAAGAAGAAATTGTTTGTGCATCAAAGGAAACTGCTTTAAACATGTTCTACTCTCCTGCTGCATAGTCACGGTTTGGAGTAGGAAATACTAGGCTGTAGGCAGCCAGGAGTCAGAGCTGAGTGCATTTTTAAAATCTTTAAAAGGAAAGAATAAAGTTTAGTAGCTGTGCATAATTTATACCCATCTATCATTTTCCATCTCTTGATAACCCAAATTGTGAACCCAGGAACTGAAGTGACTGCTTAGGAACATCACTGCAGATCTATGTCTGATAGCTGTTATTGATTGAAACAATTTCAATTTGGTTTTTTCTAATCTCACATATAAAACAATGGCATCCAAAAGGCTTTTGTATAACTTTCCAGTGACATAAACACTTTCCATAATTTCTAAATGCAACATTAATCTTGTTCCAGGATATTCCTAGGGCTGACAACTATTCGTTTTTATTCTTATCACAGAGTGTACCGTGAACTAAGATTTAAATTAACTACAGGCAGGCCTGAGTCATAAGAATGAAGTCAGAAATTTGTTAAAGTTTGTTGCTGCCTGGATACAGACATTTTTTTCTTATTCTTTAATGAAATAAGGAGGAGTAGAAATAATCCATTATTTACACGGAAAAAAAAAAGCTTAGAGTCATGTTTTATTTTAATTCCCATATGTTTTAAATCTTTACATTGCTTTTTACAGTTAATTTTTCTTTTTATCTGTGAAGCTAGCATGAACCAAGCAAAACTGTGAAGAGAAAAAATTGTATTCAGTATAATTTTATTTCCTACTTAGTTTATTTTATTGCATTACACTTAGTTTATAAAAGTCAGTGATTTAAATGTTTAATAAAATTTTAGGTGTATATTAAGGGTAAATTCAATCACATAAAATAAAAAATGTTCAAGATCCATAATAGGTGAGATTACCAAGTTCTGTCATGTGATAAGTTCTCTTAATGACAATAAAAAGGAAACCCAAGAACCAAATTACTAATTATGTGTGTTCCTTGAACAAACTTTATTACTCACTTCTAGTAAAATTACTTTTACCATTCAGAATATGTATTTGTGTCTAGGAACAGTTTACATTCAATGCTTATTTTGAAATTACATGTTTAAAAAAAGAATTATGAAAAATCATCAGCATAAGGCAAAATTTTCCCTTCTAAATTGCCATTTGCAACCCGTCTTATCTGTAGATAAGTTTACATGGTCTTAAAAATGGATGTTTGTAATGTAGAATTTCTAAAAAAGACCTCATCAAAGGCTGTGCACAGATACACAGATATGGAATTTGGAGGAAATGCCCACAGGCAGAAGACAATTTAGAGGTGACAGTGTGTACATATGGCATGAAGATAGAACTTATTTTTCAACAGTCCACTTAATAAAAAGCTAGCTTGCTTTTACCACAGGAACTTTCTGTGTTACTATGCATAGAAAGACTTTTTGCTGAATTGGAATTAACTATAGAAAAGACTCTTTCTTACTTAAAATGATACTTATGTACTTCACAGGTTAGAGTTTTCAGGCATTTCAGGAAAATATTGCTTATTTTTATGCTATACATCTACCTCAGATAAGCAGAAAAAAAAGATAATTCAAAAAAAGAATTGTCATGTTTTTTCATTAATACTATAACTTAGAGAAAATATTAAGCAAAACTAGTGCAATCCTAACAGTAATAGCATCACTCAAACTCGTTGCCAAAGATGGCATTCACCAAAGAGAGCGCTCAAAAAAGGTTTTTAGGACTGACTTTATTATACCACTCATGATACAAGTTTTTGTCTCTGTAGTATTAAGGGTATAGCACTATTTCACATTTCCTTCTTATAGTTCCCCTCACACGAAAATTCTGAGTTATTTTTGGAGGACTGGATTCAAAATACACCCATTCTAATTACACCATCTCACCAAAAAATATTACCACACAAAATTGCCTGGGAACTGAAAAGTGTAGTTTGGACAGTGTTTCCTGTTGTTAGACACTTGCTAATCATGTCTTGCTGGTTTGTGGGCAATAGAGTTCCTACTGCTAACAACCATGAGCAGCTCAGCTGAAATCCATTTGACAGCAAAGGCTACCAAAGGAGCAATTTCAGAACAATGACAGCAGACAAAAAAGAGACTACAAAAAAAGAAGAGCATTTTCATTAAATAAATATCAACTGAAAGACAAATCCAAGAGAAACAAATAGCTTAGGTGACTAGACAAAATTTTTTAACAACTGTATATAACATAATGTATTTTATAAAATGCTAGCAACCAGGGAACCAGCATGTTTATACACCACAAAGACCCAGAAGTCTCAGAACTAAGCCAAATCTCTTCTTATTTTCCTTTAGTTTTATAATCTGGCTTTTAGTTTTCTGTTCTATCTTTAGTTTCTGATTAGGCTTCAACCTGGTGTCTTTACCATTCCACACTAGTAGTTGAAGTGATGCAATTCTGCTAATTAGCTGTAATGATGGGCTGCCTCTTGTGGTGTCAGCATGGTCTCTGCTGATGTCTCAGCTGTATTCTGGGATGTAACCTCTATTGATACAAAGCTGTTTGCTCTCCATGCAGATAATGAATCTGGAAATGTGCTCTCATATGCTGCCTGACCTGCCTACCAGACTGCATGGGATCCTGCCTGCCAAAGCTCATCTTTGGCATCTCTGTGTTAGCACATCAGTTCTGGCCCAAAGTCCTGTAGAGACTAAACAAGATGACTGCACAGAGACTAAAAAGGTAGAGATTATTCCTGTTCATGTTCAGAATTGGTCTTTAAAAGACAGAGTTTCCATATCCAAACTCAATTGTCCAGAAGTAGTGGTGTTACTAAATGGTGCAAGAGCCGAAGAGCTCTGGTCCCCAAACACTAGGGATTCATGACTTCTCAGTGAAAATGCTAGGCAAAAGCTAAAAACTAATGACTGACCTGGACAAATCTTGGTGATTCATGTGATGTATTTTGTTTATGATAATACCCTCCGAAGACATGAATCTCCTTATGCCTTGCCCAAGAGCCCTGAAATACAGATGTTAACAGCACTGAGTGGCACAAAAATCATGTTAATATCTGGGGAATATATGAGAGGACCTAAAGGAGACTTTCAAGCCAGCAGATGTGGAAAAGAAGAAAAAAAATCCAGTTTAATGGCATTATTGCTTTACAGGGATTAGAGGCCAACCTGGCTGCAGTCTCAGAGTTCACATTCACATCATAGCTCGTCTGGGCCCTATAAGGGAGCATAAAGTTAGTTTTGGTACAAGTAATTCTTGTATTCCCCATAGTATCTATTTTATTAAGTTTGAACCATCTGTTTCGTACCCAAGGAGACTAGACCTTATGGAAAGCTACATATGATGACTACTAAAGAGGAAACACTCAGCTGTACTCTTTACCAAAAAGGATGTTTTGGAATTTTTTTTGTCCTCTGCCAGTCATACAACACAGGTCACATTCAAGACTAGCAGAAAAATGATCAGGAAAGGTTTGTTCCAGTGACTAATGAGATTCAGGATAAGAATTATCATCCAACATTAATATTAATTTCCGTGTTACTTGCTAAAATTTCAGAATAGAACTCTAACTAGCATTTCTACATTTTTAATGTTTCTTTTAATGGGGAGAAGAAGATGAAGATAAAACCAATCTGAAAAATTTGCCTTAATCACTTCAGAAGCAATGGACCATTCTGTGATGATGGCAGGACTGCACATGCTTTTAAGTGATCTTCAACAATCTCATCATAGCGCCAGACATTGCTCTGCTGGGCTTGTTGAACAACCAGCCGTGGGAAAGCAGTGATCTCACAGAGGCCTCCATTTTTCTGCTGGATATCAAATATTTGGACAGTGTCTTAATTCTAGAAATGACAATGGAGTCACCTTTAATCTCGGACTTTTACTCAGAAATAGTTAATTTATGCAGCTTATTGAAACATGGCTAAAATTGGTGTTGGCCTTTGAAAAACATGACTTTGTCATAGTGAAAATAAGCCCCTTATTCTATAAATTGTTATTATGAGCAAGCTATAAATAAGGAACAATATGAAAATTGTGCTATTTTGGGATGTGCTAATTTACAGTGACTGAAGTTCAAGCCATTAAAAATTATGCCTAAATACATATGGAATTTCAAGTTCCATAGGAACATCAACATTTCACATTACAGAAATAAGCATGCTAACAGAGGTATCTGTTAAACTATAATTTTAGAACAAAAGGAATTTTAGCAAATTTTAGCAAAAGGAATGAATGAGCCTCTACAAACTAGAGCTAAATCTTAATGGAGGTGTGTTTATGTTAGTATGAAAGGTGTTCATCTTTTCTGGGCACAGTTTATTCCTGGAAGAAGAGCTGACTACTCATATCAGAATACTTTCATACTAAAAGTACCATCCCTTAACTAGAATTGTTTGTGGCTTTACAAGTTGGCCAAAAAATTCTGTCTACAGTAGGAAAGAAATGCCATTTATATCCTGATAAGATGACTCTGCTGTCCTTTCCTAAACTGAATGCAAAATTTTCTATTTATGGAGTTAATAAACCCCAATGCTGTGGGGTTTTTTACCTCTAGAAATCATGAAACCAAAATCTGGACATTAAAGCATTGCGAGGGAAGCAAACAGTTAAAGGTACTCCCAAAAATCTTATGAAATAAGCAGTGCACTGAATTATCTATTTTTTAAAATACAATGCTCAGTAGTGAAAAGTTGATGAAATTCTGTTTAGGAATAAAGACATATAAATTTAAAGAAAATTCCAAGCTCTTTATACAGCACATCCACAAGGAAATATGAAGGTGACATTGTTTACTCTACCTCCATCCATCAGTAAGAAAGAAGGCAGTTTCACAGAAGCATAAAACACAATAAGCACTGTAAATCTCCATGTTAGATTTCACACATATATTAAGTGCTGATTAGTGGTTCAAAATTATTTTGAGTCTATGACTACAAACTTTTTACTTAATATCTTTGAAACTCAAGTGAGCATATCTGTAATTCTTATGTTAAAATATGGTCTGAAATTAATATTTCAAACTCCTAGTATTAATATCTGAGCTTTTAAACCTTTTGAATATTCCTAGGACATGGATTATAAGGAAAGTGAACTTAAAGTTAACAGTGAAAAGATTCAGCATGTTAAGTGACTGTTAAGTGCCTTCACTGCAGTTCACTGAATCTCCTGATTAAATAAAGAAATGTTGCCCCAGATGAAATGCACTGTAGAAAGGCAGTGTCAGAATGATGGAGGTATGAGTGGCAGTAGCCAGATCTGAATTTAGAAGCAATAAATTCTCATTTCTCTGCAGGCAGAGAAAGCTCAATGAGGCAGTAGCTTTTACTCATGTTTCCAATAGCAAACATAAGCCCAGTTTTGCTAGCCTTGTTAATCAGTGATAAGCACAGACCTTCAGACGAGGAACTTGCTATTTTATCTTGCAGATTTCACTGTGTGATGTTGCTCTGACTCCAGTGTAGGCTCCCATCTCCCCTCTGTTTATACACCAGGTAACGAAGCCACAGTTCCAGCGGCAGCAGTGCTGCAATCTTGACCTACCTCAGATGCTGAGGCTCAACCACCCTTCTCATCTCCATCTAACCCTAAATGCAGCAGTCATATCTTGAGAAGGACAGACATGTTTGTGACCCCTTACAGAAACACCAGTCTAGGTCAAAAGAACTATTCAAGTCCTGAGATTGCTCCACAGAGGAAGACAAGGGTCTCATAAGCACTCTGTAACAATCAGAATGGCCAGTTTGCCAATGAGCCACTATGCCTACCTGGTTATCTCTTCCTTAGAAATCTGACAAGTCTCATATTGCCACAGGGATTTCCCCAATGAAACCACCACATTCATCTTTCCATCAGGGCACAAGTTTGGCACACAAGAGTGCCCTCTCTAGGAACACAGTTTACAAAAATTATACTTTGAAAGTAGCAGTGCTGGTTCATCTTTCTAAATAACAGTAAATGCATATTTCATGTTTAATATTATGTACAATATTTCTTCTGTTCATGTACCTCTGGGATAATAGAAAGAGTATAGAAAGATCCCTTCAGTAAAAAATAGTAAGGGCATAAAATTTCTGTGGGATGAGTGACATGACTTTGAATACAGTTGAGCATAGACCACTGATAATCAGATGTCCCATAATGAATATTGAGTATCATACTGACAATTCTGCTCTACAATGGTATGTAGATCTGGATTTTTTCAACTTTTTAACATTTTTTTTTAATACTTATTTCTCCATGATACCTGCTGGACTGCCATCTGCAGATTTTCTTCTGGGAAAGAGCACAAGAACTGATCATAATTGCTTTCTTCAATAGCTGTTTATTCCTGCTTTCACTGATTACACCCACTTTGCAGTGTCTCACCCAAAATAAGAGAAGCATTTTTCTAGTATCACTTTTTCTGACATTTTGCTATCCTTCAAAAGGATTTTTGACACTTCTGGGAATTACAACCAGTGCAAAGAGAAGCAGTTACAGACCATGAGGGATGAAGATATATTTCAGATCTGTCAGAACTTTCAATTTTTGCAGTTTGGAAATGAATCATCTGTACTTGAAAAAAAGAAATAAAATTGCTGAGATAAGCATAAATCTCATACTCCATAAACAACAAAATCATTGCAGAAAAGTGTCAGGAGAGTAAGAGTACAAGAGTAAAGTCTGGTTTGTGAATACTCATGTTTTGCTACACTTTCACCAAAGCATGAAAATCAAATGAAATTAAGTTAATTCCATTCCATTATGTCAGGTTTATAGCCCAAATCTCAAAAAAGTGAATCCAGAATCCATTTCTGCTTTCCCATTTTTGCATAAGGCTATCTACATGTACATGCATTAGGGAGTTTCATTGCATATGCATTTTGGAATACCTCAGGTATGTCATTTCACACTAGTTTTGACTTGAATTTTTAACTCTGAAAGCCAGTGCTCGATCTTCAGGGTGTGACAGCATGTCTGTGTGACATACATACATCAAGACTTTTGCTGCTGTAAATGTTCTGCATTACCTGTAGAAGTGTTCATTAGCACTAGAAGTGTACATTACTATTAGAAGCAATTACAATATTTTGCTATAAACTGTGAATCTGTAGTTATATATGCTGATGTATCTAGAGAAAATATGACATATCGAGATATGAGGATGCTTGAAATACTGATAGAATAAGCTCCACAGTTGGTCTCACAGACTTGTAGAATAGATAAAAATATGGGAAAAGTCTCTTAGTGATGACTAAGGAAATTTAAGTGTATCCTTTTCTGCCTGTATATTACTAAGTTGACTACACCCTTTTTGTCTATATGTTCGCAACTGTGTCACTGCACTGCCAAAATCACTGTACCATGATTTCTTCCCTGTCTTACATTCATTAGCAAGGATTTACTTGATTTTCTTCTACCACAAATTGCTGTTCACTTTTCCTGCTTCTGATCTTTCCCCCTCCTCCTTATTCCCCCCCTTCACTTGCTCTTTTCTTGGGTCTCTCTGATCTTCTGCCTTTTGAGCTTCCCACATTGCTATTTTTTCCGTCTCTTCCCATGTTTAGAAATATTTCTCATGCCTTGTTCATAAAAGTCTTGTCTCCTTCTTCTAAAAACCAATTCCTTTTATCAGGACTACAATATTTATTTATATACTGGAGCCATTTTTAGAATTGGACGATAAAATTTATTAATTTATACAAATTAGATGTGTAACAAATGTATTTTACTTATTTTGCTGGAGAATTAAGTGTCATAAGTCTCTAATGTATCCAAAAACAAAGGTTCACGCACAACAATTTCATAGAAAGATGATGATTTATCTCAGTTCTTCTTCCCAGCACACAGCGGAGGAAAATGGAGATATACTTTAAATAGACATGAAAGGGTGCAGAGAGATACAAGTCTGTTGCAGTGCTAGGTTTAGTTTAGCAAGCTGCAGCTTTCCCAGAGAGCTCAGCAGAGCTACTCAGGGCAGAGCAGCCATTTTGTCCTCCCGTAGTCCATTTCGGACGGCCCCGCACTCTTGCTCCGGTGGCTGTCAGCTCTACAGCACAGTGACGGCGAAGGAGGCGAGAAGGGACCCTCCGTGAGGGCTTCCGAGGGCCTTTAATGGTTACACACCCTCCCAGCGATCCCCACAGGCAGAGGGACTCGTGGTTGGGCAGCAGGGGGGTTTTGTCAGATCACAGGGGCGGTACATGGGCGGAGTTGGGGTACAGGAACCAATAGGGAGAACCCGAGGGGGTGGCCAGAACTAGGGGCAAGGGAAGCGGGGGGAACAATATGGGATAAGAAAAGCAGTGGGTATATAGAGCACCACACAAGTCTCTGATTCACTTGGAATAAAGTTGATTGTCAGCTTCATTCTGCAGCATTACTTTAAAGCCCATCAAGATGACTTTACACTTAGAATTGCAGCAAAATATTTATCCTTTCATAGATGTTTACATAGATACTTACCGTATCTGTTTCTCTTAAGGCACCAAAGGATAAAATTCATATATAAAGAGGAAGCATCAGAATAAGTAATCTAAATCTGGATGTGCAAGGATTGAAAAAAAAATCAGTTAAGCAAACAGACTGATATCTGAACAGTGATTCTGCCAGTGTAAGCATTACATTGTAAGATTATTTCAGTATGACTGTGTGAGAGCCCTACAAAAGCAAAACAGCATTGAGAAGGAGAACAGGCTGGAAAAGTATAGGAAAAACCTGAAAAAGAAAGCCTGAAAAAATCAAGAAGATATAAGCAATATGACAGTGTGAAAAAATGCCAGGGAGAACTAATTCTTGGAAGACAAGTTTTTAAATGATCCTTGGAACCAAGCTGCTTTGACTTTCAATTTAAAAACTCTATGGGTATTTAATCCATATGAATGTATGTTGGTAAGAAACACAGAAAAAATATCACGTCTTCAAAGAATTGCTTTGTATTCATAAAGGGAGATTAACTAAAAGCTAGAGAGTTTCACCAGTTTTTACTGCAAGCAGATTTTACTTTTGAAAAAGACAAAGTTTCTTTAAGTGACTGTCCAGATCCCTTTATCTATCACCTGATTTTTTTATTTTTCGAAGTGAAGAATCCCATATTTTACTATCATCCATATTCCTAATTTGCCAATACAGATAGCAATTATAGTGGTGGTCTGCAGAATTGATGTTTGATGTCAACACTATATCTAAGCTTCTGAAAAATGTCTATAAGACATAAACTTTCCTACTTACATGTACAGCTGAAACTCCGAACCAGTTGCTACCATTTTGCTCCATGCTTATTACAGCTGCCTTTTTTTCTCATCTTAAGTATATATGATTCTATCAATATATCTGACTCTGCAGAACACTTCTGCAGGATCATACTGCTGGTATGTTGAGATTACAGCCAATGAATTTGAATAATATTAAAATCTCTGGGGCCTGTATTCTGGTTTTGCATGTTTTGTGCAAAACAGTAAAAGCTGTAATATTTTTCTCTTTTTCTTTAGTCCTTGTCCACCACGATGATTTGAGTGCAAAAATACTACAAAGGATGAGAAATGAAAAAAGAAGGTATAGTGTCATGAATGTTATACATAGTCTAACTTTTTCGTTGAAATTAGAAACCATGTTTATGTGAAACATGAAGGAAACAATAGACTAGAAGAAAAAACCCAGACAAATTAAATGTTTTAACTCAGATATTCCAAAGACCACCTAATTTTAGATTGCAAAAATAATATCCATGCCTTTTTTGGTGCTGCTACAGCAACCTTATTCTACAAGAAAAGTAAATCAGAAATGTAAGACTATAATATTTTTATTTAGATTTTTCTGTGTCAAGTTTCAGTCCAGGAGGGGAATAAAAATGCCTTAGAAAAGTGTGGAAGCCAAAAACCATGTGAAAATATTTACATATCTTGTCTTGTTTAGAAAGCGACAACTGTACAGTTAGTATTTCCAATGGAGTGTCCTAAACAGTGTTCCAAAGCCATATGGAATTTGCAGCCTAGCCATTATTTCTATTACTTCAAAGAGAACAATATTTGACACTTTAGAATTTTATTATTAAATTGATCAGAAGACCAATGTACCTCCTGACTGACAAGGACAATACTTGTGGAATAAAATACCTTAAAAAAATGAATTTTCCTAATACACTGTTCAAAGTACTATTTCAGCTTTTCTTTAATTTTCAGCACTTCAATCATCTCTATGTGAATAGCTGAGTTAGAATTCATCTCAGTTTACTGCATTCATACAAAATCTAAGAAATGTGAGACACCCAACCATGTCCATTATGCTATAATTGACAAGATGACAGATGTATCTCTAGAGAGCAATTAATTATATCCACCTTAAAACTGGACTAATTATTCCCAGACATCTTTATTTCTTTATATTGACTACTGAGAGATTCTAAGATGGTTTACATGGTTAGAATTAGAAGAAATGGTAAAATCCATTGTTTAAATACAAAGCATCTCTGGGCAACATGTTGCAGAGCTTAGTCACCCTCACAGCAAGCATTAACTGATTTTCTGATGGAACATTCAGTTCTCCAGTTTTTGTCCATTTCCTCCTGTCCTGTTGCTGAACACCACTGAAAAAAGTCTGGCTGCATCTTCTTTGCACTCTCCCTTCTGGTATTGATATACGTGAATAAGGTTTCTCCTGAGCCTTCTCTTCTCTAGGCTTAATAGTCCCAGTACTCTCAGCCATTCCTCATAGGTGAGATGGCCCATAATCAATTTAGAGGAGGACCTTCATTGGCCCCTCTTGATGTCTGTCTTGTACCGAGGAGCTCAGAAATGGAC
Source organism: Corvus hawaiiensis (assembly GCF_020740725.1). Classification (NCBI taxonomy): domain Eukaryota; kingdom Metazoa; phylum Chordata; class Aves; order Passeriformes; family Corvidae; genus Corvus; species Corvus hawaiiensis. The sequence continues at coordinate 24,373 of NC_063238.1, read as the reverse complement.
ACAGAACTTCAGATGTGGCCTCAGCAGCACTAAGAGAGGGGAAGGATGATGTCCCTCAACCTGCTGGCTATACTTTGTGTAATGTAGCCCAGGATACTATTCACTTTCTTTGCCAAAAAGGCACACCGCCAGCTCATCTTCAAACTGGTGTTCACCAGGACCTTTTCTGAAAGCTGTTTTCTGGCTTCATTGCTGCCACACACATGTATTGTTGCATGAGGTTGTCCTTCCCCAGGTGCAGGACTTTACTCTTCCCCTTGTGGAACTTCATGAGGGATGGACAAATATTTGGGCCTGAGGTGGCTCTAACAAATTCTAAGGAGCAGGACTTGATGTTCTTGACCCAGCTATCTGTAGTATTTGTTGCAGATGACCCCTGATTAAGGAGAGTCAAGCACTCTTTTAGCCAGTGCTGAGGCCTTTGTGAGAGCCAGGATTAGAGCAGAGCTTCCTGGGCTGTGCTATGGTCTCTGGACTGTGCTTTGGGAGCTTCTGGGCCTTCTTGGTAAGAGGCCCAGGATATCAGAGAGTGTCTGGGAACAATCTGAGAAAACAATAAACAGAAGTGTTCAGTGTTTTTGTCCCTCATTTCTTTAGGTTTGTGTTAGTTGTAATGGAAAATATAGGAATAATGCCCCAGCTATTCTGTCATCATATTTCTTTCGTTTTTCAAATTTCCTTTAGTTAAGACTTTTCGTGACTCTAAAATAGTTCCATCTCTCTGTGCTATTGCTGGTCTGCCACGCTGATGTATACAAGTCATCAGACCTCTCTGGGACTTTTGAGAATCACTGTTTTAAACTTCCCTAAATCACCATTTCAAACTTCCCCAGCACAATAATTTTACCCTTATTCTTGTCCCTGAAAAATTCTCCTTCATTCCATGTCCATTGGACAACATACTCAGACATTAGCTGGGTTGAAACACTCATTCCTATGGTGTACACACAGAACATTAACTACAGCCTGCAATGGCCATGTTCAGTTCTACATTAGTATTTAATATGTGAACACAGAGTATTTTGCTGATCCTCTAAAGAGATAGTAATTTTTTCAGCCAATATTCCTATTTAGTGGAAGTAAACCACAGAAAGCCATTTCCTTTCTTTAACTGATAAAGACTTAGTTAATATAGAAAAAGAGCAATGACCATTTTACATCAATGATACAGCTTAATTTTGAAGGTTTTGTTATGACTCAGATTTCCCATTTTCATAGTGCAACAGATTTTAGAAAAAATACAATTTTTGTTTTAAAACAATGATAGTTCCTCAGACCTACCAGTCATTCACTGTGTTGAATTACAATAATTTTATGAGTATTGGATTCATTTTGAAGATGGGTAAACTGAAATATGAAGAAGTGGTATTTTCAATCAGAAGTAATACAGTAATCGGATCAAGAAATGTCTTAAAAGTTCTCTTCTATGTAGACACAGATGTAGCTCTTCCTACGACTGATCTATTTGTCATAGAATCCTAAAGTCATAGAATAAGCTGAGTTGGAAGGGACCCAGAAGGATCATCAAATCCATCTCTTGGCCTTTAGCAGGACACCCCAAGAATCACATCATATGCCCAAGAGCATTGTCCAAATGCTTCTTGAACTCTCTCAGGCTTAGTGCTGTGACCACTTCCCTGGGGAGACTGTTTCAGTGCTCAACCACTCTCTGGGTGAAATAAACTTCCTGATATCCAACCTAAACCTCCCCTGATTCAGCTTCATGCTCTTTCCCTGAGTCCTGTCACTGGTTATGAGTGAAAAAATTGGTACCTACCCCTCCACTTCTCCTAATGAGGAAGTTGTAATTGCAATGAGGTTCCCCCTCAGTCTCGTCTTCTCCAGGCTGAACAGACCAAGTGATCTCAGCCATTCCTCTTAAGGCTTGCCCTCCAGATTCTTCGCCATCCTCTTGGCCGTCCTGACCAAGGTGGGAATCTACATTTCTAGATCCCACTAGAACTACAGCTGTCCTAGTAAACTAAATGTGCTAAGGACCACTCTCTGGCACTTGCGAGGAACCAGCACTGGAGACTCATATCTTTAAGGCTGACTTTTCTTATTCTCCAGATTAGAATCTTATTTATTCAGTCTGACCTTGGAACAGTGTCTGGCTTGTGATAAATCCCAAAGCAGATGAGTTTAGAAGACTGCTAGCTGGTGCAGAACAAAACCATGCCAAAGACCATCCAATCAACCATATTGGATCAAATTAATCAAATTAAACATTTAGATGCATTGCAATGCACTATTTAATTTTTTAATACGGATACATCATCTTAGATACTCAAAGAGAGCTGAAATTTTATTACACTATTGCCACTTCAAGTTTTTGCCAATTATGTGTATAGTGAATTAAATAATGTCATTTGAATTTGCAAAATGCAAACTTTTTTCAGACATCGATTTACCAGACCAACCTGCAATAGCACCCTGAGGAACTCTATGTAAGGTGCCAAAATTTCCCACACTTCTTAGTAAGAAATGAGCTAAAGCAGTTTAACATGAAGATTTAATGATTTTTGTTCCTGAAAACGATTTAAATCTCGAAGCATCAGGGAATACCAGTGAGTGATTAATGAAGCCATTGATTTGGAAGGTAAGATATTCAGATTTCATTCAGTCAAACAAGATATGCAAACAAAAGAACCTCTAGAAGATGGAACTTGCAAGGGATTGAATGGAAACTTTGCTACGATTTGTCTCAACTGAACAGATTTTTTCACAAGATGTTCTCAAAAGACATAAAGGACCATTGAAGAGTATATTGATCATTCAGTGAACAAATGGAAACCATGGGTAACTTCCTTCCAATTTTCTTATTTTGATGGTACTAATTCAGTGTTTATAAACTGCACCACACTGAGAACCACAGAAAAATTTGTTATGATCTACATTTAAGTCAAGAAATGGTTTTAAATAGCTAGAAAATGGAAATAGTTTTCCAGCTCCAGTCTGGCATGCATTTCAATAAATGATATGAGAAAGATCGTCTGCATAATCTACAAAATTTTTTAATTTATAAAACATTACATTTTGTAACAGTTCAGTTTGCTACCTCAATTCAGTTTTCTCTCTGTCACACACACACACACACAAACTTCCAAGACTAAAGGTGTAAGTTAATGTTTTCAAATGATCTTGGTACAATTACTCACACTGTGCTGAAGATACCTTTCAAAAAATAAATTAAATTATTTCAGTGTGTGAAAGAAAAAACTATGAAAATGCTTACAGTGATTTAGATTACTTACAAAACATCCTGACTTATGTTCTGTTTAAAGGTAAAATAAATATTTTTTCTTGCTTTTATATATTATATTAATAGATTTTGAGTACAAACCCATAATAAATATAAATTGAGAGAGAAGCACCAGACAGCTCTTCTTTCCATCTTTTTTAGTCTGATATTTTAGGCAAATAAAACAAATACCATTTAAGGATTTTCAATGAGAAAAAACTTAAAATTATAAAAACTTTAATGTTTAATATAAACATACAATATTGACTCTTACCATGGATCTGAATCGTATGAATCAGAATTTCAACCTTCTGAATAACATTTTAAAGTGTAAAGAATGAATATGTCATACTTTTTGATATTTTCCTTAGCAGTAACTAAGCTCAAATAACATGTGCTAAGCCACTCAGATTTGCAAATCATAGGAAAATAAGGATTTTTTCATAGGAATCCGTTAAAGTCTTATATTTCAAGTATTGAATCATATATTCATTTACTTTGGAGAAGACCCTTGATGTCTACAAGTCCAATCATTGACTCAGCACTTCCAAGCCCATCACTAAACTGTGTCCCTAAGTGCCTCATCTACCCATCTTTCAATTACCTCCAGGGATGGTGATTCCCTGGGCAGCCTGTTCCTATGCTTAACTCTGGTGGTGAAGAAATTTTTCTTAATATTCAATCTAAACCTCACCTGGCAAAACTTGAGGTGCTATCACTTGTTACCTGGCAGAAGAGACTGACCCCCACCTGGCTACACCCTCCTTTCAGTTGATTGTAGAGAGCAATAAGGTCACCCCTGAGCCTCCTTTTCTTCAGGCTGAACATCCACAGCTCCCTCAACTGCTCCTCATAGGATTTGTGCTCCAGACCCTTCTGCTGGGGTTCTGCAACCCTTTCTTGCTCTTCTTTAGATGCACTCCATCCAGCACCTCAATGTCTTTCTTGTAATGAGGGGCCCAAAACTGAACACAGTACTCTAAGTGTGGCCTCACCAGTTCTGAGTACAAGAGGATGATCCCTTCCCTAATTCTGTGGGTTATATTATTTTTTATATTTTAATCATATCATATATTTTTAATTTGAAGGATCTAAACACCCAGTTTTCCCCTAGCATTTTGCAATATATTTAAATGCTTTTAATTGTATGCCATTTAGCCCTTTCCAGATATAAAATACAAAATGTGTCCTCTTCCCCAATCATATAAAAATCAATAAAACAGCAGTATTCAGTTGTTATAGCTTCCTGTTATCAGTGCAATGTTCAAGTGAACTGATAAGAAAAGTAATTCAACAGGACAAGAATAGCCAGGTACTAGTCTAATACTGTAAGTACATGATCCATTACAGCCATAGAAGTAAAATGCTTGTTGTGATAACTAAAACATATGGAAGTTGAGCTTAGGACCAAAATATATAGAAGTAATCGGTAATTCTGAGTTTCTCGACATTATGATTCACATGAAAACTTGTTAAACTAACCAATTAAATTTGAAAAATACTATCAGCATCTTCAAGATATTTGCTTTTTCAACCAACACAACCTGAACATTGTGTAGATTTCTTTCTACCCCTTGTTTAATTATGTTCTAGCTCTAGAATGGCATGCAGATGCCATGAATGTTCAATATTAATGTCATGTAGAGTAGTAAACTGTACTCAGTGTTGCTGACTTTTTAGTTTGAGACATCATGTTACTACTCTCTCTTTGGAGACAAACTAAGACCATGACTTCATATGGGACTGTCTTGAAAAATGAGTTACTAATCTTTATAGTTTGCATGAATAGAAGCCATTTGGAGTCCATTATGTTGCACTCAGGTTCACTTTCAGAGGGATATTTAATGGCAGACTACACAAATGAGATCAATACCCAGCAACATGCCTCCTCCCAAAGGATGCTACCTACTTATGGCTTGTGTTGCCCTCATTCCCATCCATGCTACGGTGCCCAAATGAAGTTCTGGGTTTGTTATTACTTAACTAGTAAGTAATGAAAAAAAAATCAATTTAGTGACAATTTAATTGTCGCATCAGTCAAATTCTTGTCTGTCAGACCCAAACTGGTTTTCTGCATTTATTCATTCACTTAAAAAAAACCTTTCTTCCATAAAATACCTGTGAAAAATAAGAGTAAAAATATTAAAAGGTCTCAAAACATTCAGGAATAATTATTGTCACTAGATACTGCATGCTATACATGTACACTTTCTAATAATATGTTTTATATATTATTTCGAAATAGTATATAAATAATATAATATTTCTAAACCTCATGAATATTTTGTACTTTCTGCTGCAAAGCACACTCTTCAAACACTGGTACATATTCAGCATGTGATTCAGATATAGATAATGTGATTGTGTTATTATCAATTAGGAATATAGACAGGAGGACAAAATTTCTTAGGGGTAAATTCTTCAACAATGATACAGGACATGGACATATGCAGAAATCATGTTAAATAAAAATAATATGTATAGAATCTGGGGTAATGGTGGGGAGGTCTACTTGGATAATATAGTGTACTCTGTGGTCTTTTTTTTTTTTTTTTTTAATTTAAAAGCATTCTAATGTTCCCAGGCAGAAAACAAGATTTATTTCGTTCTTAAGGAGATCTTAGATATGAGCTATTTTTTGTTTTAGAGATGACACAGTTTTGTAAGGTTTGCATTCCTATTTTAGATTCAGTTTTCTGAGAGGCACATTAAAATACTAACCATCAATTGCATATTTGACGCTGATGGCTCTATGATGACTATCAATCTGTTTGCATCAAATTAACCTGGCTCATAGCGGCCACTGCATCTGTCACAGTGAAATGAAACAGGGAGGGTTTTCTTTGCAGGAAGGGGCAGGATTTTTTAGTGTGCATAGTGGATTATTTTTGTGTGTGCATGTTTTCATGTTTTTCCATTTTTAAAATAATTTAATGCTGGCCCTTATTACTACATAATTTGATGTTTTGTGTAATGCACTTACATACTTATTTGCTGCAAAAGCAACTGTTAGAAAATTACCATGTTTAAATGCCATTAACCTTGCAGACCATGTTTACTTTAATCTCATTGCTAGAAATTGTTTTTATCATTGTCTCTTCAAGTTTGTTTTCCCCTGCTCCAACGTACTTTATCATAAGCAAAATTAGCGTGCTTTAACAAGATCTATACTTGAAATAGTCACATTTCTGTTGTGCATGAACTGACAATATAAAAGGAGGATATAATCTGTAGAAAAACTCTGTAGAGATCAAACTGTTTTCAGTTATACAAAGGCTAGGGTGGTGTTTGAAAAACCCATACAAAATTATTAAGCCTTTTGAAAACTGTTCTGTAAGAAAATAGCTATTCTAACTTGACTGGAATCAAGCACAACAATAAAATAGAAATGTTTTTCTACTTGGATAAATAATCACATAATAAAATATATTAGTCATATGAAGAGTGGCTGAGGGAGGTGGGGGTGTTTAGCCTCAAGAAAAGGGGTCTCAGAGGAGACCTTATCACTCTGTCCAACTACCCCAAAGGAGGCTGTAGCCAGATGGGGGTTGGCCTCTTACTAGCAACAGGACAAGGGAACATGGTGTCAAGGTGTGCCAGGAGAGGTTCAGGCTGGACATCAGGAAAAATTTCTTCACTGAAAGAGTGGTCAGGCATTGGAATGGACTGCCCAGGGAGATGGTGGAGGCACTGCCCCTGGAGGAATTCGAGAAACAACTGGACGTTGCATTTAGTCTTGGATTAGTTGTCAAGGTGGTGTTTAGTCAAAGGTTGGATTCGATGATCTTAGCGGTCTTCTCCAACCTTAATGATTTTATGATTCTATGATTCTATATATTGATAGCAGAATATTTTATATGTAAAGATATCCTTGAATCCTCAGTTCCCAAATTTATAAAAACAGAGAAAGTTTTCATCTTTTGTTTAAATAAAATACTTCAAGTTAAATGGCATTTGTCTACATTTAGATGCAAAAATTAGGCTAAACTCATATAAAAAAGAGGTGTAGGTACCCTCAGTAATCTGTAGAGATTCCACAAGTATCTCTAGAGAGACAGCAACCATAGAGTAGTCTTAACTAGCCTAACCAGCTTGGCCTACATCTAAACGTCTTCAGTTAGATAGATGACTGGAATTCTCTCTTATATTTCAGTCCTCATAATTGCCAACAAGAACCATTTATGTCTTGTGAGGATGTTCTGAAGTCATAGAGAAAAAACAGCTGAAATAAAAAGACTCTTGAGTCAGAAATGTGCTGTACTTTCTGTCTAGCTGATATCCCTCACTGCAGCTGAGGCCACCAGGGGGTTTTTATACACAGTGAACACTGGCTGTGGATATTGTCTATCTCCTCCTATGTCAAACAGAAAAGTTATCTGCCTTTTGCCTTTGGATGTGTCCCAACATGAGCCTTATTGCTCATTTAAAATATATCCAATGCACTTAGAGTAAGTGTTAGGTAATATTAAGCCGAAAGTGAACAAAAAGAAAATTTATATTAAAAAACCTCTTGAGATCTTAATCAAATGCTTATTTTATTATAAAGACAGAGTGAGAGAAGTCAGACTGAAGCTGGTAAGATACACAATCATTATGTCTCATGAGTAAGCTACCATTTTTTATGGCGTTTGCAATGATACATTTGACTCATACATATTGGCTTTGCTATACCAAGAAAAGGTGATTTATTGCAGTAGTTACCTTCTAGTATTTGTTGAGAAAGGGAAAAAGAAAGTGTCTTCTACTGGCTTGAGAATATTATTATAGTCTACTAGTATTATACAATACCAGTTATTGAAGTCATACTTATTCCACTAAATTCCTGTAGGATTTCACTCAACTGAGTGAAACAATATTTCTTTATTTCAGAAAAAGGAACAGAAATGAGAAAAACAGCAAAACCCTGCAAGATAAATGGCTGTGTATATATGGATTTTATTAAATTTGTGGTTATAGCATAGCAGGTTTCTAGCTGTCATATTCTCAGTTGTAGTTTCTTTTTTTTCGAGTACTGCTATGGTATCTATTCAAATAATATGAAAATTGGATTAAAAATATAGGGTTTTTTCATTGATGATCCAAAGTAGGGGAATGTATTTATATGTTGTACAGACATAAAATTCTGTGCATAGAGACATAAAATTCTCTGTCTTTGGATTCTACATACATGTTTTTTAAAACACTTAAAAAGAAATCATGACAGATAATGCTAAAAAGTCTATTATGAAGAAACTAGTTTCATTACATTAAGAAGTTTCACACATAACTTGTCTTAATTTTGTAGACCCAAGTGATGAGATCTAAACAGTTTTTCAAGATGAAATTCCTTATCTTAGTAATTCTTTTGAGCCAAGGTTTTCAGGACCTTTGGCTTAGACTTAACTCCATTGCTTCCTATACTGCATATCTTTGCTTGATGTTAACTAGTGCTTTTGATGGTTTTAAACACATTTACACTTGTTCAGACAAACCATCCAGGTGAAACTGTTTTTAATTATTTCCTGAAGTTATTCCCTCCTGATTATAGTTAGGAAAATAAAAAAAAAAGGGTACTTTAGCACCTTTCAAGTAGCATATTGGAGATTTTTTTAAAACTGAATCACAAGGTAGGCATTATGTTTTCATATAGCTTACAGTCCAGCTTAATCTCAAAGCTTCTGTTACTATTTCTGATTTCAGAGTACTGTTTCACAGTAGATTTCAGAATACTGTGTATTTTTCAGATTATTTTTGCAGATGTTCTGTTTTCTAATAATTTTTTAATCATGTTTAGTTTGTTTACAAGCCAATCTGAATTTATTTTTCTAATTAAGTATTTGCATAATAATAAAACCTTTATTAAAACTGTTTCTAAATTACTACAATTCCCTATCTTATTTATATTCTTTAAATTTGAGTATATTTTGTCTACCCTGATTGCTCATTAAATACGTGATTTCAATAAACATCAAAAGCAAATTGCTGAGAAGTAAAAAAAAAAAGTCCATTAAAATGAATAAAACTGATGTGTCTAAATCATGTCTGTTCATCTGTTTGAATCTCGTGAGCTGTGTTTTAGCAGTTGCCTGATTTTATGTTATAAACAAAAAATAAGGTAGTCAGGCTATAGAGAATTGACATAGAAATTTTCCTTAACTTAGTTTTTTTCATTTCTTAGGCTTCAAAACTGAACAGACCTTTTTTATTTCCCCCAATATTCTACCTTTATAAATTAATTGAGTGATTTAGTCTTTCTGAGCCTATCTGCTTCTGTCTGCCTGTGTGTTTTGTGGGGGGAGGTGGAAGAGTAGTGTATAGTTTTCTACAATGCTTCCTTAAGTATAGTTTGATAGTTCTGTGCAGATAAAGAAGTTGACTCTAAAAAGTAGAAGTAATGCTAATGTGGTTTTCCTTTGGCCATATGAATTTTCTTTATGCCAACAACATGTGGCAATTACAACAGTGTTGGAAACATTGATATGACAGAATGTGGTTCACATTTTCAAATACCTCTACACAATGATACTATGTGTGCATTGTGGATCACTCTGATCTAATTACCTAAAGAACAAGAAAGTTGCACAGGAGCAGTGCATTTTATATAAATTTGGTGCTTTTTAATAGCTTTTAAATGGTTTAGATTCCTTCTATAGTTGATGGAGAGAGCCAGGACACTTTAGAAGGCAACCCAACCCATCTGAAAAAGTTTTCTGAAGTAAGTTGATGAGTATTATTGGGAATGTCCAGTAAGATGGTCCATTCACTACAGACACAGCATAGATAAACAGGTCAAACAAAACAAGTTTTAACAATCAGAACTGGGTAATATAAACCTTATCTGTGGAATTTCTTTCTTTCTTTCACAATGAATTCTTTTGTGTTTGCTCACATAACAGTAGATTTTGTTTGCCTTTTTTTCGGGGGTGGGGTTGGTTTGTTTTTCTTTTTTTTTTTGGTGATAAATAGTTGTGACCAAGAACAAAAACAAAAACAGGTGAAAAAATTTAGGAACACCACCCCAAATACAGTCTGCAAATGTCAGGTCCAATCAAACTAACTTTTAAAATTTTTAAATACATATTTTTATATAAGACCATCTGACATCTGCTGACCTCTAAGTTGTTATTACAGTGAATATATCACCATATTAAATAATAGTGATAAATATATACTAGTGAACAGTAGGACTATACTTCCATATGTTGTTTTGAAAAAACCCCCTGCCAGCATTTGAAATAGCGTCATCTCCTAGATCCTCAAGTTTCATTAGGTTAATGAGAAATGGGAATATTTCTCACTCTTTGTATATTTGGTGTGGTGAAATCCTGTAAACAAACAGCTTCTTCACACAAAATGGCTTGGAATGGAATGAAAAGTTTTGAATTATTCATTTGTACCTATTTTCCAGATTTTTAGAACTATCTAAGGTTTTTTTCTACATATAAATCTCCAGAAAATTTGGAAAAGACAAACCTCTTGTGTTTCCTATTGAAATCCACCACAACTACATCTATTACATCTATTCTGTACCTCCTGGGATAGTTTGCAAGATTACATTCAGCACAAGATGTGTAAAGCACAAAGCTAAATAATAAATCTACTTTTAAGCTCCTAGGTATTTTTAAGCTTCCTCTATACAACTATACAAAAAACTATATTGGGTAAAAAGGTAATAATAAACTTTCACATAATCAATGAAATAGGCAAAACTAAACATGTCTTCAGAACATGTATACTACGATCTACCATTTAAAAATGGAGATATAGAAACAGTTACTTGCAGGTAAAAAAGAAAAGGAAAAACTGAAGTATTGAGTACAAATTACTATTAAAACCTGAATTCAAACAGTGTTGGATCTGAAGTATATCAATGTCAGCTTTTGAGGTAAGAGTAGATGATGCTTTGGGGTGTTGAATGAGGGGTCACCAATATCATCAATAACAGAAAAAAAACCCCTAAAAATTAATAAAAGAAAAACCTAGCCCCCCTCCTTGCCCCACCCCCTGCCCCAATGATAAACTAAAAAAAAGAGTTTGCTCATCCTGTTCAGGTGATGCTCTCTGTGCTTTATACATGCCTGCTTGTGTACCCAACTTATTGCTGTTATCATAATTTCTTTTTTCTAACACTAGAGTACCTCCTACAACCTCACTTTTATTTTAAAACTTCAAATGCAATTTGAAGTTTTTCATGTTGGCCACTGATTTAAAAAAGATGTGATATGTACTTTCACACTGTCTAAAATATCTCTATGTCTGTGTACTTCATCAAAGATTTTGTGCTTCATTCCCAAATGGAGTAAAGCAGATTTGGAAGTTACTTTGCCATGTCTTAGATAATGTAAATTTTCTCATATGTCAATATGGCAAACACTATGCAAATGATAAAATTTAGTGTGACATACTTCGTGTCAAGATCTTTATGGGAAAGGAAATAAATCCACTTTCATATTTGACTGCTTTATTTGCTAATCATTCCTTCCTCTACCTTATAGGTACATGAAGGTATCTATGCTTAGGCAGCAGGACTTGAAAGGTTTCCATTGGATATAAAGACACTTTAGACAGGTTGCAGCTCCATAAGCTGCAAATCTTTATTGATTATTGCTTAGGAAGATCTAAGTAACTATTGAACACCATTTCTTAAGTCTCT